>NW_028262369.1:23442500-23747333 GCF_047370975.1 Nipponia nippon | reverse complement strand
GATTATATGATCCTAGCAGAGCAATGCGAGCAGGAGCAAACCAGAAAACCTGGTCCTACCAGAAAGGGTAGCTTAGAAAAGAAATTTCTATCCCAATTGTGAGATTTTTCCAAAACTGCTCTGTAAAATGGGTCATTAAAACATCATCTGTCACAGCATCTGGGTATCTGATTTTGTGTGTGCACATCATGCATCCTCACAGATCACTGACAGTTGGTGGGCACATCGATGCCAGGTGATAGCCACAGTGCAGCTGGCCAGAAGTGCAAGCGATGTGCATTTAGAGCTATTTCAAATTTCCTTGAGACTTTGCAGATGGAAATCAGTGTTTTCTAATGTTCTTATACTGTTAACATGTCCTAGCTTCCCAGAGAACTATGTTAGGCAAGCCTCAGCAGAGCAGGAGCGAGGCTGCTTTCCTCTCGAGAGGCGCAGCATGCATGAGCCTGGCGGCTGTGATAACTGAGCCTTATCTCCAGACTGCTCAGTGCCATCACCACTGAGGGGGCTGGGAAGCTCTGAAGCCTGCAGTATTTTGGCCTTAGATGACTTAAACTGCAGGGTACAATGTAATATACTGCAATATTATACAGTAGAGTATTTTTAATGGGATTTTTCTCAGTTATCTTTTCAACTGCTTTAAAATGGGGTCTACAGCAGCTGTCTTTTGAGGCTACCTCACATTTTAAGGATGTAATTAGTTCAAAATGTTGGGCCTTTTGTGGACTCAGACATCAACCATGATGTGATATATTTTTGCACATAACTATTTGTATCCTCATAGAGGATTTTAACAAAAGAAAAATGTCTTTGCTATTTGACTGCATTTTATCAACTAGTGGCAGTATGATGCTCCAACAGGTAGCCCATTTTGCGTGTCTCCTATCTAGAGGAAACAACCAGTTTATCAGTCCCGGGGCAGGAGGCAAGAAACACATGGGCAGTTTTTGCCAGTCCTTTCCTCCAAAGCCTGTAAGACTGCGGGGTTGTCCGCTGGTGCGGAGGCACTCTGAGCTCGGTGTCAGTGCTCCACCAGAGTGACTGATTGCGAGATCACAGCACGCAGAGGAGGTCACTTCTGAGGAAACCAAAGTGCTTGGGTGAGGGTTAATGTGTCACTTGAAAGGCAAATGATTGGAAGTATTGCGTGCAGGGGAGGGCAGATTCCCTAATAATCAGCAATTATTAGCGTCAAGATGCTCTGCTTACCACAATTCTACTGAATCTCCTTTTAAAAATATTAAAGATCTCAGATAAACATCGGTATGAATAGACTCATCATATCCCTTCCTGAGAGAACTTTAATGTTGTGTGATGAAACTGCAGCTTTAAAATGAAGCTTTGGGCCTGAAATAAGGAAAAAATTGTTGGCGAGAACTCCATTTGTTCAAAATGCTGACATGAGATGGTGCAAGCACTGGAGATGCTCCCTGGTGTTACAGACTGCAGTTACCTTGTTTTTCATCCGGGGCTAAATGTTGCTTTTCTCTCTGCTGTTGTCTTTGGGTGTGACGATTCCTTGATTGTAGAAAGAAAAAATTAATGATAACTGTTTCTAAATGTCACCTGCTCACAGGAACAAAATGAAATGGTACTTGAAGTGGATTGTGGAGACTCTCATTATACCCTTCTTCCCAGATTAGTTAAAAATCACTAGCAGAAATTTTTACCTTCTGCTGTAGAAAGGGTGATGTGAGGGACAAATGGGATTTAAGGAAAGCATTGGAGGAGAAAGAAAGTTTTCTTGTATGAGCTGAGAAGCTGCTGCAAGCATTTGCATGGCATGAGAGGAGCAAAACGGAATGGGAGCCTGAGCTGAAGGGAGCAGTTAGAAGAGAAGAAATGCAGAGATCCCAAATGATACCCTGAATCCTTCACACACAAAAAAAGAAGAAAAGATACAGTCTTCAAGTTAGGGTAAGAATGTTGTCTCAGGAGAGTTTAAGGCACGTTTGTTTTTCACTTGAGCTTGGATGAGTTATATTTGTGAGTATGAAAGACTACACTTAACTGTTCATTTAGAGAAGGCTTTGCCTGTGTGGCACCTTGTGTGTGCTTTCTCCCTCATGTACTTAAAAGTAATGTTATAATATTTTGGCTCGCAGTGTTTTGGGGAGGAAGGGGAGAGAGACAGCCATGGAGCTCTGTGGTTTTTTTTTTTTTTCTTCTTTGTATATGACAGACTTGGGCTTGGAGTGGGAGCATTAACTGAAGTGTGCCAAAGAATAATAGAAATGCTGGGTTTTATTTTTCTCTGAAAATCATTGCTTCAGTTTTGGTAAATAACTTCCAAATGGTGTACATGAAGCATGTTACCAAAGGGATGGTGTGGCTGTCAGAGGGAGATCGTAGGAGATGCTGAGTTTCTGGATCAGATGGGGAGCCCATAGCTGCTTCATCCCACCACAGGGATGCTCCCTGCCCACAGGTTTGGAGATAACAGCATTTACAAAGATGTGAGCCCCAGCAGACTCTGTCCTCTCCTCTTACCACCTGAGGGAGGGGGACTGGTCATAACACCATCTCTGGCCCCTGCATTTAGATTTGCCAGTTTTGAATACAACTGCCCTATTTTTCTCATGCATACTGATCACTGAGACACGAATAGGAATGATTTTACGGAATTTAAGAAAGCATTACAGAAATTCTCTTCTCTCTATTTATAAGTTTAAAGCTTATAAAAACAAACGAGTGCATCGCTTTTGAGATAATGTTTGAAGAACTGTCTGCCTCCTTGGAGCTGAACAGAGGGCTAGTGGGAAGATTAAAACAATAAGCTTATTATATTATTAGTAGTGGGAGAATTCTAAACCCCATTTGTTCAGTTATGGTCCTTTCAATATGCTTATTTAGGTTCTTGTAAATTGTAATCAGTAAATTAGACGTGCTGCCCCCACAGCTCTAGGGTTAGCTTTCAAGGGACTTCCTATGTTTTTGGGGTTTTTTTAGTGTTTATAGTGAAATCAAGAAGGGAATTAGTTGTTTCATATGCGAGGTTGGCTCTGTGTAGTGGATGCTGGCTGCATTCTGATATCTGTCATTACTAAATGAAAAACAGTGGTTGTGTGAAAACACTGCTGTCTGAGTAGAGTAATCTCAGAAAAGGCTAAGCCTGTAAACGTGTTATGTGCCGTGTGATAAAAATGGTAGCTAAAACCATTAAAATGAACACAGGCTGATAAATGGGACCATTGTTAAGTCTCCAAAAGCCAGCATATGTTGCTAATAGTTATCTGAGGTAACGCGAGAGGGATGTAAAATCCTCAGTATCACCTTCTATATACAAATATCATCTGTCATCTCTTTTTGTGGTGTTTTTCTCCCTTTCTTTTCTCTGTATTTTGCCTTGACATTTCTAATATTGAGCATTTGGTACTAAAACCAATCACCTAGCTGAGTCATCCAGAGCTTTTTCTTTCCTCTTTTTACCTTTCTAGATGGACTCTAATTTGCATTATGCAGAGACACCATTTTCAAAAGAAACACCTCTTCCCTTTCAGCTCATTTAACTGGAGATTTCAGCAGGTTTGGGAAACAGGCTCCTCAGCCCTTTGCAAGTACTTCATATATCTTTGTAATTTAAAGAGCCTTTTGCCTTCCTGAGAAGTGGTGTCTGTTTTTTCCATGCAGATAAATTGTGTATTTGTTGCAATACTAGATCATGCAAACTCCAATATCCTGACCACGTTGTCCCCATTTATTTCTTTTATCTCTCTGTTTAATATAATAGGAATAGTGGCTGAAGCAGGGAAACATATGCAGCAGCATAATAGTATATTGTTTAAAGCAGTTGTCTTCCGTTTCCACGGTTTCTCTGTGAAATGTAATTGTCTGCTAATATAACTGGGAAGTATTGTTGCAGGAGTGATCACTAAAGCGTATACTTGTGCTTTTAGTTCACGTTACATCTGTATAGTATTTTTAAAAGAAACTGGATGCAGCCTTAGCTAGTTAAATATCGTTGGTGAGGTATGTTTGCAGAAGTTGTGATAGGCATATTGCCACCAAACGTGGAAACAACTCCATGTAGTGCCAAAACAAGAAACGCCGTGTCCCATGTGTAATGCAGCAACAACAGAATTACAATTGCCTTGTGTAAAGTATCTGGTAATGAAGGCAGATAATGGAATTCTTTGCAAAAGCAGATGCTAACTGGCTCCCCAATGCTAGGCAGAGAACTGAAAAGTGATACCAGCTGGAGGGGAGAAAAAACAGCTGAAAAAGGCATTAAAAAGAAGATGCCTTAGATGCACGTTTATTTAAGCAGTAAATACTTGTTTAAAATAATCTTATGAGATTCTTATTAAGAGGCAAACTGAGAATACGATTGCAATGTTAGAGGAAGTCAGCTGGATGCCCAAAGGATATTTGTATGCAGATTGGATGAGTAACGCAACGACACCGCTGGGAATAACGTGTTATCATTTACACTGCAAGGCTGGCTGCTGAGGACAGCCCTTGGAAGTGTTTAATTGCAGGAGGTGGGGCTTGTGAGAGCCAGAACCTTCTGTTGTTCAGGGAGGAGACAGGATGCCCTGCTAAGGGAGGCTTGATTTTAAAAGCAGGGGTATCTCTTCTTGTCCCCACGTGCACGAACACGTACACGCGTGCTTGTGTCTTCTCTGGTAGCGCTCGATAGCAGTGCCCTCCTGCCAGGCTGGAAGCAGCACTTGGCATGTAGCATCTTCATTGTTTCCTCCATAGTCTCCCACTATTTTACCACTCCAGTCACCTCAGCCCTTTTAAATAGTTGCTTCGTAAATTAATGTGATAATTTAATGAAGCGCTTAGTCCACACAGAGGTTTCCTTCTGTTGTAAGTATGAATTTTTTTCAAACAAAAACATGCAGTGGGAAAAACCCTTTAAAAAAAATACTCTTAACAAATAAAGCAACTTGATGACCCCTGGAGTTGGTTGCTCTTTTTTGCCCAGATAAATTTTTCTTTACCCAAAGAATTGTTTCCACGGGGGGGATTGCTGGCACAGCTGGAGTGCTGAGCTGGGCATCAGCTCACCAGGTTTCCAGTCCTGGCCCAATGCAGGCAGACCAGAAACTTTAGTGGGGCTCCGTCTCATCCCAGGGTATTGCCCTAACTACTAATTTTTAGAGGACTGAAACTTACTTTTAGTTTCAGCCTAGCATGGAACAGGAACATACACATACTTCTGAACAGCTAACATTTTTCCTATGTGAGAAAACACATTTTGTGCTGCTGCAGCAGGAGGAAACACTGCAAAGTTTACAGACTTACTGGCACTGGTAGTCTCAGAAGGCATTTGTCTGCAGACAGAGACTGGAGCGATGTGTCCATGTGCAGTATCACAGAGGTGCTCCTGTATCAGACTCTGATTGGGGAATTTCAAGGAGTTTTACTGACAAGCAAGAAATGAGTTCTGAAGAAGTCTCCAAAGATGTGCAGCTTCATCTGTATGGCGCTTAAGCATGTGTGTTCTTCTTGCCCCTTCACCTCTTTTCTGTGCGTCTGACTACGAGTTGCTAAAAACATGCTTTAGATGTGCGCTTTGCTCCTAGCAAATAAAAGTGAGATGTGTTGTCAATGTAAAACAAACAACAGAAGGAATTGTGGCAAAGCAACGATCAGTCAATAGCATGCCTCCAGAGTACTGATTCTTTGCTTTATCCACAAAAGTGCAGTCACTAAGAAATCCTTTTTCTGCTGATGAACTGTTCGTAATATTCTTACAGCTGGGATACGCTGCAGCTACTTGCTGCACTGAAATGAGTTGTTTGTCTAATTGTGGTGGGCAGAAAATGTCTTAGTGCTTTTCAGGTCTGGACTTTGCTTAATGGGAAAAGAACATTAAACCTCGGCGGTGTGAATAAAACACACGTGGCTGTGTACGTGCTTGTATCTGCTATACTTTCAGAAGCACCGTTTTCAAGACCTTTCCTCACTTGCTGTTTTTCAGCAGGAGGTATCCTGCATACTAAGCAGAAAAAAAACGCTTTCCAAATTCAAGTAGCAAATCACACCTCTAATTACATTTTGACCCCATTAGTTAAGAAATGTATTAAAGAACTATGTAGCTACATGGATTACCATTTAATGCAGGTACATGAATTTTTGACATATAATTGATAGTAACAAATGAGTTTTCTAATTTTTTATGATATTCTGATTTTGTGCAGACCTCTGTAGGGCTTTACAGCTTTCCAGGGATAACATCTCACCCTTAATATACGCCCCCAGGATTTTAGGCTCAGGCTCCAGGCCACCAGGGATTTTGAGCGCAGCAGGAAAATGCCAGCTTGTAAATACAGCGACGGGAGAGCTGGTTCTTGTCCATGTTGCTCTGAGAGTAGATAATGCTCTTGGGTGCATCTGGGGTTGGAGATGGGAGGCTGTTCCCCCTGTCCCAGCAGTCTCTGCTGGAGCACGAGGGGCTGCTGCAGCTGGAACAATTGCTCAGGAAAGACCTTCAGAGAGGACAGCCACTGGGGTGGACACAAGTTTGGCTAAATCACCCTGGGATTCTGCACAGGGGCTGTGGAGGAACACCTCTACTTTACTGTCTTTCTTCTCAGCAGTTTTTATTCACTTTTAGTTGCTTCCCTCTCACCTTCCCCATCTCTTTCCCCTCTTCCTTGTTGTCGTGGTAACATTCGCTACAGTGGTTAAATCATACTATTAAAATATGCTTCCCTGGTAGAATGGTAATAGCTAATATTGATCTAGCTACTGCTGCTGACTCAGGGATATAGTTCAACATATATCTCTTATTTCTCTTCTTAATGCATAATGCAGCAGTTTCTTTCACCTTGGGCTCTGTACTAAAGGTGACATCCAGCCACAGCAAAGTACTTTCACTTGCTTTTTTTAACGTGTGTCCCAGCTGAAGCATCGAATGCAGGTGGTATTATGAAGCTGGCTTTAAAATCTGCAAAGGACAATCAGACAGAAAAAAAATTTCCCTTTCTGTGATTGACCCTCACTAGCAATAGTTATAGACGTTTGCATGCCAGTGGTGAAAAGACATTCAGATTAAACTGTCAGCCTCCACAGACACGCAATGTGCTCCAAATAACTTTGTAAGTATATTGCACTCTGTCACAGAAATGGTTGAAATGTAGATGAAAGACAAATAACTACCTTAATATCAAGTGAGGCTGCATTAAAAATGTAATCAATCATATACATTGTCACTGACATCTGCTTTGAGTACTCATCTGCACAGTAGCACATAATGTTAAGTAGAGCATGGTAAGCATATTCCTGAGTCACCAGAAAGAAGCCAAAGTAAAAGATTCTACCTTGAGATGTGAGTTTGCAGTATGTTTGCAACGTAAGCATTTCAGTTATCCACAGTAGTTAATTAACCAGCTCTAATTTTATGAGAGTTTCCTGAAATTGATAGTTTTTGTAAGGTAAGATTGAGGTGCCTCTGGAATTCCCTTGTTTACCCTCCTTTCAAAAAATTTTTGGTTTAGAACCAGCCTGTTGTACAAATAATTAAAATAGTGCATTTTTAGTGTGAATAGTACTTGAAGCTGATGCTGCATTTTGCTGTGTGAGTGATACAGCCACAGTAAATGGTATTTTAGAGTCTGTGCTGGAAAGACCTCTGTTACCAAAGAGTAAATGCTGAGAAGCCATCAATTTCTAGCTTATTTGTATGTGTTCTTGAACATCTGCATGTAAGTTATTTTACGTTATAACACATTTTATGTTTGATCTTTCTAGAAAAAATCAGGCAAAGATATGCAGATCTACCAGGAGAGTTGCACATTATTGAGCTTGAGAAAGACAAAAATGGACTTGGACTGAGCCTTGCTGGCAACAAGGACCGCTCTCGTATGAGCATCTTTGTAGTTGGTATCAATCCAGATGGACCTGCGGGACGAGATGGAAGGATGCATATTGGCGATGAACTTCTAGAGGTAAGTGTTTCCTTTAACTACTAAGCAGGGTTCATGTGGAGAGAGGGAGAGGCATATGTGAAGCTATCATTTGAACCTTAAATAAAGCCTGCAAATGGAATTAGGTGGCTGAGGCAAGGAGCTGCACTGATTTATGCCAACAGAGAACTTGGCCTTTGGCAGGTAAATGAGTTTTCAGTGAAACAAAAATCATTGGCCTGTGAAAACTAATGTCTTGTCCATGAAGTCTGTGCTCTCAGCATGTTCACGAGCTATGCTTAGGGACGGACTGTTGAAAGGCAGGAAGGGGACAGTAAATCTATCCTTGTAGTGCATATGTGGTTTCACAGGGAAATTCACACCTTACATTAAAAAAAAACCAAAACCCCCTCAAAGTTACCATATGTGTTTTTACAGATGACAGGGATATCCCCAATCCTGAAAATAAAATTTTGTGCTGTAATCTGTTTTGATCTGTTGTAACTTAAAATACTTATTTTCTTTAGTAATGTCTGGCACAAATTCACCCACAAGGCAAGAGAGCTCGTTATCAAGTAGAGTATTTTGTCTTCACTTCTTCTCCTATCTCCTTGCTTCACCTTCAGATTGAAAACGCAGATTTCCTACACTTCACCTGATTTTTGGCTGTTGCAAAATGACACTTTGTTGCAGTACCTGCAGTGGTTCCCCACATCATGATTGCTTCAGTGGTTTAAAAAAATCATCCATCCCTGGGGATCTTTCCTTTAGAGAGAAGCTTTCACTGAAGAGCAGGTATATGCTGACCTACTGCTCTCCATGGGTGGTGATTTTTTGGTCTTTCAGCAACTCTCTGTGCCATCAGAGAACCACCTGTTTTCTCACATTTCTTGACTTGAGAAAGAGGAATTTGACTGCCTGGGGATACCTTGGGAGTACTCAGAATTGTCTAAGCATTTGTCATTATCTAACAGTTATGTAATTATGGGTTTTCAATACACATAGTACAAGAAAGACTTGTTTTGCTGTAATAATAACACCATCTGAAGTTTACTATTTTAAGTGATATTATTTAAGTGATAAATGGTATTGAAGGTCTATCCCATACTGGAGTAGGGTAGGAAAATTACTTTCTCCTTCAAATTTAGGTTCTTTCTGTCCCTGGCACCAAATTCTAATGGTAAAAAAAAAATTAAATTGTCAATTTTGATACTTTTCCACAAAGAAGGATCCACTGAAGTTTTTTTATATCTCATGGGTTATTCCTTGCAGCGTTTGTTTGATCTGATGTTAAGTATTGCTAGCAGTACTTGAAAGATTCTCCATCTGTGATTAATCACATATATCTCAAGGCTTGGGATTTACATGCACGAGCCATGTTATAAGTAGCATTTTCCAAAGTGGCGGTGTTGCCCTAATTCCTCTCCCTGTCAAGTTGGAGATAAAATGATTTTTTCCGTCAGTGGAAGGAAAGTGATGTTCACCATCTCAAAAATGCCAAACTTCAAATAAACTGAAGTTCAAAGAGACTTTAGTAACTACTTCTCTTGTTTACCTTTGCAATCAAATTAAAGGTGTGTCACTAGTGGGCATAAGTGTGATTACTTATACGAGAGGATGTGGTGATCTCATTCTGGTCCCCAGTGAGTGTGTATCCAGTGTCAAAACATCCTGTATTACGAAGGAATGGGTTGTGCATTAGTCATGTACAGACGTCTCATGTTCGCACCAGTGGTCCATTATTCACAGCTCTGTTTTTTTTGTCTTTTAAAAGCATTTCAGTGTTATGTGAATAGCATTGAAATGGAACTAATGGGCATTTACACTGGCAGGTTTTTTTTCCGATAACCATTAGGTTTAATAACTAGGTTATTTCAGTAACCATTAGGAATCCTCATACCTGACAAGTATACAGGTCACTGAGGTAGGAATATCACAGAATCGTTGGGCCTGGAAGGGACCTCCGGAGGTCATCTGCTCCAACCCCCTTGCTCAAGCAGGGCCACCTCAAGCCAGTTGCCCAGTGCTGTGTCCAGACACCTTTTGAATATCTCCAGTATGATTTCATGCTACTTCCGTGCCAGTGATGCAGAGGTCAAGGTGGTCAACTGGCTTTACTTGCAGTGTCTTTTACAACAAAATATGTTAAAAGAGCACTAATGGCAAACTCAAACATTCAGAAGTTAGGAAATGACAGAATCCAGATTGTTTGGTTTTCTCCAGTTAAAGACATAAAATTGAAGACTCGTGAGTATGGTCATCGGTCACAGAAGCGTTTGTCTCTCTCACGGTTTCCTTGCCTCGTTCAGGGACCTGGATGGACAATATTTACAGATGAAGCAATTTGACTTCTCTTCCTTTGGGTAGTGCTTCACTGCATGTAGGTATTTAATTGCTCTGCCTGCAGACTGAGCTGCTGGCCATTGCCCACTGCTCAAATATTTAGTTATTTCGTAGAAAAAAAAGCTATTTAACTTTGCAGCCACTTCATTCATAAGCATTTGAGGCCGTTTTTCCCGGTATTCTCATCTGTCCGTCAGCAAATAGACATGCCACACTCAACCCTCTTCTAACTGCATGTTGCAAGTATATTTGCATCTGCATCTTTCATTACACATCAGGTTTGAATACTATAGCATGTCAGCAAGAGAAGGGATTCACATCTTAGGAAGCCTCTAGCATTTCTGCACTGTCTCAGGGTGCCCCAGTGAATCCTGTTGGTTAGTGTTGCTCCATTAAAACAGTGGATGCTACTTCTGTGTCTGCAGATTATTCTTCATGGCTGTTGATGGGGGGTAAAGTTAACGGGATGGAGACATATATATAGAGAGATATAGATAAATGAATATTACCTCTTCATTTTTCTTTTGAACTGGAGTTTGACTGGATTCAATTGAAGGATATGGGATGGTGCCAGTCTGCCTCAGCTCCTTATTTATAAAGTCATTTGTCACTGTATTAATGATATATCATCTCACTTTTAGCTTCTGCAAACAACAGTAGTCTTTTGGGGGCATGATTCTGGCTCGTTTTCAAAGTCAATCCAGCCTATACATTGAGTGAAATGCAGGTCACATAAGAAAACTGTATCTAATCATTATTTTCTTAATACATATTCTGTGATGTATTTTGGACGGGTATGTTGCTGAAGAAAACAGCTTTTTGAGGGAGAATGTCCTTTCATCCTACTTTCATATGTGGAAGAAAATTACTTGGGTCAGAATTTGGTCCCTGTGCAAAAGAATGTATTTTTAACATGACACAAGTTCTGCTTTTCCGTTCTATTTCCAAGCAAAGAAACCATCTGTGGTGCTCCTGCCTTGTAGTCTTGCTGTTTTAGTGCAGGTGTCTGCACTGCTTCGTATCTTATTAGTTTGGGCTTAGTCCTGTGGCTGATTGTGCCCAGCATGGCCTGCAGCGCGTTCATGTGGTGCTGTACCTGTGCTGTTGAGCCCTGCTGCTCGTGAACTCTGCATGGGTCTGTCCTGTTGGTAGGTTTTATTCACACTGAATAATCCACCCTGTTATTATTATTATTAGTATTACCATCTCTCCATAAGAGAGTCAACTGCATTCTATTAATAAACCAAGCTGTTCAGAGCCCTGTTATGCTAAATTACTGATGTTGGGATTTTCTGCCATCTTCCTGTCCCTGCTTATCGTGCTGAAAATGGGGCAGGAGGTGGAAGGAAACTGCTCGTTTGGATGTTTTGCTCTAAGAGGCCACAGCGCTTCTTTCTCGAAAGAGTGAAAGCTAGTCTTCATAGCCAAGAATCGCTGTGCAAGTTTGCCTGTTGTCCGTTCTGGACTGTTGCATGAGAGGCAATTTTTTTTTCTTTTTTTTATGCTATTTTTGTCATAGCTCAAATCCAGAGGGCTTTTGTGCTAGATGTATTTTTATTGCTATTTTATTATAAAATTCTTAGATAAATATAAGTTATGCTGTAATAATATGATAGATACATCAGTATTTACCCCAAGCCAAATTCATAATGCCACTTCTGTTATATAATGTGGGGGATTGGCATTTTATTCTCAGTTTATTTGTTGTGGGATCGTTATGTTTTTCCTGTGTCAAGACAGCTATTTTGGATTAGGCAAGTGGCACTATCTCTCAAGAGGGAGAGTAATTCGAACGTAGAAAGACAGTGAGGTTTTCACATGAGAAGAGGCATCTTGAATGATTAACTCTAGTGATTTTTATTTTTTTTTTATTCTTTTTTAAACACAATAGTCATAGCTTCTGTTCTTCTTCTCAGATTCATTTAGTGAAGGTAACGTTCAGGGATAGTGTCCTTTTCATCTTTTCATAGGAGGATACAAATACTTTTTTCATGCGCTTTGTATACAGGTTACCAATTAAGGTTAGTGTTGGGTGGTGATTTTTAAAGCTGCAAATAAGGTAAAGCTGTAATCAGAAAGCTGGTTGTGCATGAGGGTGCAGGCTATCTGCAGTGTTCTGTCGTCCTGTCTCTCTTTCCACTGTCTCTAGGTAGGGAACCACAGGGGTCAACTGCCTGCCGAACCAACGGCAAAGCCAAGTTGCAATGCAGGGCAGGAGATTTTTGGAGTTTATGGTCTGTTGATCGCTTTAGATGATGCATATGTTTGAATGTATGCAGGCAATAAATTTGGTGAGGAAAGAAGAATTCACATTCTAATTAATTATTTTTCTTTCCAGTGTTTTCCTCACGCTTTATTATTTGGGGGTATGGTGTATTTTATGGGGTTTCTGTCTATATAATTTGACTGATCAAAAAGTTTTTGAAACCTTTTCCATTGTTTCAGGGAGTCTGTTTGTATCTCGAAATGCTACAATTCCTGTGGTTAGAAGGAAACTAATGCATTGGTACAAAGAAATAATTATTACAGAAAGCTATGCCAGTTCTTTTACTAGCTTTGGGTATCATTTAACTTGCTTTTCATAAAAATCAGATGATAGTAATTTTATGGATTTCCATTACTGCTGCATAGTAAAAACAGTGCTTTTTTTTTTTTAAATATCCATATCTGAAGTTTCTCTTCTGCAAATTAAAGTTTGAGAAGCAAACAATCCTGTAATTTTTTTTCTCTTAATTTAAGAGTTCAGATTTCAGTGATTTTGTACTTTCTGCTGCTTTAGTGTATGAAACTGTAAACCAAAACTTTTGTAGGTGAAGGCAACAGTACATTTGGGATATGTGATAAAATCTGCCATAAAGCAGTGCAGGGTTATGTTAAAGATTGAATTTAAGTGTGCTGACCTGACCTCATACCTGTAGCATGTTTTTATCTTTCTCTGTTTTCTGCTGTCTTTCCAAGAAGTTATGTAAAGAGTTTATGTTTAAAGAAGAGTTGAGGTTGATTTAGATCAGTTTATTTCTTTTGCTTAGTCAAAGTTTTGTTTTTCTTTTCTAATCACTAATGAAAAAAGTAAAGCACAGATTTATAGGTTTTGACTCCCAGAGTGCTATTTGGTTAATCTGTTGTGTTACTTTATTTAATTTGAAAGATTTAAAATGGTGTTCCTTATGAAATCCTAGATGTTCTCTTTTTTTCTTTTATTTAAGTAGACTTTTGTGCTTTGCTCATCATTGTGGTATATGAAGCTAACGGAACATTAATTTACTTTGCAAAGGAAAGTGACCTTTTTTTTTTTTAAAAAAAAAGGAAAAATTAATACTGGTTGTAATAACTATGTGGGACAGTCCAAAACCTTGTGGAGATATATTACTTTGATTATCCTTTCATTTTGGTGTAATTAAATAATTATAACTTACAGACCCAGCTCACAGCTAATTAAATTTTGTATTATTTGATACATCTACTGAATAGGATTAATTTAGTCAGAGTAAAGACTATAAATTTTAATCTAAGGAGTCTGCTGTTTAGAAAAAATTGATGGTAATTTAACTAAATCCAAACAATTTGTAAAGCATACAGTATTCCCAGTGAATAATTTATTTTTAAACTTAGAGAAATTAAGTCAACAAACTCGCTGAAAGTTTCAAGTCCAGCTTGAAGCCAGAATGCAACTGAGCATTCGTTTTTGCCATTGGATTTTTAAATTTAAATTTAAATAAATTTAAATATTTTTAAAATTTAAATAAATAAATAAATATATTTAATAAATTTGATTAACAAAGCATGGCCTAGGATGTTGCTTCTCACCCTGTTTTTGCAGCCATGGCCATTGCAGACAGCACCATATTAAACTCTTATGAACGCTGGTGTGATGCTGTTTCCTCAGTGCTGATCGTTCCATGCCAGCTCAGACTCTCGTATACCTTTCTTGGTTCTCTCTTTGTACCGTAAGCAACTTGCTAGGTAAATGGTTTGCACTTCAGTCTTCATGAATAATCAAGTGTTAGGGGTTTTATTCTTGTCCTTGCATTGTCCTTATTTAACTGATGAATTTGCATGTTGTTTTGACCCATTGAAAATAAGATGGGAATATTGTGAAGTTGCCAGTATGACCAAATAGCCTGTATGACACAAGGCTGTAAGACTTGGCAAGTTATTTCATGACTAAATGAAAAAATCCTCTGAGAACACAAAACCAAAATCCAATACAAACATTTTCAGTAACAAAAAGTCCTTCTATAATCACTAGTAAATTGTTCCTGGGCTCCATTATCATTATTGTTTTAAACAGCATTGGTATATCAAATGTGAATGTAAATATTATGTTGTAAATGAAGAGTGGAAGGAAAAAATTGCAGTATTGAAATGAAGCTGGCTGCTCACTTTGGAATGGTGTGTGTGAACGCTCCAGCTCCAGAGAGGTGCGTTAATCTAATCAAGATGTGTGGAGTGAGAATTTTGACAGAGTTAAATAGCAGATTATTCTGCATGCTTGAAAGCCTCTGGTGCTTGCTTAGATGGCAAGACACAGGACAAGCTGAACCGTGAACCTGAACTAACATCATGACTTCGAATACTATTAATTTCTTTTTCTTCATCTTTAACATTTTGCCTTCTTTTTTGGACAAAATAAAAGATGTTAAATGTAGCTTTTGAATTAGTTTCCATGTTCATGTGCATAGGTATTCAGGTGTAGGTAGATAATTGTTCCTTCATAGAACGTTATCTTGGTGCTTATTCCAGTCTGAGTTGTCAAAGTTGAAGGAAGACAGCTCTAGTAGTCCTGCTCCCTGCTGTCAGGGAAGGATGCTTTCCTTCACCACCTTGTTGAGTGTTTGCTTCAGCTTAGTTTTAAACCTGAAAGTCATCAGGGTACAACTAAGAGACTGCTCAAGGGTTTTGTTAATCTCCTTGACGTAGTCCTTTTTTTCCCATAATATTCAACTCAGCTTTTACTTTCTTTAAATTTATTGTGGTATTCATATCTACCTTATGTTTTGCATATGATCTTCATGATTGTAGTTTGTGCAATGTCTGAGCTGAAAGGCAAGCATCCTCCTAGGATACCTCTGAGGCGGGAGGCATTAATGAAGGGGAGCTGAAGCTCAAGAAACTCAGGGCATTGTGGGCAGGCTGAGGTGGAACATGGTATTAAACACAAGCCCTGCCTGCGAAATGAATGAAATGCTTTAAATATTCCATTTTTACAGTGCAGGTTATTTTTGTGGTATAATACTGAGTATGCTTTTGATTGGCTTGGAAGTAACTACTATATTAATCTCAGAGACGCTGTTGTCCTTGTTGAAGTCCCACTTGCTGAGCATGGCACTGGAGACAGTAAGCGTCTTATTTTCCTCAAACTGGGAAAAGACTTCTAGTTCCTACAGAAAGAAATGTCCTGAAGCTCATGCTGTATTAAAACCAAGCTGTTTCCCTCTGAAAACTGCAGCGTTTACTTGCACACAGCAGAAGTGTCCAAAGTGGTACTTGGTGCCTGTTGTTGTGCTTAGGTGTTTGATCCATCACAGCAAAAGTGATGTGGCATGTTCTTAAATTGTCCTTTGTCTCCATGGCTCTCAGTTCTGTTTCCTTCAGCGGAAGTGAGGAGTCATCACAATCTTAACAGCAAGTTTTCCTAAACTGCCAGTTGCCTGTAGGTAAGGTATAGGAGTGTCTGTCTCAAAATCTGTGCTGTTGTCATATCTATATGACTCTTCTCAGATCAAGTTATTTTCCAAAAATCTGGGAAGAATACTTAAAATCCATTCTATGGATCTGTGAAAAAGAGTAAAAGATTTCTCTCAGTTGTGGTTTACTAATAAGACTAAACTAGCTCTGCATTTGGTTCCTGTTTTATATTGGTCTAGAATAAAACTTGGAATGTTTTGACATTAATATTTTTTCTTTGATAAATTGGAGTCTAAGATGTTGAAAATGTAATATTGTAAAATCCATTCTAAGGCTGCAATTCTGTGATCCATTATGGAGTCAGTATGAGAAGGAGGATGTTCTTAAAAATCAAATTAGGATTTATCCTTTCGAAAGGAATGATAAGAAAGCTGATGAGGAATGGTTAAAGTGTTGCTGCTGAGTTGCAGACTGCCCCCCATTCTCCTCCAGTAGTTGGCTGAGGGAAGGGGCAACAGTCTTGGGCAGTCCAAGGCCAAGCTCAGCAGTGCCTGTCTCCTCTTACGTGCTTATCATATGATGTCTTTCTGCAGCACAACTGTGCCTGAAAGAGGCTTTTAGTACATCAGCTGCTGGTATTTCTGTCTCTACAACACTGTACAGATAGGTGTATCTATCAGTGCAACGTTGATATTCCTGGCTGCAAGAGCCTCAAAAGGTATCCAATTTATATTTTGCAGACCGCATTTTCTTTGAGTCTTGTCTCTTTATCCCACAGTAAATTTGGAAATCTTGGTGGTGTGAATTAAAACAATGCATACTTCTCCACTTACATGAAAATCTTTATTTTCTTTTAACAGATAAACAATCAGATATTGTATGGAAGAAGTCACCAGAATGCTTCTGCAATCATTAAGACTGCCCCATCAAAGGTCAAGCTAGTTTTCATACGGTAAGAACAGTTCTCGTCAAAAGATTTGTTTGCACTTTGTCCTATTACATTACATACCTACATATGTGATTTACATATTTATCCTGTTTTGAAAATGCTGAACTTGCTCAGTTCTCTTTGAAGTGAAATAAACCTTTTCCTTGACTATTTAGCTCAGGTCTGTTGAAGAGTTCTCCTTAACAATGCAAAGAAAATAAGATCTAATGTAATTGAATGCCTGTTTTAGGCGTGTCTGCTGAAGACTTGAGCTGTCCCTCTTGGGTTTGAGAGCACCCTATTAAGAACTTAGAATTGTAGAATCATAGAATCATTTAGGTTGGAAAGGACCTTTAAGATCATCAAGTCCAATCGTTAACCTAGCACTGCCAAGTCCACCACTAAACCATGTCCCTAAGCACCGCATCTACATGTCTTTTAAATACCTCCAGGGCTGGGGACTCAACCACTTCCCTGTGGCCTGTGAAGTTGTTTTTCCTAGTATCCAATCTAAACCTCCCCTGGTGCAACTTGAGGCCATTTCCTCTTGTCCTATTGCTTGTTACTTGGCAGAAGAGACTGACCCCCACCTTGCTACAACCTCCTTTCAGGCAGTTGTAGAGAGAGATAAGGTCTCCCCTCAGCCTCCTCTTCTCCAGGCGAAGCAACCCCAGTTCCCTCAGCCGCTCCTCGTAAGACTTGTGCTCTAGACCCTTCACCAGCTTCATTGCCCTTCTTTGGACACGCTCCAGCACCTTGATGTCCTTCTTGTAGTGAGGGGCCCAAAACTGAACACAGTATTTGAGGTGCGGCCTCACCAGTGCCGAGTACAGGGGGACGATCACCTCCCTGGTCCTGCTGGCCACACTATTCTTGATACAAGCCAGGATGCTGTTGGCCTTCTTGGCCACCTGGGCACACTGCTGACTCATATTCAGCTGACTGTCGACCAACACCCCCACATGCTTTTTTGCCAGGCAGCTCTCCAGCCACTCCTCCCCAAGCCTGTAGCGTTGCATGGAGTTGTTGTGACCCAAGCGCAGGACCCAGCACTGAGCCTTGTTGAACCTCATACAATTGGCCTCGGCCCATCAATCCAGCCTGTCCAGGTCCCTCTGTAGAATCTTCCTGCCCTCCAGCAGATCAACACTCCTGGCCAACTTGGTGTCATCTGCAAACTTACTGAGGGTGCACTCGATCCCCTTGTCTAGATCATTGATAAAGATCATTAAACAGAATTGGCCCGAACACTGAGTGCTGGGGAACACCACTTGTGACCGGCCGCCAACTGGATTTAACTCCATTCGCCACTTCCCCTAGAACTTACTGAAGTGCTTTAGGTTGGTTCTGCCAGCACAAAGGCGGGGTGGGCAGCTTGCTTCACCCAGACGGCCAGCAGGAGGTGAAAACAATGCAGAGGCTTGGGGCTGGAGAGGGAGCTGCTGTGAGGAGAGCAAGCAAGTATGGATGGAGTAAGTGGAGCATTGGCTGGGCAGATGTGTGAAGGATAGCTTTGTATAGGCATCAAAATAGGATCTAAAAAGTGAGCTAGGGCTTATTTGTACAGAGGGGGAACCTGACTTTGACAAGGAGAACTGGGATGGCTTTTGTGGGAGGGAATATGCTAAAACAACCTTTCATCTGCATAAGCGCATCTTTTCTCTTACTCGAAGCATGACAATTTTTTCTCTTAGTCTGTATATGAGTTAAGGACACGTGCATGCATTCACTCTGTAGTTCAGGAAGTGTTACTCTTATGACCCTGGGCGGGAGGTCTGGGAAGAAGCTACCCCTTTCCCAGAACTCATATACACTTTAATATATCGGAATTTCATAAATGCATCCATTCCAGCTGTGACTTTCGTTGGGCACTTATCCCCATGCCATTTTATAATGTGATCTTCTCACCAACATATACATGATACTTGATACTGTTTTATATTCTTCGCTCATACACAGCTTACCTGTAAACAATGTAATAATCTGTGGGTGAATGCATATAAATGTGTACATTTACTCGCATGGCTCTGTCTGGTACAGCATACACAGAAATGATGGAAGAGCAGCATTAGCACAGTGAAGAATGAGTTGCTATACTTGGCAGCACAGAGGATCTGGAGGAGATTAATGATCTTGCCTGCAGCTCCCGTGTTACTTTCCCCAGCTATTGAAAATTAAACGTCATGTACAACAACTCACTCACCATTACTTAATTGCATGTGGAAAATGTGTCTGGTTGGAAGCTCCAGAAGCAGAACCACAATTTATGAAACCAAAACCCAGGGCTGGGTTTAGTAGTGCCAGGCAGAGTGGAGAGCACGAGCTTCTTGCAGCCTGCCCTGCTGCACCGAGCACTGCGGCTGGCCATGGAGCACTTCGCTCCGCAGAGCTGCAACAAAGGGTGTATGTTAGCTCAAGTCGCCCATGGATTGGAAATCCTTGGTGCATATTTTGTGTCGCGTTTAAGACATAAAGGCCATGTAAGTTTTTAGCCATAATTCCCCTTTTCAGATTGTCTGTGCAGAAGTGAATTTCAAGGCAAAAAGTTGTCTTAATGATTATAGTTAGTAGATATTGGAAATACCATTGTATAAATCTTGTCTCTAGAGCTTTTTAAAAAAAAAAAGTTTCCATTTTTACATGCTGCTGCTGAGGTTGTAAACTTATGTCTTCACACTTCCCAAGAGCACATATCTTGTCACTGCTCTCAGCCTTGCATTAGAGTATGGTGACAACTGATGGGTCTGTTCGCTTGACCTGAGCAGCCGTTCAAACAGCAATTGAAAGAAATTTTCTCACTGAGAGAATGTCATTAGTAACGAGAGCACTGGCTTTAACACAGAGAGAAAACTAATGTTGCCTTTTTTTTACATATATGGTCAACTTCTCATAGTAAAGGGGTGTTTCAAAATTTTAGCAAAGCCAAATCAGGCTCTCTCTTATAGGTGAATTTTAAGGAGAAACAAGAATAATTCTGTTTTCTTATGCAAAAAATATTCCATGAGCCCATTCTCTCTTGGTGCTTCCAGTTCCTATACCTTAGACCACAAAACCAGTGGATGTGATTGACTGAAAACATGAGCCAAAAGACTGCTGGCACAGAAGTCTTGTCTGTGGTGCAGTTTGGTAGGAAAAATTTTTGCTTGCTTTATCAACTTATTTCAAAATTGTAATATAAAATGGAGGTATTGAAATGCCACTACTTAATGCATTGTGGTGCCAGCTGTAGTAAATAAGAGCAGCAACAGGCATCTTGAATCTCCATCCATCTCTCGTACATGCATGTGCAGTAGCTTTTCCAGCTGCGAACAAAGTGCTGAGTGTAGCAGGCTCAGCTCTCCTGGTAGGTTTGCTGCTTGGCTGATTTCAGATGTGTTCCTCTGGGCTCTAATGATGTGGAAAGAGCAGGATACCGTTACATTTGTTATGCTTTGAAAATGAGGAGGAGCCAGTTGCAACAGAAATACTACTTTCTTCCTCCTGAGTGCTCTTACCCATGCAACTTCTTTTCAAGGTAGAAGGCCCATAGCATAACATAGCCAAAACACATCCTGGAGCACACAGTAAGAAGAGGCCACAGCTCACTGTAGCAAAATAACGTGTACTGCAGGAGTTATGAGAGAAATAAATGGTTTTGGTCTTCATGTGCATGAAGATATTAATATTCTAATTTCACCAGTGAAAGACCTGAGTAGGTTATAGTTTTCCAGAAACATGTCATTCTGCAGCCCAAAAAGTTCCTGCATGCCTGACTGAGCTGACCTAGGACGTAAAAGCGAAACTGGTGAGACTCTTGGACTATTACTAAAAAGTGTCCTCTTTGATATCCTGAGGCCTTATTTTCCTCAGATGAAGGATGCTCGGTGATAAGCATGCTGCTTTTCACTTTGAAGCAGGAAACAGCATCAAGGTTTTCCTATTTCTGGTGTTTTGGTTCATGTGCAGGGCAGGGGGATGTTTCCGTAAACTCTTTAATCAGTTACAAAAGCCCAGAAATTCCTGGGCACGGAAAAGCCTTTCTGTGAGAATTGTAATAACTATCATTAAATAACTTGAATTTTGTTGCACCCACATTTATTTTTTCTAGGAAAAAATACAGAATAGAAGGCGTCCTCAGCCTTTTTGACTTTTTACTAAAATCCTAACTTACTGTCTGCACTATAAAAATCTGTTCACGCTTTTTTTATACCCAAGTAGTGTTACAATTGCATTTCCACCCTTTCTTGCAGTTTTTGCTGATGACACATAGTGCAGTAAGTGCTGTGAGAATCATAGACGTCCCCTTATATTTGAAGGCTTCTCGCTCTGGTTATAAGCATCTTTTCCTCAATTAAATTGACGATGATTATTTAAAACAGTTGATTTTGGCCAGATTCCAAAATATAGGTCTTAACACAGCACTGTTTCCCAGTGGCCTCATTAATTACATGAGCTTGTAATAGCATCTAAAAGATTTGCAGTTATAGTGTCACTTTGCTTTTTTTTTTTTTTTTTTTTTAGATTCAGGGCATCTTGTGCTTCATAGCCTTCTACAGTAACAAATTTGAAGGCATTTAACCTGCTCACCCAGTTTAACAAACAAACAAACCAATTGCCCAAGCACGGCAAGATTTTCCTGAGATGAAATGGCTTGGTCTGAGTGCTTCCTTTGATGAGTGTCCAGTCGTGTTTTATCTAACCTCAAAGTCTTACAGCTGCTGCATTAACTTCCAAGCTACTGTAGCAAATATGGGTTGTATTTTTGATTTCTGAATATCAGAAATAAATAATAATTTGACTGCAGCTTTCCAAGGCATATAAAGGAGTCTTTCTATGGAAGTGCCTAGTGGAAGTCAGTAATAGGGCATGTAAAGGTCTTGGCTGCCCTTTGAAATTCTTGATCTGAGTCTCCAACAACAGGAATTAGCCAGGTAGTTATCTGAGAAAGGGACTTGTTTCTTGTAGGAGTCTCTGTGCCCTAATTCCCAAAATAGAATGGGTTTTGTATCCACTGTGGTTTTTGTTCAGGCATTGTAAGTCCGTCCTTTTAAGATGCATAATAAAACAATATAATTAGATTTTACATCTGTAGTAGGAAATCCAGCTTATATCAGAATGCTCTTTTACAGAGAGAATTTTATGATTCAGCAAATTCAATGTTTTTTTCCATGCTCAATTAACTGCCTTTAATCTGTTTTGGTGCTTCAGTGTTGGTATAATAAGCAGATCAAATATAGTTTGAATGCTTGAATCAAAGTGAATGCCACTGATTTCAAACCATCATCCCATTGTGTTCAGTTCTGTGATTCATTCTTTGGTATACCTTTATTCTTTAAAAGAAAATTGTCTTTTGCTGTGATGAAAAATAAGAAATGCTTTAAGAATAAAGTATGGTAGGATTTTGCTTATTTAAATACCATCTGTTAGCTGTCCAGAGTTGTCCTCCCACACTGCAGTCATTCGTTCTGTTATCATTGCTTCCTGGTGATGGGACTGTAGCTTCTCAGTGAAGCCCACAAATCTCTGTCACCTAACCCCTCCTTCCGTTTCTAGGTGTAATTGTAAAGACTAATCTCTTGTTATGTATGGTGATATGCAAAGGAGAGACAACCTTATAGTCTGAGGACTGGTAAAGTCAGGGCAGTGGCTAGGCTGTCCAGTTGTTGGTGCTGTTTAACGCTTTCCATTGCTGTGACTTTGTCACTGAGTCTTTGCTCTTCTTTTAGAGCCCCTATAAAAGTAACATTGTATGTTGTATGCTAGAGTCTCAAATATTGTCATGCTTTAGAAATTATTTTTGCTTTAAGTTTGTTCAAGCTTACATAATTGGTCATATCTTAATAGTGTAAACTGTTTTTACTTGCTTTGATTGTTTAGGTTCTTTCATGTGGGAAAGCTTTAAAAACAAGCTCTTGTCAGACACTGTGTGTGCAAGTTTGAACTTTTCCTGTTTTCTTCAGGGCTGTTTCCTTCTTGCTGTCATAAACATGTGGGAACAAGCGCACGGTTAAGGAAGTTAAGTAATTTGGGCTCTTTCAAACCTTTGATGACCTAAGCTGCAGTTTATATGAACATTAGTTGTTCATTTAAAATATCTGTATGCATTTGGCTCTCACGTAGTTAGGAGTGGATGGAGGGGAAATGGAGAACAAGACTGTTCTTGCTGTTAGCAGGAGAGATTTTTCAAGAAGATGCACAATACAAAGGTCTTGCCTTAACCCAGCTGAAGGAAAAATTCAGTGCGCCTTTTCAGTGTGCAACTTTTCTGCAGCTCCTCTTTTCCAAAGGAGTGTCTAGAGGAAAACAAAGATGAGAAAATATGAGATCCTGACCTGATTTTTCTTCTTTTTGACAAACAGGATGAGGGCAGTATAGGTTTTCAATAATCTGCAGGACTTTATGCCCTGGTGTCACAACCAGTGGGAGTCCTAAGGGTTACTGGGCAAACATTGTTCATAGAATCATAAAATGGTTTGGGATGGAAGGGACCTTTAAAGGTCATCTAGTCCGTCCCCCCTGCAATTGGCAGGGACATCTATAACTACATCAGGTTCCTCAGAGCCCCATCCAGCCTGTCCTTGAATGTTTCCAAGGATGGGGCATGTACCACCTCTCTGGGCAACCCATTGCAGTGTTTCACTACCCTCATTGTAAAAAATTTCTTCCTTATATCTAGTCTGAATCTACCCTCTTTTAACTTAAAACCCCTTGTCCTATCGCTATTGGCCCTGCTAAAAGGTCTGTCACCATCTTTCTTATGAGCCCCCTTTAAGTATTGAAAGGCTGCAATAAGGTCTCCCCGCAGCCTTCTCTTCTCCAGGCTGAACAACCCCCAGCTCTTTCAGACTTTCCTCATAGCAGAGGTGCTCCATCCCTCTGATCATTTTTGTGGCCCACCTCTGGACCCGCTCCAACAGGTCTATGTCCTTCTTGTACTGAGGACCCCAGAGCTGGACGCAGTACTCCAGGTGGGGTCTCACCAGAGCAGAGCAGAGGGGCAGAATCACCTCCCTCGACCTGCTGGCCATGCCTCTTTTGATGCAGCCCAGGATACAGTTGGCTTTCTGGGCTGCGAGAGCACGTTGCCGGCTCATGTCCAGCTTTTCGTCTATCAGTACCCCCAAGTCCTTCTCCTCAGGGCTGCTCTCAATCCCTTTATCCCCCAGCCTGTACTGATACCAGGGATTGCCCTGACCCAAGTGCAGGACCTTGCACTTGTCCTTGTTGAACCTGATGAGGTTCACACAGGCCCATTTCTCCAGCTTGTCCAGGTCCCTCTGGATGGCATCCCATCCCTCAGGCATGTCAACTGCACTGCTCAGCTTGGTGTCATCTGCAAACTTGCTGAGGGTGCACTCGATCCCGCTATGTCATTGATGAAGATATTGAACAGCACTGGCCCCAGTACAGACCCCTGAGGGACACCACTCGTCACTGATCTCCATCGGGACATCGAGCCATTGACCACTACCCTCTGGATGCGACCATCCAGCCAATTCCTTATCCACTGAACAGTCCACCCATAAAATCCATATCCTTTCAATTTAGAGAGAAGGATATTGTGGGGGACCATGTCATAGGCCTTACAGAAATCCAGATAGATGACATCCATAGCTCTTCCCTCATTCACTGATGCAGTCACTCCATCATAGAAGGCCACTAGGTTGGTCAGGCAGGACTTGCCCTTGGTGAAGCCGTGCTGGCTGTCTCGAATTTGCCTCCCTGTGCTCCATGTGCCTAAGCATAGCTTCTAGGAGGATCTGTTCCATGATCTTCCCAGGCACAGAGGTGAGGCTGACACGTCGGTAGTTCCCAGGGTCATCCTCCTTACTCTTTTTAAAAATGGCTGCAATATTTCCCTTTTTCCAATCCCCAGGGACTTCACCTGACTGCCATGACTTTTTAAATATCGTGGTGAGTGGCTTGGCAACTACATCAGCCAATTCCCTCAGGACTCTGGGATGCATCTCATTGGGACCCAACGTACATAAGTACATTCAGGTTCCTCAGGTGGTCACGAACCTGATCTTCTCTTGCAGTGGGAGGACCTCTGCCCCCCTGATCCCCATCAAATGGCCCATTGACTCGGAAGGTGTGAGGAGAAAGCCTTCTCTTGCTCTCCAGATCTGTTCCAACTAAGATGTCATGCAACTGCATACAAGCTGTTGGGTTTTTCTCCTCATTCTTGACGTACTTTGTATTCCCAAAAAGCATCCACAACGCCTTACAAAGCTGTTGTCAAATGATCTTTTAGTGTTGATGATGTGTGTAGTTGCAGATAGTTTGGCAGGAGGTTCATCTCCCTTAGTTTAGACATCTAGAGGTCATCTGGACTTCTGTGATTACTGAACAGTTGTCAAGAACCTCCAAAGAGCAATTCAGTTCATCCTGTCCTAAATTAGGTCATTTAGGTGCTGGGATGAATTGCCCTTATAAGTGGAGCTGGTTTGGGATTTGTCTTGATTTTGCACTGATCATAGAAGAAGTTTGGACACTATCTTAGACAAGATGCCCTGCTTTAGACAGGTAATGAATCTTATGCAGCATACTCAACAAATATTTTCTTAGCATTGCGTGACAGTGAGATTATACCATCACAAACCTGAGAGACGTAAGAGTAAGTCAAATGGAAAACAGCAAATGTCCTCAAAGGAAGGCAGGGAACCTGAATTCAAGAATTACAAGTCTGAGGTTGATGAGCAAATGAAAAAAAAACAAACAAACAACTGAATTGGGCTGAGGCTGTGACTTCTGGTTATCATCTTTAGAAAGATAACTTTCTGAATGCTTCATAGACCATTCCAGCTGTGTGAGACATTCATCCAAAGTGCCAGCGACAGCTTTCTGATAAGTGCAGCACAGTGTTGCAGGGCAGCTTAGCTGACGCCTTACAGCACACAACTTTAACTTCCCTTCAGGCTTATTTTTCTGCCGCGTGGAATGAGTATTCCCTTTAGATTTATATTTGCATATTGCTCTCTTAAGGTTTTTTTTTTCGTGCCAGTTGTTTATGGTAGTTAATTATTAGTCAATAATAACTGTATTTGTCTTCACTTAAGCTGCACATCTCCCCCTTCATCAGAAGTGCAGTTGTTAGACGGAGCAAAATATCAGAAGTTCTTCTCTTTGGTCAGTGAGAAAGGATGGGGACTGTCCAGGGGTCCTATTTAGGCTCGAAAGGAAGTAAAATGTAGTAAAGTATGGCAATCTAATCAAATAAATCTGAAAGGGTATGAGCTTTTCTAAACTCTAAAGAGTGTTTGCCACTTACATATTGCTTTGATCTTCCTTCCTGTGACCCTTTGCGATGAGGGAAGCTTCTTGTTTCTTCAGTATCGAGCTATAGTTAGTGACATTGGTACAAGCAATAGGCCCTCTAACCTCCAAGCAGATCTAATTCCCATTTTCACTCAGAAACTCATCCTGAGTGGTTAGAAGCAATAAAAGCATTTGTGGGAGGGGTGATGAATTCCTTCCCTATTCAGTTTATATGTAACTGATGAAATATAAACACCTCTCTGGCACAGGAGCTCAGCAAGGAGGTGGCTGCCGTCCCAGCATCTTATACAAACCAGTATGAGAGCTGGAACAAGAGTGATGGATGTTTATCATTTCTGCAGATAATGGAGGGGGAGCGTCTGAGCCTCCCTGCTGTATAATTTGCATTGTATGTTGCTTTGACCCTGTGAGTATGAAGCTGTGTCTTGACTGTGAAGGGCTTAGACATCTTAACCTCGAGCAATACTGAGCACTGGTAACTGAGAACAGCTTTCTTGGAGGTGGTTATGTAGCAACTATTGGCAAATAAATCGAATGTTCATTTGCAGTCACTGTAATTTGAATATGATGTTCAGACTTCTAAGCTATCTGCTCCAGCATCAAAAGAAAAATGATTGCTTCTTTTAGTTATAAATAAATTCCTGTTTTAGTTGAGGACACTTGTGGAAGTGGAGAGCAGAAAGAGCAATTTATTATTAGATCTGTCACTTTAAAATATGTTCTCACTTTGATTCTGCTTTGAAGCATTCTCCTTTGAAGCAGCATTAAAGTATTTAAATATGTACGAGTCCTAGCAGGGGGAGATTACAAGTTGTGACACTTTGTAACCTTGGGGTTTTTTATTTTTTGCATTTTTTTCCTAGGGAATTACTGTAAGTGTTTTTTTATTGCTTGGAATAAAAATGGCCATCCATTTAAAACTGCATAAAAATGTTTGCCCAGTGATTGGAAAAAAAATCTTGTGTAATATATATATGAAGTAGAAACTAATTTGTATAATTAATTACACCCCACTTTATCATGCAGATCATGAAGCTTCTGTCTAGCAATTTTTAGAATTATATTTCTTAAAAAAGTTTATACGTACCTTGTTGTTTTCAAGTTCGCTCCTAATTGCAAGGTATGCAGCATGCATTGTAAGCTACAGAAGTGTTGTTAGTTTTCATGCTGTTTGTGCTTCATATAAATTATTGTCAGAAGAATTTCTACAGTCAAGTAAAAGTTGCTGGGACTCTTAGACACCTTACACTTGCAGATTTATTCTTAGAGGTTAGAAAAGCAACGTAATTAGATTGATGTCTCATGAAGATAAGAGGAGGAAAAATGTCATTGCCTAATATGCTTTACAGAGTAAAATGCACTTGGAAATTGTGAAACGCTTATGAAATTCATGGGCTTGATTCTGTGCATTCCTCAGATTTCTGTCTTGGCCCTGTGCACACATGTTTCTGCATCACAAGCCACTCTGGTTCTGATCTTAGCATGGTTTCTGACTCCTGCAAGGCTTTGAGCAGGGCCAAGAGGAGAGGCTGGGAGCGAGTACAAAAATGAGCAGCACAAAACCAATTCCTTTGAATTGTATGGCTGTTTGGTTGAAGATAAGTAAATGAATTCACCAACCTTTGCCTGCAGGATTTATCATTTCAAATGACTGTGACTGAATTTCCCATATGCTGCGCTGCTGAGAGCAGTGTTGTCTTTCAGTGATCATAACATGCTAGCTTCATGTGTTTAACTCTTGAGGGATAAAATTGAGCTTTTGTCTTCCAGGCACTTCTATAAAATGTTTTTAAACTCATGCTAGTCTAATATTTTATTCCAGAAGTTAAAGAGGAAAAAATTGTGCTTGTGTGACAGTGACTTGGAAGGTAGATAAAACCAGAAATCAAATCCAGAAGACCCACTGCATGAGAAGTCATTTCCTTTCATCTCAAGTTCTGTATCTGCAAAGTAGCAGTGTTACTGATTCCTTCTCTCTCTTGTTTTGGTGAGCAGAGGCTCTGTAGCAGTACTGAATTTTTAGCAAAATGGGGTTTACATCATGTTCCTGGTTTCTGTTCACCCCAAAAACAAAGAGGCACATCAGTACAGTTTTTGAAGCAAAATTTGGAGTCTTTTTTTAATATGTCTCAGATTTGCCTTAAACAATATCACTGAAATCTTACTTTACTTGGTTAGGTTTTACAGAGGCCAAAAAAATGCAGAGCTAATTCCACAAACCAAATAATTTTAAATGGCAGTTGTGGAAATACATTAGCAAGACAGAATGCTATTTAATAAAAAAAAGGCTTTTGAAAGATAGAAAGTAATCAGATGTTGACTTAGGAATGCATTTTAAAGAGGACAGAGGAAAAGATGCCATACGTAATAAGCATCTTTGAAAAATAATGCTTTATGTATAGGGGGAATCAATGTTCATCGGGTTTTTTTTCTCCTTACATTTTGTAAATGTTCTTCCAAGTTTTTACACTGAATCTTTTAGAAAAGACCACAGCAAATATGAACAAAAAAGAAAGAGCAATCTATTGTAGTAGAACAGGTATTATATTTCAGTAACTTGAATGTTAGACTACAAACAAGCAGTTTACAAATGTAGACACTATTAGTAGAGGCTAACAAAGTATTAGCACATCTCTTGATGTGTAGGGACCATATACTCCAACTGCATGTTCTGATAATCCACACAAAATTAGATTTCCAAAGAATGTGATGTTGGTATGTCCCAAATGAAACTACTGTGGTCCCAAGAAGGGATGTAATCTGTTTGCTAGCAAAGAACAAAAGCAAAAATGAAATGCTTTTCTAAGCTCTAACTTCTGGTAAGAAACAGTTACCTTTCATGCTAGGAAGAGTATTTTCTCAATGGGCAAAACCAACTCAAAAGAAAAGTTTGGCCATTATGGTTTAGTGTGTAATATGTTGTTGTTTGTTTGTTTTGCAGAAGTGAAGATGCAGTCAATCAGATGGCTGTTACTCCTTTCCCATTACCTTCCAGCTCCCACTCTTCTATTGAGGTAAGGTTTGTGGGTTGTTTGTTTTTTTTAATTAGGGATTGCTGTATTAGATAGATTAATCATAATTAGCAGTTCATTATAAATCTGAACACCTTGTCTAATTAAACCCTAAATCATAAAATGCATTGGGTAGGAACTTGACGTAATAGGCATCTTTTCCCCATCCTTTTTTTATTGATTTCATCGTTACTGAAAGGGCTCGCATCGCGTTAATAACAGGTATTAAAACAGGTTATTACTGTACACGAGGAAGAAAAATCTCCAAATGAAAACCTTGCCATCTCCTATCCTGCTCCTTTTTCAGCTAGTTAGAGTAGTCCTGGTGAGGATCTTTTGCCTGGAACATGGATATCCTCCTGCAGAAGAGAAATGAGCATTTTTCAGGCGAAAGCTCCCACCTTCTAAGTTCTTTTTCCCCCAGAATACCCTCCCATCAGCATCTCTAAAAACAAAGTAGGGATGACCAGCAACTAGCTACGGTAAAAGAGGTCACTGTGTACATGGTTTGCATTACGAGAGTCCCTTGAGACAATCCCAGCCTGAGAGCCCTGGTCCACCACTTTGTCCTGTGCCACAGCATCGGACTCTCATTCCTACTGATTTTCTTCCTGGAGGAGCAGACGAGGGCTGTTTAAGCAGTGAGCTGTAGTACACAGTGTTGTAGCATACGATCTTCCAGTGCAAAAACTTCCTTTGTGTGGTAATCTTACCAGTGTTTTTCTTTGTTATAGTTGCTATCTTAGCCCCAGTGTAGACTGATTGCTCTCTTGTGCACCATGAATCCTTGCAGTGTCACCACATTGTTATCGTTTTGACATCTCAATATGGTGTAACTAAATTTTCTGGATAAAGTACATGGTTAGCCTTGTTGTTGCTTTTTAATTCTATTTCTATTTGAGCTAATAAAGCAAAATATGTTTTATAATTCAATTGGGGTTTGGTCTTGCCTTGAATTGATAAATTCATGTGCATTGAACTCCTGGTATTTCAATAAGCATTACTGTGATCCCGCAGCACTGGTCCACACTAGGTAGCGCTGCATGAATCTCCTGTTTGCACGCTTGCTGATGCTTTCCAGATTATATTACCACTGATGGCTACTTTCATACAGGCGTAGTGCTGTACAGTGCAAGGGCTGCTTAGTTTTTGTTTGGATCTGTGTCATTTTTGGACAGCGCTTTGGCTTTTTGTTCTCTCCTCCATAAAAGCAGCGTGTCCCAGGTGCAGCTGGTGGATTGGAAATTACAATTTACAGAGCCCAAGTTCATTTTATTTTTGTTGACTCTTCAATACCTGCATTTGTTCCCAGCTTTGTTTAATATTTATGTCTTCAGGATGAACCACAAAGCTTTGTTTAGGCACATTCTGTGCTGTGGTCAAATGACTGTAATTAGACTCTACCAGCACGTGGAAACTAAAGCGCTCAGCCTCATGTGTGATGTTTGCCTTTAGAGGTAGATGCTCGTGGGTTGAGTTTCATGCATTAATGGCAAGCTCTTACTATTTACGTTGTGTCTGTTTTATAAGTAAATGCAGGTTTTTACTTTTAGTTAGTATCTTTTTATTATATAAAATGTAACCAAAAGATACTGTTGTATAGAAATTTACATTGCTTTCTTTTGTCAGCTGTTCCTGTCTTTAAATAAAGCAAAACAAAACTGAATGTGCATTAGATCTTGAAATTATATCTTCAAATACCTTTGAAATACCAAATAAATATTTAACATTGTGTGTTAAATACACTGTACATGAAACTTGTCTGATCACATTAAATAGCCTGGCTAGTGTAACAGAATATCAGGGTGCCATAGTTACCATGTACTATTGTGTTAATTCTTCATCTTATCTCTTTATCTTCATTAAGATATTTGAATATGGAAACTGATAAACAGTAAATATGCCTTAGAACAGGATCTTGCCTCCTTGCATGGGGCTGCAGGACAGGATAAGACTACGTTGTGGTGTAAAACTGTGAGCAAGCCACCAGAAGCAAAGTACAGTAAATATTAATTACTGTGAAATATCTGTTTTTAAAAAGTTTCATTCATCAGAAAGCCACAGAATGAGATATTTTGTTGCAATACTGAACAGAGTGAGCCTTTGTACAAATATACAGGTACTTTACCTGCTCAAGTGGCAGTCGAGACGTTTGCGTAATTCGCATTGTGCACTTAAATGTAAAATGTCTAATGAAAATTCAGAAATAATTTTACTTCTAGGACTGAAGGTCTTGAAATTCTATTTGTTGCACACGGTCCATTTTGCTTTGCGAGAGAGAACAGCTCCAAATTTGATCAAAGGCTTAAGTATATTGAAACTATTTTAAAATAAAGAAAATCAAAATAATAGATCAAAAATCTTTTCAGATTCAGGACCTGGTTGGTTTAAAAACGGGAAGGAGAATTAACACATTAAATTTTACATTTAACCAAGTTAGTGATTAACCTAAACTTTAAATTCTAACTTAACATTTTTCCTGAAAAGATGCCATTTCCTATCTATCTTAACTTTAATTGTCTGTATGGGAAAGAAGTAATTTTTTCTTGCAAGCATATGCTTCTTAAATATATGCTAGTTATTGTCTAGAGAAAATACCAGAAAATCCTGATCAGACAAGCTTTTCTGCTTAGTATGGTGCTATTTTACGTTTGAAGGGCCATTTTGGCGGGGAAACCTCTATAGAAAGGTAAAAACTTCATGCAGGAGAAAGTTCCGGAGCACATGTTTGTGAAAATACTTATGTCTTTTGGGCCATTCCCTTCATTTGCTGATTCTCCAGTAGTTGTCAGTGAATGTCGTTTGCAGTAGTCTCACAGTAATGCAGAACTACCTGAATCCTGAGGCTATGTTTGCACTTCAAGTTGAGGACTGTGCTCCAGTGCTGACTTAAGCCTGCTGAGCTTGGTGGCCATGTGCTCTAACCAGAAGAGCTTTGGCTTTACCAATTCCTCCAGGGTGGAGCACTCAGTCCTGCTGCTACTGACCTGTTCAGATTGTATGAAGGAAACTGGGCTTCCTATAACATGCTGAGCATGTGTGAGACTCTCCCTCCTGACAGAAGTCTGGAGAAGGCTTCTTAATACAAACTCAACAGTTTTCACAGTTGATAGGGATTAGTCTGGCCTTGGAAGTTGACCCAGATCTGCACCTAAGTACTAGTACTGGACTACCTTGTGGTACTTCGGGCCAGCCAAGTGGAGACCAAAGTCTGTCTTTCAAAACTTGTATTGCTTATTTGTCTCCTGAAGTTAGGATGCTTTAATTGTGGATCTTTTTACTTTTTCATGCTGCTACTTGTTTAGAAAAACAAAAGAAAAGGTAAAATTGTCTGGTTTTTTTCTTTAGCTATTATGGGGAATCATAGCTCTGTTTAAAAACTGTTATCAATCCTTTCTACCAGGATCATGGTGGCACTGAACCTGCAAGCAGTGAAGAAGACCCGAGTTTGGAAGTTGTCATGAAAAACTTGACTGATGAGGAATCCAACAAAGCTGTAAGTGACTTAAAACGGTATTTAATGGTGATTAGAGCTTAGAAAATGGGAGCTCATTGGTTTGATTTGTTTTCTGTCCGCCTTTGTGTTGAGTATTGCAACACACTTTTGCCAAATAATGTCCAGTACATGTAAGAGCAGAATCAAGCTCTTAGCTTTACATACATAGGCTGTTTTCATGAACTAAGCAGTTGGTATAATTTGTTAAAATATTGAGATAAGAGTTTTTATGCAGCATTTTGGCCCTCTCCTGAGTTCTTTCTCAGTGAGGGGATTGAGTTTCCTCTCTTGCCATCCATGTGTGACAAACTTCAGAAAAAAGCGTGGTCTGTAAATCATATTCTTATTTGTATTCATGGCTTCATAAATTCTAAGGCCAAAATGTCTATTATCATAATCTAGTCTTGCCTCTTGAATAACATAGCTATAGAGTTACTCTCAGTAATTTCTACATCAAGCCCATAATTTCTGGTTTAATGCGGTACTGTCAGTGTGCACTGTAATAAATACTGAACTTCTCATTGATACAGATGGAGTTTTTTGTTGTTTAATGTGTCAGGATTGTGCATTATCAGAAATCTGAAAGTCCTTCAGGGTGCAGCTCTAATCTCTTTTTTTTTGGACTCTGTTAAAAGTTTAAAATGGAAAACTACTAAACATGCTGAAGAGTGATTAACCTAGAGTACCTAAAATTTGCTGAGACAGTCTTTTTGTCCAACAGCCTACTCCTTTTTCAAGGAGTGCATTAGCTGAGACTTACTGTGCGTGCACAGTTTGTGTGTGCTGTCCTCAACTAAGGAAACCTGACATTTCTGGATTTTTTTTTTCTTAGATGTCTTCTTCCTGCTCCATCATGTCTTTTGCAAAGACTGTCCTGTGTTTTGCAAATATGAGTTGAATATACATAACGTTCTATAGCTAGTAAGTATTTAATTAACCAGTCTCTGAACTCCAAGAGTTAGGAAGTGTTATATGCTATTCAAGCATCAGAATTAACCACCCATGTAAAATGGATTGGTTTGCGTTCCTAATGAATTACAGAAAAGTTGGATTATTTGTTTTTGGTAGCCTTGTGCGGAATCCTCCTTTGATGCGCTGGAGTATAAATGAATCAGAGTTTTATTGTATGTATTTACAGGTGTAATTCACCTGGTTTTATTGCTGTTCTTGCTCAACTTGGCAAGAAACTTTTGAGGGATTATAAGGTAATATGAAAAATTACTCAAAGACTGAAGTGGATAAAAATATATAAAATGTATTGTAGAAAAATGAACTCTTGGTGTAGGATATTGTGCTGTACAGCTTTTTGAAAGGTATTAGAGGAGCGTGAATTTAATGGGGAAAAAAAAATTTGCGGCAAACCAAGATAGGCGTGGAGGGAACATGCTGCTGGAACAACATGGAACCCAGAATATATTGGCAGCTTCTTTTCAAACTTGAAGCAAGAAAGAAGGGAACTGTGGAGCCAAAGGGTAGAAGTTACAGTATTTTAGACTGAAAGGTAAAAAAAAAAAAAAAAAAAAAAAAAAAGATAAAGTGTTGGTGGTTGAGAGTTGTCCAGAACAGGGCAATGGCGGAAATGTAAGAGAAGACAAAGGCATGGATTTGTTGAGAGCCTCTAGGTGAGGAGAACATCAGTATAGTACTTTCTCTTTCCCACTGTCCATACCAAGTTATCTCATCTTTCCACTTAAATTGTTCATGTAACAGCAACTGGCTGCTACAATTTACTTTTTATCTTTGGAATTCAAAACGCTTTATCCAGCAGGCCAGTATCCCCACTGTGGGACATATGGCAAGTGACCTGTCTCGGGTCAGTGGTGAGACCAGGAGGCAGTGAGTGTGTCACTCCTCTGGCTGCTGCGTAGCCCTGCCTCCATTCAGTGGATATTTGCTTAGAGGTGGCTCACTGATTTTTCCATTAGATAAATAGATACTGAAAAGTTAAGGGCTAGGAGGTGGATTTAGAAAAGTATTCTAATGCCTATAGATCCAACTGCTAATTCCATAATGCCTTCAGTTGGGCCACCCCTTGGTTTAGAGGGATAAATGGATGAAAAATAGTGGCGAAAGCCAGTTTCATAATTTCAGAGTTTTCTTTCAATCAGGATTTTAAAACTACATGGCAAATATTTCGAAGTGTATCTTATTTTTGTAAATGCTGATGGTTGTGATCAGTTCCCTTCTGACCAGAAGAAAATGGGCTTGTAGTCATACTGGCATTAAGACTTCGACACTGCAGTGCAGCGCAAGACAGCCCATTATTTTGAGGAAAAGAGATTTCTCTTGCAGTCTTTTAGTGACTGTTGAGGCAAAAGAAAACAGTGCCTTGTTTTTCATAGCATGATGGTTGCTACTAAAGCCTAATGCTATTTCATCATTGTTATTGAATTTCTCAGTCATATGTCAGGAGAAATCAGGAATGTAAAAGTCAACAAGTAAGATCAAGTTCACTGAGTAAATAAAAAGTATGTGCTTATCAGCAGAGATTTTCCACAAGTATGTGCAGCTCAAAGCATGGGCAGTATGTCTCATAAAGTGACAGCTGTCATAAAAAAATAATTCAAAAATTCGCATCATCCTCTATTCATTTGTTGCTGATAAATTTGTCAGTCTCTTGCAAAATACTTTTTGTTGTCACTTCATCACTTTAAAAAGTATAAAGTTATATAATAGACATCATTGTAGACTTGGATGATAAGGGGGAGGGGTAAGAAAACAACTTTATTTCTGAACTGGAACCAGTGGAAGTGTTAGGAAAAGTCTGCATGCTTATTAGATGAGGTTTGAGGTGGCCTGATAGAAGGTCATGGATTTCTGAGGACTGTAGCTATCTTGCTTTCCATAAGGTGTCGTTGGAAAAGAAATGATATATGGAGCTTTGAGATGTTCTCAAAACTCTTAACTTTACAAAGATGAAAATGGCTTGAGCAGTTGTTGTGTGTGCTCTGAAGCACCTTGCATCATTGGTGTCCTGGCAGAGTGTGTACGTAATTCAGTGTCCTGTAGGTGGGATAATTAAACTGATGTTTGGTATGTGAGAATGGGTTCATTTTCCTTCAAAGATTTGAACTTGGAACAATAATCTGTCTTCACCACAAACAAAGAACATGTCCTTGAAACACTGGCAAAGAGGAGGGGCTTTGTAAAAATGCTTTTGGATGCATTTGAGGGAGTTGAATTAGATTAAACCAGTCGGGTCTCAGGCTTATGACAAATGCTGAGTGTACAATTCAGTGCCTGAGGGGCTGGAAATCTTTTTATTTTGTTCAGGAACCTCTAGCATAGTCTGAGTTAAAAGGAGATGATTAGAGAGATTTAAAGGTGATGCTTGGTGCTTACTTGATGTGCCAGATGTAGTTTCAGATTTTAGTCACATATCAGAATGAAAAAGGGAAGTATGAAATAATTTTTCATTGCTCATTAAAACAATCTTGCATAAAATGACAAAGCAGTCTTCCCATTTCTCCCCTGACACCTCTGATAATACAATGAGATCACCACTTTATCTTTTTTCTTGTTATCCATTTGGATAATAGTTACAGTTGTATGGTTACAGCAAGCTTGGAGAAAAATGCAGAAGAAAAAATAGGGGGGGGGGGGGGGAAGCCTGTGAGGCTTGGCATGATTTAACGTAATAAAGCTCCAGGAAACAAGGCCAGTATTTTCAAGCTTGGCTACCTAAAATTTGATTTACATATTTTTTTTTAAGTGTATGAATTGTCATCTTAATTAGAAATTCTTTTGAGATGCAGAATATCTCTGTTGTCTTTTAAAATTGGCACTGAGCTTTTCTGAAAACTAGGTTGTTTATCAGGTTTTTTTTAACATGGGGTGAGATAACTAACTAATACTGTGATCAAAGTGGCCTAAGTCTGGCTAAGAGCTGACAAGGGGAGGACACTGTAACTGCCTGGAAGCAGTTGTAGAAGTAGGAGAGTAAAAATATTTTTTAGTGTATTGCAAGGATATGGAAAGAAATTAGGATACAAGTGGAGCCCGTGATTGAAGTGCCATTGTTTGAGATATTTATAATGAGGCTGGATGATGCATTTTAAGCAGTTACTTTATTTAAGTGCTGGCAGCATGCTCAGTGCCACTGAGGACTACCGAAAAAGGGAGGGGGAAGGAGAGAACGGATGACTTTGAACCCCTTTCTGCTGTAGGGACCGAAGGGTCTCAGCTACCTGTGTGCTAGAGATTCGGCACACAAATACCTGCACATTTCCACACAGCATGGGAATTGTTGTCCTGTTGCCCCAGAGGATGCACTTCCTTCTTTAGTGCTTCTTATTGCTCAGGAACAACATAGGCAATGCATGATAATCTCCTCCCAAAAAGCCCTTCCTTTACATTGTATGCTTTCAAAACTATTAAGTGTGGTTTCAGTAATTCCTGATACTCCCTGTATTCATACTATTTTTTCCACTTCTACGTTCTGGGCTTCAGCTTTGTGTTGCACTACAAGTGTACTTGTATGACAAAATATCAGATTGCCTAGAATCATCATTGTGAGTTTTGGAGGATGTTTTATTTAAGCTAATGTGACATTTTCAATACGCCTCACTTTTTTTTTTTACTTTTTAGGATGTGAAATGTAAAGCTGGCAAACCAGTGCTGGTGGATCAGCAGGAAGTGGAGGAGCAGTTCCCGGAAAATGTGTGTGTGGTTATGTTAACCGATAAGGGTGGGGGTTCAGGGGGCTTGATCTAGCTGAAGACTGAGTGAGACATAAGAATCATTTTCTTGGGGGGAAACTTAAAAAATTACTTGCTTCTCTTTAATTATGTGGAAATAGTCACAGAGGCTAATGTCAAGGATGTTCTTTGCTGTTTAAAAGTAAAAAAAAAAACAAAACAAAACAAAAAACAAACAAAAAAAACTCCACAACCCGTGTTATTTGGGTTGAAAAAGGTGAAGTATCATCCCTACTTCCTACATGAGCATTTCTGGAAGCACAGTTGTCCAGCCATCGTGATTTTCCATTTATTTATGAAGAGAATCTTTTCAGTTCATCTATGTGTATTGCTTGTTTCCCTTCTATTGACTCAGTGGATTTAATAAAGTACGATAATCAACAACTAATGATGATGTCCACATAACACGCCTTTCTGTGATTGATCTCTTTTGCTTCTGCTTTACTTTGCTTTTAGGTCCTCAACCAGATCAAACAATCCAAAACTTCAACAAAAGTACCAGTCAACTTACAGGAGATACCCCTGGTGCCAGCACCTACTTACCTTTCTCCAGAGGCAGAAGTCACCAGCCGTAGTATGAACCAGTTATTTTTTCCACCAATATAGTGTATATTTAGTACTCTAACCCAGGATGGATTTTTCTTTTCTTTCCCAGATAACTTTTGTTGAGATTTTTTTCTTTGAATATCGAATGACCTATTGTAAGTTATTTTATAAAGTGTTTGCATTTTCCTCTCATTTTATAATTTTTGAGAGCTTGAAGATGTCTTCGCTTGTTTTTCTTAACTTTTACATACAAAGGCATTGTTCCTTCTTTTAATTAAAATAAAAACAGGAGGAAAGGCAATCTGGGACATCCTCTCCACTCCACAGTGCTGGGACATGGCCTTATCTGTCCTGAATGGAATAATACACCTTCCCATCATGATCTGAATTGTATAAGTTATAACTGAACTAAACGGCCTCCTAGACATTTGCTCTGAACTCCCAGAGCTCTGGAGTTGTTCTGATTTAAAGACTTCAGAAGTGACTCAGAGTAGTAGTTCGATTTAGATTTGTAAAGGCGAAGAGCAAAATACAAGAGCTTAATTAGTTGCTCTCGTACAATTCCTTTGATGGTTTTCATTTTCTCATTGAATAGTGTGACTTATTTCTTTACCTTTTCATGTTCTTAGGCATCGTTCCACCTCCATTGCCTGTGGATCCAGCAACGTGTCCTATAGTTCCAGGGCAGGAGATGACTATAGAGATATCTAAGGGTCGGTCAGGCCTAGGACTCAGTATTGTCGGGGGTAAAGACACTCCACTGGTAAGTTTCTGTTAAATTAATATTTACTGTCTCTGTTAAAGAATAGGAGATAAACACAAAGAAAATGTGGAAACTAATGATGCCATTAATCTGTATTTGCTCTAATGAATTGTTCACTACAAGGAGGAGAAACCAGCAACTACAATTTCCAATAACAAATTGATAATTTTGGCTTGTATCAGATCAGTTGTTTTCTGTTCCTGTTTAAATTGAAAGGTTTGTGTTTCAGTAGTGCTTTCTGCTATGGTTAGAGATTGCAAATATGTATTCTTTTTTAACCATTGTGAATTAAGAGTTTCAAGCAGGTAAGTTACCAGAATGGTGGTACTAGAAATGAATGTCACAGAGGTAGAGCTACTTCAGCAAGGTTAACACCTCTGTCTTGAGAGCATAAATGCTTAGTAGATGTTTAAACAAACTGTAATTTATCTCCCTGCCAGCAAAAGCCCTTGCTGAACAGAAGTAAACCAAAGGTAATCTTCTATTGTTTTCCATGTCTTTTTGCTTAATCTTGCTCTTGGGTATGCTGTTTTAAAAAAAAACCTATCTTCAGCTAAATTAAAATGTATCAGTTCAAGTGTAAACTCAGCAAGTTAGTTCCGCTAAACCCTTCTCTGCCTCTGCTGTTGCTGTTTCCACTCCACTTTTCATTTTAGAGATGCTATGTTATAGTATAACAAAATGTCAGATTGGTTTTTTTAAATGTCAAATTCAGGTCTTTCATAAACAAGTCTGCTGCAGAGGTGTCTTTACTGGGTTCTCCTGAATCCCCTGCTGCAGAGACACTTAAAGCAATAGAGCTGCTCTGTTACATGTGGTTGTTGCCGAAAATATCATGGTGGTACATCATTAAGCAATTAAGTGCTGTGAGTGTCAGCAGCTACAGACAGTTGCAATGTAGTAATCCTTCTCCAGACCAAGAAAAAAGAAGGAAAAAAACCCGAGGAAGTTGAAAGGAAAAATAAAGTTTTGTTTTGCAAAGTGTAGGCTGTATCTTTTACCGTATTAAAGCTGAAATTGGAAAAGGTTCAGCTTTTGATCCCATTTACCCAAGTCTCCGATTACATGGAGTTTGGATGAATTGCTCTGTTTCACATGGAGATAGATCTGAATTATGTTGAAGGCTTAAATCAGCCTATATGGTTTTCACTCTGTCCAGCCATGCGCTGTTTTGTACCCAGTCCCTTTCTTGTCAAGCTCCTCAGTGTTGAGTAAATTCAAATAAGAAGTTCAGCATTAGTCATCTCTCTGCTTTTTCATTTTACTGGAATTTGGAAATAATACATGGCAGTCTGTCAGACGCAATCTGGTACATGTCTTTCAAGAGATTTTAATATAAATAAATGAAAATTATAAATATCTGCTTTACAGAGCAGATGAGAGAAATGCAAAGGATTTTATTCTTTAAATTGAGTAAATGGTTTTGGTTTAGTATTATACTTTCATTAGTTTATTCATTAAACTGTCCTCCTAGGAATTTATTTTAAAAATATATGCACTTGATTGCAGTAACTGTAATTCATGAAGGGAAGGAGTTCTGAATTCCCACGTTTCTGATCCTCGCATTGCAGGACTTACCAAAATTAGTCCCTGTTTCTTTTCGTGTTTCTGAGTCTGCTCATTCAAAGGCAAGCAATGTTGTTTCATAGGAAACAAGTTACTTTTGTGAAACTACACTCTAATCTGACCGTTTACCACGTGCAGAGGCCCTGTCTGGGATTCTTCATAACTTGCTTATCCAAAATGGTGCATGCAAACCCTTCTTCTCAAAGCAGGTAGCCAGGGTTGTGTCTTTAGCTGGTGGGGTTATCATCCCTCTGCCTACTTTATACTACTGATCTCCCCCAAATGATTTTGATGCCTTCCTTTTTTGCCACGAGGGCAAAAAACCTTTTGTTAAAGAGTTGAAATGAAGTTCACATAACAAAATGAAGAGGGGTAAAAGAAAATACTACTGAGGACTGTAAGAAAGTTTCTGTCTTTCTGGATTTTGTGGACTAGAGAGGAAATATAACAAAATTAGGTACATGGAGCTGAGTGATCTATCTTGTCTTGCTTTCCATCATTTGTTTCTAACTTGGGGATATAAATGGACATCTTTTGTATTATAAAAAAGGCAAAATAAATTGACTTAGAGCTTCACTGGTTGTGTATGTGTTATGCTTATGTGCCATAGAAGTTCCTCGCTTCTGAAGGTCTCGTGTGGCAGAAATTGTGTATCCAAGACCCACTGTTTTCTGCAGTGCAGCAAAATTAAAATGAAGCTATAATTGGCTTCAGCAGTTCGAGTTTGGTTTTTTCGCTTTTTTCGAAATGGGAATTGTCAAATCAAAGTTGGAAAGAATGGGAATAGCACCATTCGTAGACATCTCTGCAGGCATGAAATAGGGATGCTGTTTTTTGTACTCTTGTAGTTCAGATGGTGCACACAGACGAGAGAGGTGAGATGCCCTGATGGGACCATGCAAATGTGTTCCGCTGGGGACAAGAAAAGGCATGGCAGAATAGGGATGAATCAACGGAAGCAGTGCCTGCATGTGTCACAAACAGCTGCAAAGACTTTTTCTTTTAACTTTTTGTCCTCTGAGAAAACAAGACATTCTTCCTCCGTTTTGTACTGGGATGTCTTTATTTCGTCCCTGCGCAGGTGTGTAAGTGCCTACAAAATGATGAAGGATATCAACCCCAGTTCCTAGGATCTTAGAAGTAATTTATGGGTATGGGCAACAGAGGGAAGCTGTGTCTTGATAGAATTTGTCCAATCTAAGGGGGCTATGGCAAGAGTATAAGGGCCTTATCTATGTGGTATTAAAATGCATTTGATCTAAAAATGTTTAACTGAGTGCTAGTAGTCAACGCTGGTGCACAACAGCAGCTCATGTGTGATAGGAAAAGCTCACTTCAGAATATTTTGGATCTTTCTTAAACACATAATGTACAGTCCCAGCTTTTGGAATAATAAATCTGGCAGCCTGCTAAAGGGTCTCAGTGCTTCAAAATGAAATATGGAGTGCAACTTTTAAGTCATAACCTTAGGAATCTCATCAGAAATCACCAAGTAGAGACATGAAAAATACAGCCTGTGAGCAGGGAGGTTAATTTGTTCAGGAGGTTGGAAAGTGATGTCTTAACCCCTGTGAAATGTTTTTTGTTGAGAAGATGACCATCCCATTAAACTTGCAAAACCTTTCAAATTGCATGTATTATAAGCAAGGACTGTGGCTGTGTGCTTAGGGGAGCAGGAGAGAATCAGCTGGAAAGATGTGCTTGTACAAAAGGCACGGGGAAAGAAGGATTGTCCTTGAGAGTTGTCTTCGTGTCGTTCATCTTTAGACTGCTGTAGCCCTTAAGCAGTCCTATTTCATTTTATTCTAAGGGTTGCTTTTTATTTTTTGTTTTTCTTCGCTGTCTTTCATTTCACCTTTCCATGTACCCTTGAGAGAACACAACACATGGCCTCTGCTTTAAAGCAATTAAACTGTGGAGTGGAGCTGGCTGAGGTACAGGGCTTTCAATTTGTGAGATTTTTTTTTTTGGTTGTAGTCCAATCAAACTTCTAAAAGTAACCTCAGAGTGGGAATTTAAAAAAAAAAAAAAAAAAGAAGTGTTTTCAGAAACATCCCAAAACGAGGTTTGAGGCTCTAACTCTGCTCCCCAGGACACCATCCTGCCCTCTCGTCCCCCTGGTTGCTGAATTGTATATAAATGCTTGTCAGCTCCACCACTGCTAATACAGCCATAAACCTGACAGGGGTGTCATTGTCACTCAGCAGCTGCCGGTGCTCCCAAGGCTCCTGAACCGCTCCAGCCACGGGACACCCGGGATTCATGAATGCGTCAGACCTGTTTGGGCAACGCCTGTGGTGCAGCTCTGAGAGCCGCAGGCGCTGCAAACACCAGCGCACTGGGCAGGATGCTCGTGCTTGGGCTGCCAGCTCCAAGCCTGGACAAGCTGTGACTCTTAGTTAGATGTGGAGTTCAACTTTCAGACTTGGGCATTCATGGCGGCAAGCCAGCGTTGTCACGGCCAGCTGGCCCAAGGCTGCCAGGCTGCGACCGTGCAGGTCTGGGACAAATAACTGGCCCTGCAGGATACAGGACTAGCAGCACTGGATAGTCCAGTTGTTCACCATGGATTTAGGAAACATTCCTCAGTTATTCTGCTTTTGATTCATTGCATTCTGCATAAGTTGTTTCAAGGCAAATAATTTAGCTTCAAGTAAAGGGTTTTTTTCCTCTGAAACTGTTTTGCCAGAAAGTTTCTGTGAGGTTTTCTTAAATGATCTGAGAACAGGGCATCAAGGAATTGGTTAAAAAAAGGTGTCCTGGTACTCCTTCAGATGGCATGTGGGGTTAAATCATCCAAACCCCATTATCACCCCAGAGTGGGTGAATGCTGCAGTGTCTTGTCCAGTTAGCAACTTGCAATGAGCCATTTTCTATAAAACAGGATTGTCAATTTATAGGGATTTTATTCTTGTCAGTACACGGAAAAAGCATCGCTCTAAGATACAAACATTTTCCTAGTAGGTGGGAGCACTGTTTTGCTTCCAGCTGAATAATTTAGTAATGGTTGAGTTGATTACTCGTAGTTATTGACTCTGTATTTGCTGCCTGGGTGATTAAGACGCGCAGACATGCCGGAGGGGATTCAGCAGTTTCAAGGCTGGTGGAGGCTGGTACAGGGACATTCCCCCCAGGCACAGTTAGAAAACCCTGGGAGGGGAGGAGAGGGCAGAGGCTCAGCTGGGTCTTGAAATTACAGTTAAGTACTGAAGAGGCACCTACAATATAAAAGAAAAAAAAGATTGCAGGAGCGGTAACCTAGGGGCTTTTTGGAGGTGGAGTAGCTAGGAGGCAGTCATTATCTGAACCTTACATAGAAAGAAAGTAAAGAAGCATACTTTATCCTGTGTCTTTTTTATTGAAAATGACAACAAACATCTAATGCAGAATTTTTGTACTGGGTTGTCTACTTTGAATTTGGTAAATAAACTTTTTTTTTTTTTTTTTACATTTGCTTTCAGCTGGCTTTAATAAAAAACATTTCTAAGGCAATTAACAAACTTTAAGGTACTCCATCTGTAAAATAAAGTGATCCACAAAGCCAGGAGACTGGAACACTTCAGCAATGCTCCAAAAAGTAACAGAATATGCCTGCACTCAGCTAACACTAGTTGGTGTGAGAGCTGGTAATGCCAGATTCGGAGAGGAAAAAGCTTTTCTAATCATCTCGGTTAGCCCAGAAGGCTTTCTGGCTTGCCGCAGAGCAGGGGGAGCTTCGTGATGGTGGGGATGCAGTTTGACAGAAGAATATTTAGATTCAGTCTGTCAGTCCAGGTGAGTCATACCTTGCATAAACCCCATCTGTTAAGGAAGGGCAAGGGAATAATCAAGAAAACTGTGACTTTAAATTGCAGCTGTTCAAGACCCGATGTTTGCCCCTGGAGCTGTGAGGGCTAATTACCCTGCTAGGATCTCCACGCTGCCAAGAGCAGGCTGTTACTAATACCGAAGCCAAGTTGGATATCTCTGTTTTGTGCCATGCTGCAGTCAGCAGTGGGGACCTACCTAAACATGGGGACTGATGTGACTTCTGTGTTACTAAACAAACAGGTTCTCCCTTGGTTGAGCTTTCTTCCCTCCCTCCCACCTCAGTTTTATTTAGATTCAGGCAGAAATAACTTCATAAGTTATAGACAGCTGAGGTCTGAGCGACTTTGTAGACAGTCATCAAGTGCAGCTAAGACTGAATCTGTTTTAGTGGAATATGCTTACCTTGTAACTACAAATGAAAAGCAAGATACTGGTCTCAGGAGGGTTTCAGCAATATATTGGCTATAGATACTGTTGCTGTTAAGTCTATTGCACAATGAATGGAACAATAGAATGAAAAATGGTAATAGAGGTCCTAAGTTTTTAATCTTGGCTTGGGTATTGTAGAGGAAAAGTTTGCAGTTGGGAGAGAAAAAAATGCAATCACTTCTTAACCATCACCCACATTTATAAAACAGAAGGCAATTTAATGACAGAGTGGTAAATGCAGTTAGCCTGAAATTGTGAGGAATTGCTTTGACTCTTAGTTGGACAATGTTAAAATGAAGTTGGTGGATTCATCATAATTCCAGAAGGATGTTAGCTTACAACAGCATGAAAAAAACAAACTGCTTTGTACATGAGTTATCACAAATGGGAATTAGAGTAGCAAGTTTTGCAAATCATGTATTTGATGGATCTTTGGCAAGGGTTTAGCTGACTGTACAGCTAGCTTGCGTAGCAGTGACTTGCTTGAAGAAGTTGGTGTCTTCCAGGAGTGTAAATCAACCATAAAATTTAAGCTAACAATATACAAAAGCAGTAGGACATGTCAGAATGGACTTCAGAAGTATCTTGCTTGCTGCTGGTTGAAACCACTGGCTTTTGGCTTCCTGTGTCATATGCATTCAGGATCTCATGCATTCTTTATAACCTGTGTTATGCACTGTACACTGTAAATTTTCATATTTTTTTTTGTTTAATACAATAATGAGAGTGAGAGAGTTAACATTTTAATATGTAGTTCTGTGTTTTATTATTCCCTCTAAAATGAGCATGTATACTTTTTGAAAAACTTTGGTTTGCTTTGGCATGTGATTCATAGAAACATAGCTCTTTCTATCATTCTGACTTAAGTCATATATTTTTACACTAAACATCTTATTACCTTAGTTTTATTATTTCAGAATCAAAGGAGAGCTTGCAAATGTCTATGACTGCAGACCGAAGGAATGTTAATGAATAGTGCCATTGAATTTTCAGGTTTTAGCTTTTCTGATCTTAGAGAATATAACTGTAAGCAAAAATATTATGCAAGCTGAATAAAATTTAAATAAATAAGGACCAGATGTAACTATAGGGGCCTATAAAATGTAATACAAATATTATCCACTTCCTTAAAATAAATCTGTATTTTAGTATGAAAAATTATATTCATATTGATGTTGTGGATTAATCTTTTTTATGAAAGTTGGCAAGTGAACACCATCTCTTGCAAGGTCTTGTTCTTAAATGGGAAACAGACCTTTTGTTTTGACCTTGAGTAGAGAAGTTTTTCAGTATCATGCAATGTAAAGTATTTTTACATTAACACAGTAATACATTTTTACATTATATAGCCTGTTTTATTACAGTAGTGTTTGGCTTAGGATTTTGCGTGCCTGTTAATGGTTTGTGAATGCTAGCAGTTGCAAAATATTTGAGTGTTAGAAGGCGGTATATGCAGCACGATGCATTAGATAAATCCCTTTAAGAAGTCAAGTGATTTGCTTGGAGTTGACCTTCAGCTTTTGTTGCTGAACTGTTATCTTTTAGATTCCATTTAGATCTGCGAATGGAAGATCATAGATCATAACATAACTGTTGTAATTTCCTTTGCCTACAAGTAACCAGCAGCTGGATTTATTTTAACTACTGACAGATTCTTATATGAGGCTAATTCTTCAGCGAAACACACTGTGCAACTAGTTGATTTCTACTTTATCTGTGAACCAGCCTGTAAAAATGAAATGACAATTTTACTATTCTGGACAAAGTATTATAAAAGTTGAAAAGGAAATAACTAGTGATATTGTACTTGCCCTGGAAAAGAGATAAATTTGTAATCCTGCAGTCAGCAAAAACCCTTGTAGCTTTATTGTCTTTAATAAATGCTAATTTAGTATAACATTTGTAGCTATGTAGGAAATTTGTTGGAAATATGTAATATTAGCTTAAGAAAACACAACTTGTCAACTAAATCAGAAAACATCTTTTCCTGAGTGTTGTTTTGTATGTAGCTCACTTTTTTGCTTCCTCAGGAAAGTACTCTAATCCAGGCAGAAAGCTTTATTTCTTACACCAAATACATATTTATGGTTAGCGGTAAGATTCGTTCACCTAAATACAGACCAAACTGAGATACAGGCATGTAAAATTCATGTAATTCCAACAGTTTGTCCTGCCTGCTTTCTAGCACTGCCCAACCACGTAGGTTCCCAAAAACCTGGTGTCTCTGTTTTGGCCTGGACTTTCAGCATCATTGTCTGTGTGTGCTCAGAAGTGTCTGTCTGGGAGACAGGTACCTTTTCCCCATATAATGCTCCCTTAGTCCGGGACAAATGGCTGGTGATGCTCTGGTGGTAGAGATAGCCTTGTAGCTAGAGGACAGAGCTATGGATCTGGTTTCTACTCTCAGGACTGTTTGGGGGAATTTTTTTTTTGTCTAATGATTAGCACCTTAAAATGCACATCATGGAAAACGTGGTCTGGGGTTTTCAAACAACTCATTTCTAACTGAGTATCTTACCCAGTGTTACTCTGTTCTGATGATTATTGCAGTCCTCAATGTGTAGTGGTTCACCTTTCTTCTGTGAAGTGCCTTTGATCCTGTCAAAATAATGGCTGGGTCTTGTAGACTGAAATAGTACAGCAAAGATAAACCAAATTTAATGTTAGCTCAGTTAAAGAAATAGCTTGTTGTGAATGATCTGCAGTAGTTAAGGACTGTTCAGTACTATGCAAGAAGCATCTTTACCAAAATTCAGACCTTTTTCCTTGTCAAATCTAGCCAACACCAGGTATGTGGGGATTTCTCTGCTCCAGTTCTTTTGAAATCTCCCCTCTTGCATACTGTTCCACCTTTTATCACATGATACAACTTAATAAAAATAGCCATGATATTAATCAATCAAATAATGTTTGATTTATTGAACATTAATAATTAAACATTATCAATTAATCATCAAACTTAATGTTTGAGCCTCCTTCATGTCTTGTCCTTTTACTCTCTCACCCTCTACTCCCAGCATTTGCAAATAACAGTCTGGGGGGTGATTTTCAGTGGCAAAGGGCACCTGCATTGAAAGCTGCTGCTTGTCCTTCTGAAGAACAGCTGCATAGAAGAAAAGAAACGCTAGAGAGACTGGCTCAGAAGCTATAAACTTGCAGAAAACGTGTGAGCAGTCCAAGCCTAAAGCCAGACAGCTTGTGAGACTTTCTCACCACTGTTTATGGTCCTGCAGGCTTTTAAGGTTTGCTTGGTCAGTGATTTTCCTGAATAGGAAGCTGACTTTACCACCTTTCTCCCAAAGGCTCAATCAAGACGGTGCTATGTGGTCATTGCCTGGGGTCTCTGCCATACCAGTTCTTGACATTTAAGATACAAAGATTAAGCTGTCACTCTTACTGAATTTAATTCTTAATGTTAGCATTTCTATTTGTGCTCTCTGCTGATGGGTGAGTGTGATATTGTTCCCCTATCAGGTCTCTGAAGTTGTTCTAAATCAAGCAGAAAAAAAATCCACAGCTTGGGGGATAGTTCCCCAAGAGTTCAGGGCTATTCTCCTTCCTCAGATAGAAGGTGATGCAATGTAGATCACGCTATGCACATTTTACAAGTTCTATTTTCCATAAGTGGATTCTCAGATTGGGTGCCAATTTCTGTAAGGTTGTCTTGCCCTCACCGTTCAGTATTCATTCGCTCTGCACCAACGTTGTTGTTCAAGGTGTTGACCAAGAGGCTCCATGAACTCTTCTACTTATCTGCCTTTTCTTCCACAGCCAAAACCTTGTTTCGTCAGAGTCAGTGTGGGAGTTGTCACTGATGTGCCTTCTCTTTGCTCAAGAAGTCGGTGCAATCACAGTGGTATTCTGCTGGTAAAGCAAGAGTGAGAGGTGTAGCTGTCCCACAGCTCAGATCTGACCCTTAGAAAATAACCACCTAGTGTACTGCGTGGCAGGTTTGGTAAGCATTACCGCTTGTTAACAGATTTGGTGCACATCATATATGAACCAGGTATGCTCTTGCCATGTTTGGTAACTATTCTGGCTTGCAGGTGGTTTTTTTACCCATGCAGTATAGATAGTATCAGTGCATTCAACTTCATTTCATTGGACTGCAGGCCCTTCAGTAGCCTTCAATATAAGCATTATTCAGCCCAGGACAGCAACCTGAGCAGTAGCAGACAAATTCCCTTCTACTTTGTCTTTCAGTGTTTTCACAGTCTGATAGTCTAAGTTTACACCTGCGAGCATGGACTTTGTTTAGCATAGAAAAATGCTGTTTATATGCCCTGGCTTGTATTCTGCATCCTTCCGTACCATACAAGAAATGTTCAACTTTGCATTAATTCCCAATTGGTATAATGGTCCCAGACTATTCTTTGTCAAAATATACAAAGATTAAAGCTCCAGTTTGTTGAATGGATTTGTAAACCTTATGAAGTATGTGCTTTCAGCAGCTGGATATCTTTCTTTAAACAACCATGTTCTTGATATGAGAGTGTTTTTATTTCCACCTTCTGCACGAACAGTTTTTGCGACTCTGCCAAGCTTTATCATGGAGTGCCATAATCTATATGAAACTGGTAGTGAAAGGAGATGGGGAGGGATGGAAATGAAAATCTGTCCAGAGCCACCATGAATTCACAACCTCTAGTTGAACATTGACACCGCTTTCCCTTCCTGCCTCTCAATTGATTGATTGACTTTGAACTATTTAGGCCTTGACTTCTAGAGACATCAAGCACACAACTGAATTCGAAGCTAGTGAGCAGGAGATGCAGAAGATCAGTAATCAAAACACATCCTTTAAATAAATTCTTTGTATTGTTTTAGTCATGACACATCCTATTTTTTTTTTTCTGAGGCACTGAGAGGGGTGTTACAGCTTAAATCTATAGCATGTCAATAGAGTCATTACAGATTAGGGCTTGCCTAGATGGGTAGAGTGTGACATTACATCTCATTACTGCGTAAACATCTTCAAAATATTGATGTAATTAAAAATGTTCAATAACATAAGTGGTTTGTTTTTAGTGATTTGTCATGGATGATCAAAACTAAGAGAGTCTTATCCAGATCCCACTAGATCCAATGGAAAAAGATTACTTCTGGGTTAACTGTACTTTGAGCTGATCCCAGAAGTACCAGAGGGAAGATGTCTGTTTATCATAGTTTATAAGCTAAGGAAGGTAAGACTCATATTTATGTTTATGGACTATTTAAAAGTCTTTACAGTACTTCATGGAAACGTTGCTTCATTCTGTTTTTAATTGATTCGATATACACTACTTTAAAAAAAACTAGTTAAGAAAAACAGTGCTTTGGCATGTCAGCGAGATATTTCCTTCTTTGGAGTAGGCACAGACCGAACAGGAATGTACCTTTTCATGCCATATGTATTTTTAGTCCTAGGTCTGGCTTCTAACACATGCAGAAACCGCAGTGTAATACTGAATTTTTGCCTTTTCAAATAGATGATGCAGATTATTCAAACTGATAACATTCAGTGGTTCCTGAATCTCAGGTTTAGGTATGTGCAGTTTTACATTTAATAATGCAGCACTGGGAAAAGCTGGTAACTCCAGTTTGTTGGCCATTTTTAAAGCAACAGCAGATGGAAAACAAACTTAAAGAAATGTGATTGAAAGCTCCTTGCTCAGAGGTTAGGAAATATCAGATTAAATACAGTCTGAAAGTGTTTGATTTGACCATCTTGTGTATGTGCCCAGTCTGCTGTTGCATGTTCACATTGCCATTTTTCTACCGAACCTCATGTTCATCCACTGCCCTAGTGTGTCCCAGTTGAATGATGCTGTCTTAACAAGCTGGTCGATATTTTGTGTTCTTTCATTGGCCACTTCTAAATGCCTTCCTTTGTAAAATGTTTAAAAAACTAAAAGTGAAGTGTCTATGGAAGTTCTAAACCACAGAGTCAGCTTTTTCTCAAAGTTACCCATGATCAGCCTCAGGTGAAAAAATATACATCACTGTCACCCTTCTGGCTTTCACCCAGGCAAAAGTCTCTTGTGTTGACTTAGAGTTACATGATCGTTTTTAAAACAAAGGTAACCCAAAAAATAAACTCCAAACCCAAGCAAACAAAAACCCACAACAACCAAAACCCCACAACTGAGAGAAGATCTAAGACACGCAGCAGAGGATTTCAGCAGTGCTGCTGAGATGGACGTGCATGTGTTACTTTGTTCCACTGGTAATAGCTGTTTCAGTTATTTCAGGAAAACCCTGCAGTTTCCAGTGGTATATATAAATATATATATTTTTTTTTACCAGACTGTTCTTCTGATTTTCTTAATTACCTTGGTACACATCTCATAGTATTTTGCCTTCATTTATGTACATTGGAATCTTTTTCCCCCCATCTGGGATGCTTGTATCAGCTGTAATCCATTTGCGATTAAAATCCTTCAGGCTTTTTTCAGTGACTGGTGTATACGTATCAAAGAGGAAGCTTGTGACAGTGGTGCTGTGCTCCAGCAGCAGCAGAGTGGCTGTAGGTACAAGTCCACATCATTAAATAAGGTGTAGTGGGAATGAGAGAAAATAATGCTCTCAATGTTGTCTTGATCAGAGCGGTAGCTTAAGGGCATTTGAGTTTTCTTTCTGTTCAACATGCACCATGTGTGCTGGGAAAGGATCACAAGGCAACATGGGGGGAGTTAACTTGGTGATGAGAGATGTAGTATCTAACAGTGTTTTCAAAACACGAAGGTACTTTGTTCCACCCCAGCAGCTATTTCCTGCTCCTGCTCCAGGAAGGCGGTGCACAGCGGGGCTCGCACACTGCTAACCTCGCCACCTTTTGTTGCAAATGCTGCAGAAAGTCTCCTCTTTGTCTTGTATGCCAAACTGGTGAAGGAAGTTCACAACCATAGTGTTTTTGAAGGGTGTATGTGTCTGAGAACGGGTTATCCGATACCTACATATCTAATTGAAAATCACTGTGTATTTATGCAGAGCCATTTTAGAGTTCATAGTGAAGCCGGTTCTGGGGCTCGGTGTTTGCTTGGTGACATTGGAGAGAGGAGCACATTTTGCACAGTGAAGCGTCCCATCCTGCTAGCTGTTAGGACCACAGCTGAAGTGCTGCAGCAGGATGTTCACCTATCTGTTTCAGGAAAAAAAAAAAAAGTAACAGACCAGAACAATGCAAAGGGAAAGCACCAGCAAGAGAACAGTATGTTCTTTGTAATGCTTTTTCTTTGGGGACATCTATTGCTGGCAATAAGATTAAATCACTGAAACCTTCCCTGAAGCTACATCTGCCACTGCCTACATTTTCCAACCTCAGTAATAAACTAACATTTGCCATTGTTCGTTTCTTCTGGATTTCATTTCTTACAGATTTAACCAGTGCTATTTACCACAAGGCATTCAGTTCTTGCTTAAAACCGAGATCTATGCCAAGTCCCTAAAAATATTCATAGCGCCAAAGAATCTGGTTTTAAATAATATCATAAAAAGTGGACGATATTAATACAATGGTTCACACTGAGTTCACATACTGCTGATGCCAATGTCTAAAAATGATGGAAGCCCAAGAAGCTCTAGGCAAGACTACCCTGAAGTGGTGAACAAAATCCTTTTTACCTTTTTACTAATTATCTGTATTTTGATTATAGGAGTAATATTCTTATCCCAAAGTATTTTTAAAAATATAAACCTGTGTTACGGTCTTGCTTATCCTGACATAGAGTGCTGTGCCTTTTTACTCCGGAGTGGTGAGCTGTGTGGGGTGGCTGCCAGTTCGTGGGGTGTTTGGGAGGGAGGATTCACACCACCCCCTTCTTCCCGCAGGACGCCATAGTGATCCATGAAGTTTATGAAGAAGGGGCAGCAGCTCGAGATGGCAGGCTTTGGGCCGGCGATCAGATTCTGGAGGTAAACAAGTCTCTCTGTGTATGTGCTTGCTTATATCTTTGTCGTGTGTACTTGTATTCAACGCAGCGTAGGGTTCTTGTAGGGGAAAGAGAGATCATTTAGTAGGATCAGTACTTGAAGCTTTTCTGTCACTAAGAACATCCTGAGAAATTCATATTTCCCCATATATTCATATAAACTGAAGGTACAAATTGAGAATATATTAAATTTAATTGAGCAAGGCAGTTCTCGAATTACATAGTTCAGCTGTCATGTCCAATAGCTCAGTATTATTCATCTGTTTAATCTTTCATTTGGAGGCCTGCACTACCGCTGCCGCTTCAGTATCTCTGCGCTGTCTGCGAACAAAGTGCAGAGCTGGGCGAATGCGGGGCGAGACGGCGAGGGTGGCTGCAGCATCACTGCGAGCATCCCTGCTGAAAAACTCACAGTGCCCGCCTGTGGCGTTGCTGGAGGGGCTACGGGCTTCTTCAGGCCACGGTTCATAAAATTGGTGAACACACAGAAGTATTTCTGTGAATAAATGTAGTGTTTTTCCCGCAGACAAGCATAGAAATCGAGGAGGGAAAGGGTTAAGAACGAAGTGTTGGTCTGCAAATGAAACTTGCGTCAGGCAGGGGTTCAGCGCAGCTGCTTGCAGCCTCTTGCTGTCAGATCAGGACAAATTCCCAGCATGGCCATTAAGGCTTTGGTGTGTAGGGTTAGAAAAATAGCGAGGGGTACTCGGGGAGTTGTCTTTACAGCTCTTGCACTGAAAATATTTTTTTTAGCATTAAGGCTAAATGTTGTTTTCATTTTATAAATAACTGTGTATTAACAGAGCACAATAATTAGGGAATAAAAATGAGGAAGGTTAATTAATTCTTCTCTGGCCAAACAGGAAAGTGCTAATGTTTGTGTGCCATAATATTGTTATTATTTCAGCTTTTGAAAGCCATACTAATGAATCAAAAAGATGACTCTGAATTAGTTTCAGATTGGTATGATAAAGCACGCATAGATGCCTGTGTTGAGAAAAGAATACCGATGCAGTATATAAATAAATGTGTGTAGAATTTGTACAAAAGAATATAATTACTATAGATTAGGCTTAATTATTAAGTATGATTATAACTTTGCATATCTAGAAATACTGAGAAATATTTTCATTGTCTTAAAACTTATTATGTTATGTAAGTGGATTAACATTGTATTGTTATTTGGTTACAGTTCATGCTATTTCCTAAAGAGACTTCAAAAATATTTAAGCATTGATATTTTTTGATATTGACAAATAAAAGATGATTTTATCAACAGAATATTGGCAAACACCTTAAGGGGTATCTGTGGATCAGGCTTGGCAAAATTAGGAGATTAAGTTTCAAGTTGCAATAGGTTTTTTTAATACTTCAGCATTCAATCAGAACTTCTTGTTCTATCTGATATTGCTAAAATGCTAAAACATTCTCGGGTTATCGTAAGAGAAATGTAATTGAGTGCTCCAGGAGCGGTCTTGTGTGCCATCTATTGGAACAAAGCAAAATAACCATTTTATATGTCCTGCCTGGGCTTCGCCACTGCCATTTGCTAATGTTTCTGATTCCTTCTGTCTTCGGCTTGGTGGTGTTGCGAAGCTGGGGGAGAAGGAATCTGAACAGTAAGAGATAGAGGAAGCTCAAAGGAGCACGTCCCACTTTGTCTAGTTGTAAGAAAGAAGCACTGTTTGAGGTTCCAGCATTTAAAAAGAAGGGAAGAACGCCCACAAAACTTACAAGCCAAAATGTTTTGATTATTGTGATTTACTCCAGGCAGTGGCACAAAGCACCGAACTCGCACTCAGTAGGAGATCCAGGAGCTCAGCCCTCTGGAAATGGGAGCACTAAATTAGAGTGCCAGGGGGTGTCAATTTGACAAATTTGTCCTGTCACACAAGGGTAGGGTGTGATGAAAAGATCATTTATACATGTCATTTGGAAAGAAAACACTGATTATTTCAGGTGAATGGGATCGATCTGCGGAATGCCAGCCATGAAGAAGCTATCACTGCGCTGAGACAGACACCCCAGAAGGTGCAGTTGGTTGTTTACAGAGATGAAGCTCATTACAAAGATGAAGAAAACTTAGAGATTTTCTATGTAGATATACAGAAGAAAACGGGCCGAGGACTAGGGCTCAGCATAGCTGGAAAACGGTAAGAGTGTCTCTTTGATCGGACTGCACTTCAAATGAGAAATATTTTGCTTTTTGCCATATGAACAGCTGTAGCCGTTAAGCAGAATATGAAATAAAGGAAAAAGTCTGTAAGCAACAAAATTTTGGATCTACATAATTTCAAGGATGTCATGGGGCTGTGGTCCTGGCTCCTCTGTCAGAACGATGACACACCTGTGTAGCAAAGGCTGCTGCTGCTCAGGAGGGCTCCCAGCACAGAGTGGGTGTCCTGCTCTGAGTGAGTGTGGCCAGGTGGGCGCATACAGAACCGGCAGCTCACTGTTCTGCTGGCTTCAGCGTAGCTGAGTCTCAGGGCTTGGAAGCCCTAGCTGTGGCTTTTACGATTTCAAAATGGGGAGAGAAACCTTCTTATTTCCAAATACCAGGATATGCCTTTGAAAATGGATTTGTGAGTTAGATTCTGCTTGGGTTCAAAGGGACCAGTGTCAGTGGAAGCTAAAAGGCCGAGTTAGACCCAAATCCTGAACAGTATCAAAGTGACTGTACAACACTGTAGACAGCAATTCTGTGACTACAGAGCAGAATCTGAGATACGGTGGTAGGTAACAGCCATTTAATAAAATGTGACTTTTTACTGATGTATTTCTAAACCATTGCTATTAGATCATTTGAACCAGAGCACTGATAGATTTAATCTTTCAGTGCTAGAAGAGATTTATGGCATGACACTGGCGAGCACTCGTTCAGTGTTGGTGCATAAGAGTCATATGGTTGCTCTTCTGTATTGCCAAAAAAAATTTATTTTCTCAATTACAAATCATCACGTCATTATCCTGACTGCGTATGGTCAGTAAAGTTTCTGCAGCAGTTTTTTACAAGAGTGGCAATGTTTAACCCAGGTGTTGTGAGCAGATTGCGGGTTGGGTAATTAATTTAGCTTATGTAAATTACCCTACAGATGGTAATCACAGTCTCCAGCCCTCCCGCATTTGCTTCTGTGCAAAACTTTCTGTACTACTGCTAAGTGCTTTGCTTGTGGGGATTTCCATGTTAGAGGTAGCTCGATTTCTGAAGTCAACTAAATGATACCCGGGTACAATTCAGGTTGTGAAGTGTTATTTCCTTCAGGGTGAAGGGTACCAAACGCCAAATCTTGGCATTGCAGCCAGCACCAGCTCACAGCATAGTGAGCCCTGTTAGCTGGGGCCGGCACCGAGGGGTCCTGCAGCCTCTAGGAGGGGACTCCCTTGCAAGGAGGCTGGAGCTGATAAATAAATATATTCCCCCCATCTGTGTGGCCTGCTGCTCTCAAAAACCTCGCTGCCCACTGCAGGCAGACAGCCACAAAGCTGGATTTTCTGCTGCATAACTCGTGTGCAAACTATAAAAGTCTTTCTGCAAACTTCTCCCTGCTCTTCTGTTGGGGGCCTCCAGGCTTCTAGAAAAGAAACTGAGCTGAACCTTTAGAGGGAATACAGAAAAAAAAAACAAAACTGAGGCTGCATAATTCATATCAGGCACATCAGGAGATAGTTTAACTCTATCTTAGACTGATCCTTGCCTTTTTATTCATACAAGTGGTATTTTTCATGAATCTTTATGGATCATAGGGTCAGAACTAACAGTTCAAGGGGAAAGACTATTAAATACGGGAAAACATGCCTTGGTTTTAAAACTCGTAGGTTTTTTTACACTGAAACGGTGGAATGGGGTGTAAAACTAGTTCTTCCTCTGCTCACAGGTTTCTTTTAATGTCTCTTAAATACAAGTAATCTAAATTGGTCTCCCAAAGAATATTGGATTGTGTAATTAGCCATATGCTTCTTGCATTGTTAGAAATGGAAGTGGAGTGTTTATCTCTGACATTGTTAAAGGAGGAGCTGCAGACCTAGATGGAAGATTAATTCAAGGAGATCAGATTTTGTCTGTAAATGGAGAGGATATGAGAAATGCCTCCCAAGAGACTGTTGCCACTATACTTAAGGTGAGTACGTAATACATTTCAAGATACTGAATTGCAGTTACTGACACTATGCAAGGTAATTATCCTGAAGTGCTGTTTACACATATGCAGGACAGCTCTGACTGATTGCCAAGACAGGAATTTCATCTGAAATAACTTTGGGAGATTCATTTAAAATCACTTCTCCATATAGATTTAGAAACGAGATGATATGAAGTGGGAAAACAAAGACACATGTAGCATTTAGGCATTTATTTCAAAATGCAACTACGTATTTCGTATGTTAGGAAAATATTTGGAAACCTGAGAGTCATACAAACCAGAACTGAAATCAAATGCCTTTGGCTTTGCTGCAGTAACCTGCAGCTATAAAGTGGCAGCTACAATCTGTTTCTGCACAGCTTTCCATCTTACAGGAGTGATTTTATACTCTGAAGTTGTGCAGTGTGGGAGAATTTGCTTTTTTCCATTAGAAAGCATGTGGCTACTTGAGTCAGAGGTGGGGGCAGGGGATGGCCTGGCTGCAAGTGCCTGATGATAGCTCCTCCGTATGGCTCCCAGGCCCAACAGCCTGTACCAAGGATGAAAGGACGGGCGGGAGCGATGCTGCAGACCCATTTCTATTCAAAAGTGCATCTGGAGACAAGGGTATTTTCCCTGCCATCACCACTAGTGTTTCTGCATATGATTTCTTTCGTTCTTGAAGGGAAAGGCTAATTATTTCCTTGCTTTTTCCATTCGGGTGGAATTCAGGTGGCCAAAAGTTTACCTACTTAAGAATTGAAAATTGGTGATATAAGAGTATATTACTACGTTGAATCCGTATGTGTTAAATTCACCCCTTTTGTGCAGCATTTTTCCTCTGAAGTGTTTTTTCATAAGTATTGTTTGTGGGAAATGTCTGTTAAAGAGTTGGGGGCTTTTTGTTTATTTTTACTGAGTAACTGGCCATCTACAGTTTGCCAGTAGGAAGGCTCATACTGACTTCAGCAATCAGGATAAATCTTCAGGGTAAACCTAAATCCAGGGACAGGTATTTTTTGTATTGCCTAAATACAGATGTTAATGTTTTGAGCGTTCCTTGTGGTTTTCTTCACGGAGTTGTCGTGCGGAATATAAACATAATTCTCTCCAGGAGAGCGTGAAATATTGTATGTCTACTTAAATGCTCTACATTGTGGTTTTTTTCCAAGTGTGCCCAAGGCCTAGTGCATCTTGAGCTTGGGAGATTGCGAGCTGGATCATGGCTATCATCACGGAAAACATCCGAAAACAGTCAGGTTAGTGACAAATTCATACGTATAAAATGGAGCTGTGAAGGGCAAAGCATGGGGACAGTGCACAGGCGTGCACGTGAGGTTCAGTCCTTCCACAGATGCTTAATGCTGAGGATGTGGAACAAAATATTCTAGCACAATAATTTTCTGTGGTGAACTGCAAAGTGTCATGCTGAAATGCTGATTAAATAGAAGAGCTAGTTAATTTATATTTTTGTTTAAAGAGTGTCTTCCTGAGACGCATCAAAAATACGTAATATCTTTCTCAAATGATGATGCCCAGAAATTTTTTCAGTCCTGCAAAAAAATGCTGAATGTGTTTTCTGCAGCTGTTTTGTCAATCAAAATGAGTTAATGAAACTGAACTGTATCTTTGCCTATCTTATGGCACAACCACATGAGAGCTGCTTTCCTCTCAAAGAAAACACAGAGCAATTTCCTGCTTCACTTGCTTTTTACCTGAAGCGAGGACAACAATTCATTTTTCAATCAGTGCAGGGCTTTTCCTCTCTCCCTTCCTCTCTCCCCCAATCAGCTCAGACACTGATACCATTAGTATTAAAGTCCGAGTACTGCAAAGGAGAAGAACAAGGCAAGATGACTTAGAAGACTTTTTTAAATGGATTTTCCTTCTGAAGACTGACTGCTTTGCCATGATATTTAAGTTGACAGTGTCCCTGAGAGACACAAGCTGTGGTTCGTGGCAGTGCTATTGCTCTGGAGTATTTTGCCCCCTCTCTGCCCAGGGGCAGCTGTCAGGGACCTGGGGGACATTGCCCACACATCTCCCTCTCACACTGATGTGCGAGCAGGCAGGAGAGGCTGCACACCGGTGGATCCCGCCCAGCTGCCACAAATGCTAAAAGAAGGCTTTGGTTTTGGAAAGGGAGAGGAGGAGCCTTAGGAGGCTTGGAGGGGGTGTAAGTTAAAGCAGGAATGCTTTTAAGGAGGTCAGTAAGAGGGGAGGCTTGTCCTTGGTGTCGTGCATGAACAACCCAAAAAGGGTGCCAAAATAGTCATGTGGCATGATTTCTTAACTTTCTAGAGGCCAGCAGTGATCCACCCTGCTGTCTGGGTGGGTGAGGTATCAGGAAAGGCTAAAGCTATGCAGGAACAGCTGGGCTAAGCGCAGCTTTAAAAATGATGACTACATATCATTGGAGAAACATCTGCAGTGCATGCAGCAGGCAAGGAGAAATGAAATAACAGGAAAATTATACTGATTGCATTAAGTAAAGACAGAAGTCTTGAGTATTACTTTTTTTGGTCATTGTATCAACAGCTAGCCTAAGCAAGAGCAATGTAATCAAAAAGTGACGGTTTAAAATTATCCACCCAGTTTTACTATGTAAAACTCATAGCTGAAAGGGAAGCAAGATACCATAGTATCTAACATGAGTCTAGGTAAAAAATCAAATCAAACAACGTCATCCCCCTTTCTTTGTAGCATAAGAGGCTTTTGCAGGAACCTGGTAATTTCTGTATTTCTTTTAATAGAAGAAATCTTAATTGCTGTTCTTAATGCAGAGTCATTTGAGAGCCTTCATCTCACTGCTCCTAAGTGACTTGGTGATTTTGAAAACTGAATAGATGTTTCTCAGCAAAACCGTTCCAAGAGTTATAAAAATCTTGGCAGATAATATGGCAAATCAGCTTGAATGATTTGCACAACTGCGAGCGATGTTTTAGAAGCTGCTGGCCAAAAGCATCCAGAACTTTTGTCCTCACTTGGCTTTTTTCTTGGTCCATTGCATACCTTTAACGGTAGAAATATAAGCCTTGTGGTGCAGGACAGTGATTTCTTTCACGCGCATTGCAAATTATGTTAACTGACCCATGAATTGGCAACTAGAGGTGGAAATTGTGCTTTGCCTGTTGTTCGTCACTGACAGCTGCACATTGGTCAGTTAAGATAAATGCTGCCAGAGCTTTTGATTCACCGCCTAATGCATTTAGAGGGGGAAAGCTCTGCTGTGGACAGAGAAGTATAGACCAGATCTTTGTTTTGTGTACGGCAGCTTAGTTGAAAAGGTCTGGCCCTCAGTGAAACCTGTTGTTCAGATGCACTTCCTAAACTGATAATGATGTTTCCTCGAGGGGCAGAGTCTGAAGATAAAGCCAGATATGGAAATGGGGAAAAGGAGGGCTGGAAATGGGCCAAGAATTGGTAACATGCACAAGCAGCTATCTTCAGAGGCTCTCCTTTTTGTCACCTGGTATGTTATTCTGGAAATAAGAGTAGGTTCTTGGTCAAATGAAAGGAGCAGGGTCAATTACAGGACCTTGTAATCAGACAATATATTAAGCTAAAATACCAAAGCCTGTAGATTACTGCCATGTAACAAGATGGGCGTAAGTGTTATCCCCACGTTGTGGGAGAGGAGCTGTTATGTGTCCTGCTGGGTGCCTCGTGCATGCTCATCATAGGGTGAGGTGCCTGCAGGCACCTCGTGCTGGGTGCGAGGCACCCACCTGCTGGGTGCTTCGTGCATGCTCATCGTAGGGTGAGGTGCCTGCAGGTTACATCGTGGGGAAGATGCCCACGAGCTTTAGCAGCAGCCATCATCTCCCCTTCTGCTCAGGTTCGGAGACACACTGGGAATAAGCAGAGGAGGGGTTAATCTTACTTCCTTATGCCATCTAGAGCAGACCTGAACAACATACGTGTTAGGTGTGCACCTAACGGAGTGAAGTGCAGTTGTGTAGTACTGTGAGCAGCGCTATGGGTGTGCCTACAACTCGGAGCTGGGTTTTGGTAGGTTTCCCCTTTCGAAATGAAGTTGGAGGGGATTGCAGTTGCATGGCTGATGTGGTATTTCCAGTCTGGTTGGCACAGAACACAGCTGTGCCCATGTGCTGCAGGAACTGGTTTAAAGTTAACGTTTGGGTTTGACTCACAGGTTTTGATTTATTTTTAACTTCAGGCAAGCCAACAGAGTGTCCATAGCCACTTCCACCCTGCACTTGCTCCGGTCCTCTCTACCTTACAGAATTTTGTCAGCACGAAAAGATCTTCAGCAGATGTGTCTCAGAGAAACTCAGGTATAATCTGGGTGGCTGTCAGAATAGCTGCATGCTATTTGCTTTATATTTGTGCTGGTTTAAAAGCAAAGCTGAATACTTGAACCTGGTTTTCCTATTCAGCCTCCCAGAAGACGTACCACTGGTATTTTAAGACCCGAACACTTCCCAGCAGATGACATTATTTTTTATGTCTACTAGTAGAGTAATGGCTCCTCTATTTTAAGTGCAGAATTCCTGTGCCCTGCTATTCCCTGACGCCCTTGTCGGAGGCTTAGCACAGGCAAGGTTCTCGCATTAGAAACAGTTTTCTCAGGGAATAAAGCTGCCACCACTTCATTTATATCTTTGTTGCTTTTGAGTGTATAAAGGGGTGTTTTGTAATGAGAAAGTCACAATGCTCAGTTTGCAATTTGCAGATTTAGCAAGTGCTAAATCTACAACCTGCAGTAGCTTGTGGAGAGCCTGTGCGTTTGTGTGCTCTGACCTGTGTCAGAAGTTGGTAACCTGTGCTCGTGTCTGACCATGGGCAGAAGTAGAAGACGTTTGTTCTACCAGTTTGCATGCACTGGAGGAGGCATGTGGCTTTTTAGGCAGCCTTCCTTGTGCCATTTTGAAGGGTTTCGCAGCACTGAGAGTGCATGTCTGCACACCCTGATTTGGTATCCCCAGGCTTGGGCTTCCTGCTGCCACAGACCTTGCTGCACTTCGGCGATCATGCCTTGGGTACTCATAGCAGATATCTGCACAAGCACATGTGCATGGCAGTGAGAAATACTGATATGTGTTATTAAGAATTGTTAACTCTTGAAAGAGACTAATTCTGCCTGCCTTCTAAAAGGTTCTTAAAATAGTTGAATTAAAGCTGGTAGAATTAGGGGTTGGTATAGCAGAGCCCAGGACCTGACTACACCATCAGCTTGTTAGGCTGTTTAGTCCCAGTTTGAATTATTCCTTTGAAGTGCCCCCCCCCCCCCCCCTTTTTTTAATGTTTTGAGTAACTTCAAATGTCCTATGGCTAGATATATGCTAGCCAGACTTCCTGGCTGTCTATTATTTACTAATACAGCACAAATTAGAAGGGGAAATCAATGGAACCTCAACAGTCTCAGACCAGCTGTGTGCCCTACCCCTTTGTGGTAGGGACACTGTGATTTATGAATAATAAGCCAATCTTTGATTGAGTGAAATGCACAATAGGGCTTTTCTTCAGGCCGACAGAGTGCTGCTATTCAATAGATTGCGGTGAGCAGCGGCTGTGCTACAATGGGCGTCACAGTGGCATCCGTCAGCCAGAGTGATTACATCCGTATTCATCTCTGGGTGAAACAGAAATCCCATCCTCCTCACGTGAGCAGCACTGCCTGGTTTGGCACAGGAAGGCTCCGCTTCTGCTTGGTGATAACTCTGACTAGGCAGCAAGGGACCATTGTCACCTGACAGTGTTATCTCTTAATTATATTATCTCTTAATTACAGAAGCTAATTGTTTGTTTCTTTATTAGTAGGAGCAGATATGGGCCCAAGGACTGTGGAGATAACAAGGGTCAGTGCGTTATTTTCTATCAATTCAAAAAGCTGACACCTTTAACTGAAGTTGTTAATTTTTGTAGCATTTCTCAGAAGTAAAATTGCCTTATTTATGTTTGCAGTAAGTTCTTGGATGTATGCCTGTGTAATAGGACATGTGTGTGTGAGGATGCATGTGTTTCTCAAACCTATCTATTTTCTCCCTGTTCCATAAATCAAATGAGTCAATTATTGCTATACCCTGAACATTGACCTCTACTAGTTGCTCCAATTGCAAATGTTGGGTTTTTTGTTTTGTTTTAGGGATCGAATGATGCTCTTGGTATCAGTATAGCAGGAGGGAAGGGAAGTCCATTAGGAGATATTCCCATCTTCATTGCTATGATTCAAGCCAGCGGTGTGGCTGCACGTACCCAAAGACTCAGAGTGAGTAGAATGGTCCTCTCAGTATTTCCTGTTTCATCTGCCATGTGTCCCACAGAGAAGGAGCCTCAAGCACTTCTGTATATGCCATCACTTTAATATCTCATAGACTATTCTGTCTCTTAAAAACAAACAAACCAACCAACCAAAACAAACAACCAAAAAAAAACCCCAATCTGCCCTTCTCTTCCTTTTTTGATTATATTCATCTTGGGATAATGGCAATGATTGCCCACATGGAAAAGTGATATTAAGAGAAAGAACATAAATGTGTTTGCAGTGGTCTTTGAATGTATATGTTCATCCAGACCCAGGGAGGGCAGCAACAGGCTCTCTGGAAATCACAGGCATTTTGGGAACTGCAGACTAGGCATCATTTAGAGCTCAAACCAGGTAGAAACTAGATCAGAAGTTAGTTGTTTGATCTTAAGGCCCTTACAAAGAAATGCCAAAATAAAGCACTTGTATCAGACACACAGGATGTGTGGGTTTCCAGGAATGACCATGGTGAACACTTTCCAGTTTTGGAGAGAGTTTCAAGGAATCATTAGTATTGAAAAGAACTTATTACTTCCTGATTAGGATTGCTTTGACCCATGAGATTCATTAGTACATGCTGCTGCATTCATGCCATGTCTCTAATAGAATTACACAATAGCACTAAGTGCCAGGGTGTCAAAATCATTTTTATGTATAAGAAGAAGAAATCATCTAGGTTAATTAGATTAATATCAGAAATGCCTGCTTTTCTATACTGTATTCAGCATGTGCATACATAGTCTATAAGAATATGAAACTTGTCTGCACATATGGACACAAATTAATCCTTTCTGGATGGGAGGACAGTAGTGAAAATCTTACTCTGTCTGCTTGCAAATGGAAATAGTAAAATACAGCCGTCTTTGTCTCTCTGATCACATTGTTATTTTAAAAAAAATCTGTATTGTATTTGTTCTGAAGAATGGTAAATGATCACTAGCAATGAAGAATTCTCACAAAAGGGATCCTGCAAAAGAGAAGCATGACTGTGCAGTGCCAAGTTCACGAGGAATTTTAAGCATTCTTAATTTTAATTTTCCCTAATGCTAGTAATTTTCCATTACTGTTGTACTTTTAGGTTGGAGATCGGATTGTCAGTATTAATGGGCAACCTTTGGATGGGCTGTCTCATGCAGATGCGGTTAATCTACTAAAGAATGCTTATGGGAGCATTATCCTGCAGGTATGGTGATAAATTGAACATGCAGCTGCATGAGGGTAGATAAATGGCATTCGGGGAAAAAAAAAAACCAAACCTAAGCATCACTGGCACAAGGCATCACAGAATTGCAGGGTGCTTGCTGATGGGAATTACACAGAATGAAAGCAAGAAATAATTTTCATTCAAAAATTCTTTATTGCCACTCATACAGGCTGTGAGCATGATTATATAAAAGCGTAACAAAGAGAACAAAATAACTTGTTGCTACACATGATAAATCAACAAGCTTCCAAGTTTTTTTTTTAATTTGAAGTTAACTAGGAACAAGAAAATTATGTATGTGTGTATGTGTGCGTGCATGTAACTAGACTGTGACCAAACTGCCCACAGTGTTAATTTCCTTGTTCTTGAAAGGGGGAGAAGAAAGAAATGCTAGCAGCATTTAGTAAAAATAATAGCATCATCATTAAGACAGTGCTGCCTAGAATTGATTATTCTACAGGTAATGAATAATAACACTCAAGAGAGAAAACAGTGTTATCATCGCCACGTTTGTATGCTAGCTAAAAGGAAGACATGTTCTGCCACTTTGGTTCTAATTGCTGCTTGCCAGTATATTCATCTTTAGTTTATTTTTATGTTTACACAAAGAAATGGGAAAAATACTTGCCAGAGAGAATTCAAAATACTACTCATTTGCAGAATTGTTGTAACAATTGGAAAACAAACTTAAGACGTACCACTAAAATCTACTCTAATTTTCTGTATCATCACAGCATATCGGATTGGAACGCAGCTTGAGAGATTTTTCTTAAGCTTCTTGCTTGCATTACAACACAAGTGACTATAAAAAGGGGGGGGGGGGGAAGAAAAAAAAAGGAAATGAAATGATAATAAACTTAGTTTTAGACTTGCTTGTTCTTTGTTTTGTGTGTCCGTGAACTGCTGACCTGTTAAGTGATGAGCCAGTTCCAGAGCAGATGGTGTATTTGTGTAGTTCCATTGAAGTCAAAGGAAATACACAGATATACACCAGCTGAGGATTTTCTGTTAAATTATAGTTATCATATTGTTACTAACATTGAGTAATTTCACTTTTCATGTCAACAGTATACCCTGAATAGAAAATGAAAGCTTGCTGCAGAACCCAAAATTGCTAATCTTGAAAGCTGTAATACCGCGTATTCCACCTCATCATGTATTTAAAAATATTCCTGATGAAGCATGCTGTCAGTTGGTCGCTCGCATAAACAAAGAGGTTCTTCTAGAAATGTCTTTGGGTTTGTCAGTTGACAGGTTTTCTTCCACATTTTTGCTGTCTAGCCTAAAACGGGCTTAATACTTTTTACAGATGATACAGGCTTATTCTGATAGAATAGAGTCTATTTTCCTCTATTAAAAAATCTGCTATGTGAAGGTGGGATGTTATATTTTAATACCAGCAGGGAGTAGTGTTGAAGTCCTGCCATAAGCATGGTGATACGGTTACCTTACATGCTAACTGCAGGTACTTCTCAGTCACCGGACTGCTTTTTTGTATTAAAACAATCTAAATGGAATAATCCTATCGCTGTGATAATCATGACTGATGTGTCATTAAGTAATTCTATTTATTATCAGGTTAGACCACTTCATGGCAAACTGCTTTGAAAGGTCAGATAATTGCATTCAGTGGTGTGGAAAGGCTTATTATCAGTATGTCCTGGGAAGGATGGTAAAGGAGTTTGCAAATGCTGTTTGCAAATGGGAGATTAGGGTCTCAGGGGAACAATCATCCCTTTCGGCTGTTTTGATGCTTTGGTTTAATTTAATTTCTTTTCTGCAGGTGTAGTAATGAGATAAGGGGAAGCTTTTTTACAAGGTTGTTGAACTCTGATACGTTCTTACTGCCAACTGAAGATTTTTGAATACAGATTTATTTTGCCCTCATTTTATTTAACAACAAAATACAACAAATACTGGTTGGCACTCTTTCCCCTACTGCAACAGGAAGGAAAACTTAACAGTGTCTTTGCTGGCTGAGCCAGGTGCAGCTATCTTGTCTGCTGGACCCCTTCATTTAGGGCATCCGAGAACCTGAGTCCTGGGATGCAAAATTTGCATGAGAACTAATCTTCCTTCCTAGAAAATGCTACCACCCTCTTGGCTCCAAGTGATTAGAAAGAGGGAAATATTGTTGTGGAAGAATTGTGAGCATTCATTTGAAACGGGGGATTTCTTTAATGGATTTTTTATTTTGAAAAGGTATGTTTCCCTTAAGCCATGTTCACAGCAAGGAGTGGAAAAAGTACCTGTTAATTTTGATAAAATAAGGCCATAGATAGCTAGAGGAAATATTGAAAATATACTTACTGCGTATTTCTCATTGTCTCTGAGCTGAGATCCTGCACTGTACAGTAAATGTCAAGCAGAGAAGAATATCTCATCAGAAGGAGATGGAGTTAGGGGATAACCACGGCATGTAGTTGTTAGGAAACTGATGCCCTTTCAGCTGTGAATACTTAAAATCCAAAACACTTCACAGAGGTTTCCTCAATTTTTTTCCAGAAAAAAAGCTAAGAATAGAACATTAGCATGCAGTGGAAGGTTAAAAAAAAAAAGCTAGAGTGGGCATTGACACTTTGTGTTTAATAAATCCCACTGGGCCTGCAAGCTACAGGCTTTTATCCTTATGAGGCTAAACCCCTGTGAACAGCGAATCCCAGACTTCAGCGTGCAAGTAACTGTTTTCTCAGTATGGCCATAGTCATATTTGTAACTACCCTATACAACATTGACATAGTTGCTTTAAAAAGCCTGAGCAAGTTTGCTGCCCCACAACCTGTCAAAATGTCATTAACTCTATTAATTACAGTGTGGTGGTAATTCATGATTGTTTCAGAATAATACAGGAGGTAGAATAGGGAAATTTAAGAATCCAGTTTGTTAGATTCATGCTGGAAATTGCAGAAAAGTTGAAACTAAGGATTAATTTCTTCCCCACTCGGTGAACAAACCAATCTAAGGTATTTCAGGGGCTTTGCCCCATAGTCCAAAAGACCCTTAGATCTCTGTATTTTATTAAAGGCTAAGGTGCTTTCTGTGGGAGACCTTTACTTTCAAGCCCAATCCTGGACACCTTTTGTTCAGTCTGAGATGTACCTGTTTCCTTGACGAAGTAACCTCTTTCTCTGGATTATCCAGAAACAGTTGCCCTCTGCTCAGCATCTGAGTGATAGTCACGTAAAGGCAAGAGAAAGCTTCAGAGCAAAGTTTGCATTTAACCTCCAGAAAGGTGGCTACTATTAACTCTATTATTTGAAAGTATTGAATTAGTAGGAAATTTAAGAGAGTAGGACTTGTATTTGAAATTTGCTTGAAAAACAAATCAACAATTGATTTTCCTTATGTATCGGCTATTTTCTACATAATTAGCCAAGATGTCTTTCGTATTAAGTGAACACACATAATACTTCATTGCATCCTTCTGTTTAGGTTGTGGCTGATACCAACATCAGTGCCATTGCTACCCAGCTGGAGAGCATGTCTGCGGGATGCAACCTTAACTCTTCTTCTGAGCATCCTTCTGAAGATCCCGAGTAAGTTTGTACTTAGTCTGCATAACTGAGGTGGATTTCTATGCCCCATGCAAGGGAAAAGCCTAGGCTGGTGAAGGAGGTCTCTCCCATTGCTTTTCTCTCTAATTTTCCATCACCTTTAAAATAGTAACTGTGACCTCCAAGCTGATTACGGACTCGAGTCCATCTTCACCTGGTGTCAGAAATTGCTTGAGTAAATAAGCACAAAATGTGTTTCCAAGCACTAGTTCTGGACATGTAAAAAAAAAAAACCCAAAATCTCCTTTCTTTTCTAATGTGTTATGCTGACATGATAGTTCTGCCCTTGTCTGTTGGCTTCCTTGCCTCAAAGGAGTTATGACTGTAGCAATTTGAAATAACTTGTGATTGGCAGACTAAGGCAAGAGGTGTTAAAAAGCCTGGTATCAGAGAGAAATGTTTCAAAACACATCCCAGAACTTTCTTTGTCTTTTTAATCTTTTTAGCTTTACAATTTGAAAAAATCTGATTAAAAAATTTTCTACTTACAGCACTTCTGTATGGTGATGAAAGTTAGAGATCTAGCCTTCCCATGGCCATGCATCATTCTCCATCGTGTGCTTTTTAGGGCAGCTTATAGCATTCCAGTTATCATTTTGAAATTCATTTGATCTTCATTTTGGTTCATGAGCTTCATTATGTTCTTCATTTTCATTCTTTGATTCATTATATTTATTTTAAGAAGCTGAGATGCAAGTTGCTGCCCTACCTCAGGGGTTTTTTAGTATAAAAGTTAAGCTATTTATGCTGCATTCTCTAGTCTTACAATGTGAGATACTGTTTTTATTGCTGCTCTCAAAGGAGAATTGCTTACTTCACAAAAGGATTTGTATTTTCTTTTCATATCAAAATAGTAAGGAAATTTGAATGTGAAAATATGAAGCAGATTTAGGTAGGCATATGCATGCATTCTGTCCTCAAGAAATGGCTAGATAGTCATCATAGACTACACCTTTATATAGGTGGAAGATGTCAAACAGCTTTTGTCCACAATAGTTTTTTCTAAATATGCAGAAATTACTTTTTCAAATTTCAGATGAACATATACATATGAGTGCTCTAAATTCCACCAAAAATCTTCCTTTGCTCAATGTAGACAGTAAAAGCCCCTGAAGAGCAGTTCAGAGTCTAAGCTATGCACTGAGTGAGGGGTTCTTGCGAGTCAGCCTCTGGGGTTACGAGGCACAGGGATGTAGGTCAAATATAGGTGGTTAGAAAACAGCCCAAAGAGCCTGCAGAGGAGCTGAGACTATAAACACAAGTGTTCCTGGCTGCACCCTGTCTATTAGACTCATTCCTCTGAACGCATAAAGTAAAATTATGCTGTAAGGAAATTGTTGCAGTTGCCACTTACGCGGACTAAAGATGACAGCTTGGCTGGTAAGAAAGCAAACTCTCCTTTACGTACATGCAGCGACTGCAGATGAGGGGCGTCTCACTTCTGCATCAGAGATAAGTGCTCTTGTTGAGCTTTTATTAAGAATAAGTATTTTCAAAGTGAGAAGCTGAAGTACACTGAACAGCGTTTGAACTCCAGGCTGCGCAGGAGTGTATTGCAGCGCAAGGACAAGAGTCATGGTTTGTGACTGTATGAAAAACTTCTTGATAGATAAATACCTCTGTAAGTGTTCCTTCTGCATAAAGTCCCTAGAGACAGACATTGCTATTCTAAGTGATATTTATTGTGTTTTCAGAGCACCTCAGCCTAAGATTATTACTTTGGAGAAAGGTTCTGATGGACTGGGATTTAGTATTGTAGGGGGGTATGGAAGTCCCCATGGAGACCTGCCCATTTATGTCAAGACTATATTTGCCAAGGTATCTTTTTTTTTTTTTTTTTTCCTTCCTTTTTCTGTATTATCTTTAAAAATGTACCTAAGATTTGGCTTGGATAATATATTATGTAGTAGAAAGCAAAATGTACTGTTTACGTACATTGATGTGAATAAGTGGACCCAGAACTCACAGCCAGTTTCTCAGTTTATATTTCACATTACTGATGGCTGAAACAAGATACTTTATCTCAGCAAAATTGCTCTGTGTACTTGGGAAACTTGGTTTTATACATTAAAATATTTATAAGGCAGTTTTATATCTGTAAATCTCAAAATGCCTTCCAAGAGGTATGGAGGCATCACTTTCCCACTGTACAGGAGAAGAGACAGTTGCACAGATGCTGGATCTTTGTGGCTGAGCTTCAGCTGCAAAACCAGCAATAAGCTCCTGTGCTCAGATAGTCACCTCAATGAGAAAAAACACTGAAAGACAAAAACACCATACCCTGTGGCTTGATAATGAATTGGTTTACACATCGGTCCTGGCTTTAGTTATTCTCCCTTGCTTCCAGCTTCTTTCTCATGCCTCTCCATGAGTACTCCACTCCCATGTGCTGGAGCCGCTCACAGCACGGCTGTCTCAGCCCATCTCTGACCCCAACCCTGAGTGTCAGGGGAGGACTTGAGGGTCCCAGTCAGGTACAGCAGTGGCTCTGTCCACCGAGGCTGAGGAAGAAACACAGTACAGCACAGACTCGAGGCAGACAGCCACTGGTACAGATGGCGAAGTGCCCCTTATCCCAGCCATCCCCTTGCTGACAGTGTGCTCAGCATGGGCCAGCAAGATATGTCAGGCATGGCCATGTGAAGGGAGTTTTGGAAATGGGGGGGAAAGAAAAACAGTGGGAATTAGGAATACTTTACATAAAGTAACCTTGAAGTCAGTTACACACAGTTTTTTGTCCTGTGCCTACTTGCTGTCACTCGTGTCAGCACTTCTGGCAGGTTAGATGACATAATTAAGAAAACTTCATCTGAAGGTAGAGTAGAAGTCGTGTCTCCTCTGCTTCTGCGATTCCGGGGCTCAAACCATAAATTATCTGGTCTTTTTACAATTTTCAATTATTAAAATGGGAAGATATTGTGTCTTTAAACTGACACTGAGATTTACAAGTTTCCAGATGTGAGCACAGCTGAGAAACCCTAAATCGAAGCTAGAATACACTGCAGTCACTGGTGGGGCCATGGAGGAGAAACAGACACCATGAGCCGACCTCTGGGCAGGGCAGGGCTCAGGATTTAGATAAAAGAGCTACACTGAGGCCTCTGGAGGAGAACAGCCATTTCTAAAGCTCTGTCGGAGCTTCTCAGGACCTTCAATGAAGCCCGGCTCTGTCCGGGGCTTGGGGCAGTGTCCAGGCTGTTCTGCTGCGTGAGCTGTGCGTCCCTCTCCCTTCCCACATTTTAACCCATTTCTCAGCACTGGGTGTGGAGTACATTTCAATGCTGCTTTAACAAGCCTCTCCATAATCATAAAAGCCAGAACCAGTCTTTACACTGCAGTTTTTTCAGGGATTCTCTTATTCCCAGGGGTGTATCACCTGCCCGCACTGCCCCACACATTACAAGGTTGGGTAAGCAGGGTGAGCAATGGGCAGTGGTTGAAGCACTCAGGGAGACTTCAGCACTGTCATTTCCCATGTTCCCCACCCCGTTATGGTGGGATTTCCAGTGCTGCATCCCTCCTCATTTCATCCATCAGCATTATGAGAGGCAGGAGGGCTCCATGCTACCAGCCACTAATGACTTGCTTTGCCATTTGCAGGGAGCAGCTGCGGACGATGGCAGACTGAAGCGTGGTGATCAGATTTTAGCAGTTAATGGGGAAGCTTTGGAAGGTGTTACTCATGAGCAAGCTGTAGCTATTCTGAAGCGCCAGAAAGGAACTGTAACATTAACGGTGTTATCATGAATGTCATTGCGCTTGCGGAGATAAATACAATTATTTTAGAACATCAGTAGAGCTATAATAATACTGTTCATCCCTGAGCAGGATGTAAAGCAAACCCTGGCAAAAATGAATCAGTGTTCACCCTATTGCCAGAAAGGGTAGTGTGCGTCTCGAGCTTCATTTAGCCTTCCACATTTATCAGCCTTTCTCCCCATCCTCCCCTACTTCTGGTGGCTTTTGAGGTTTCTCTGGACAAGTTTAATTAAGAAACTTCAAAGAACAATATCCATTTTACTTTATTTATACATCGGTTTATCCCCACTAGTCTGAACCCCAGTTACAACTGCTGAACCTGGAATCAATTCACACACAAAAGAGAATTTAGATCATCAACTGATCTCATCTGATGAGCAGAAATAAATGCCGAGTGACTTGTCATCTCACTCATGATTTACTTATGCTAATTGTCCTTTCAAGTACGCCAGAAAACATTAGCAATGTAATTAAATTACCACTGTTCCAAATGATGAAATATCAAATTCTCCTCTGGGAAATTATTTGTGCTCGGCACAGTAAGTCTGATAGTCAAATGTGAACTTCTCATGTTTATCTCTTTGGGTAGGTCTATGGAAGTTAGTCAGAGGTAATTACTGTGATGTGTCAATTTGCAGCCTTTAGCATGAAAAATAAACTAGGAGAGAGGGAAATTTATTTTTTTAGGCTTTTAAAATGTTTGAGCCTTTTCAGATACTTAGGCAGCATGAACAACAACAACTTATCTCATTCTATTCTAATTATATTTTTAAAGAAGAAGAAATGCGCTGATATATGCCAGGCATGTTGTGCCAAGTTGCAGCATAATTGTTCATCCTGAAACTTTAATGAAGACAAAAGTTTGCTTCGGCAATGTGATCCTGTAATTCTAGTAATGATGGTGAGCAGTCCCTCTGCACGTTGTCTTTAAGGACAGATGAAGTTAATCCAAACCAGCAAACTGTTTTACATTTCCAAGAGTCTCCCCAGGATCAGATAGTGCAGGAAGAGGCTTTCATGGATCGCAGAGGATGCTTCTCTCTCGAGGCTGCTGGAGTTCAATTTTGGATAATACCAAATAATACCAGGCAGTGGTGAGATGATCGCTGCAGAAGACTGCTGCCGCAGTTTAAGATGATGTTCTCCCGAGGCTGGCTGCTGTGCCCATCCTCCCCAGGGCAGAGCATGCGGAAGGGGGTTCCTCAGCCCCCACGGGTGAGTCGGACAGCTCAGTCGAAGTAACCGACTATTTTTTTGGTTTAAGCTAAGCCAGGTGAGAGCGTGCTGAAGCCCACGAGGAGCCTTCCCAAGGCCTGTGCCACTCTGCGCAGCGGAGGTGGGATGCAGGAATGTTCAGCCAAAAGTTAGCAACTTCGTTACGTGTCACAGCCATTCCTGCAGTGATTATATGACCGTGGCCTTAGTGATTTAGCAAATTCATTTGGCAGGCAGATTAATGGCAATGCAAGTCATTGTGGTTTAATCTTCCTATCCAGAGGAACAGTAGGGTCTTAGAGGAAGCAGCCCAGTCTGATTTGGACTATTTGGTATAATTTATAATGATGATGTAGCTGGGAGAAATGAAAGGGGGTGGGGGTCAAAATTGGCTGCTCATTTTATGTGAAAAATCCCTGGAATTAAATGGAAAGAGGATTCAAAATCTGTAATAACTGGGTTTGTGTTAAAAGTACTGCATTCGGTATGTTTTAGCTTGAGTGGGTATTCCCCCATTTTACATAAAAGAATAGGTACTGAAGCGAGATTAACTACACTGAAACAAGCAAGCTGTCACTAGCTCTCGTTGAAACGGTTTTCCTTATTTCATTGAAAAGTTTTCTTTAACTTTAGGTAATCACAAAGTGCATTTAGCCTGCTGGAACCATTAGTGGGTATTCCGTTAATAGTGCCTGGAAGAGATTTCACGTTTTCAATGGGTTCCCACTGTACTATTTAATTTGCCAAGTAAAGTGTTAGTGGAACCTTGATTGTAGACACACAGAAATATGTCCAGATGTAGCAAATTGGAGAATTTTTAACAAACTGCCTTTGGCTGCAAAAGTATCCAAGGTATGCAGAAGTTAAAGACAGGTAGGTGAAAAGTGAAGAGGTACCCTCAGAAATATTGTATGGAATTTATGAACAAAATGTAATGATTCCTCTGTCTGACTATGTTTTTATAACCGTTGCATTCCTACTTTAAGATGTTGCCACACTTAATCTATGAAGTTTTACATGGCTATTTATTAGCCTATTATGCACATACTGTTCGTATACATAAAGAATAGAATTTATGGGCTGAGATATTTTGCACTTCTCTTTGCTCAGAATGAGAGAGAACATTTTCTGCTTCTTGTAATTTGCACTTTGTGTGTTGAATATATTACTGCCAAAAATTATATTACAACTAATTGATAAACCAGTGACCATGCGGAGAAGCGTGTGCTGTATGTACAGGACCAAGTTAGATAATTAAATTTGCATTACGCTTGTCTGGGTTGAGGTGTTCTGGTTTGTTTAAAACTTTATTTCTGTGCAAGGGAAAAAGCAATTAAACCTCCTGATTGTATGTTTACGTATATCAGTAAAATGAGACATTTTATGACTTCAAAGATTCTAAATAAAGCTCAGTTACATAAGTAGTTGTGCTTTTTTTTTTTTTTTTTTAAAGTCACTGTTAAAATCTATTGCCTGAGATGTCTGTTTGCTATTCCAAATAGGGCTCATGGTTGCCCTTCTCAGGGAGCAGGAGTGGTGGCTGCTGTAGGAGTGAAGGAAGACTGTGGTGACAGCAGGCTGTGGTGACAGCCAGCCAAGGCTCTGCGCCCAGGTAGCAGGATTGCTCCCGAGTGAGACGGTCACAGGGAACCATCCCTTGCACATCTGCCCTCCATCAGAAAGCTATAGCTGCCCATCTAGGTGGCTCTAGCCTGGTAAGCAGATTGGAATCAGGGGAACACCAACAAAAATGGCTCGGTTGAGAAACCAAGGATCTGGTGCACAGGCAGCAAAATCAGGGGAGAGAAAAAAGGGAATGAATACAAAGGCACTGAGCGACCAGTATTGTCCCAGGAGTAAAGTCAGCACAAAGTGTGCTTGCAGGAGGAACATCTATGCTGTAAACATCTCGCAACCCTTCGGAGGTGCCACTCACTACCGTTTCAACTCTCATGTACTGGTGGGAAGGGCTCTCCTGCCTTGGTTTGAGGACTCGGCTGTCAGAGTCTTTTCTTTTTGAAGGGCCATATACTGTTCACAGTCCCTCCATCAGCTTCCTCACCTGGAGAGACCTGGAATAACCTGCAGTTTGCAGTGACACCGTCAAGGACATCCTTGACATCACCTGGAGCCATCTTCGGGCTGTTTGCATTTCTTGGCTAACTCTGCAAAGAAAAGGGCCAGTTACACCAATGTTTACACTTCTTCCAAAGGCTGGGATTGAGGTGCTGTAAGTTGTTGTGTCATTCCTGCCATGTGAGCTTGCCAGGGAACAAAATCTGTCCAGGCATGATCCCCACTGCCAAGCACTGAGCTTCAGAAAGCGCCCGCCGGGTGCAGCCTGAGACGGTGCTCAGGCAGCGACGTGAACTGTGGCAGTGGAGGGTGGGCTGGTGCGGACGGCAGGTCAGCCTGGAGGGATGCAGGGACTCTGTCACATTGCACTGCTGCATCAGGAATCGCTGTAATGCCTCTAAATTCCCTGTAATTAATCAAATGGCGATTACCACCCTGGAAATATGAAATATATAGAGCCTGTTGAGGTAATATGATTATGCCGAGATGGAGCAGTTAATGTACCTTTGCCTGAAGGAACTGGAATGAATTAATTTAACGTTACACATGTATAAAACATTAGTTTTTACAGTTGTGCTGAGCATTGATATATAATTCCATTATCATCTTTCTCCACGGTTTCACAACTTCTACATCCATAATTTAGCTGTATTTACATTCTGGTTAAACACTGTCACGGTCGTTGTTTTTCCTCTTAGCAGCAATGGACATTTTGTTCTCTAACACACACAATCCTGTGATAGCTGGACCTTTTAGGATGGCAACAAATCAGAGATCCATGTTCTGCAGCATCCCAAATGGAAAAGGAACAAGGATCACCTTGACTTTGCCTCCGGCCTTGTCCAGGCAGGCTCTGAGGTGTCTACTGCTTTCGCAAGTCTGGTGGGATTGAAGCAGAGTTTATTCCCAACTCTTACACAAAAAGGAAAATATGCAGTGGCAGCATAAAAACTTTTCATTCCTGATAGTGCAGCCCCTGCTGTAGGTGCTATGCCTCTGTAACTGCTCAGTTATAATTTAAAATCACATCCTAATCAAAGTAATTGTACCAATTAAAATTGCATTGGCATGGGGTTATTCTGCTGTGCTTCCCATCTGGGATGCCCCGGGCAGGATGCAGACCTGCTGAGCTCGGCTTTTCCTTTCCATCATGTCCTAGGAAACAGCTTTTCTCTCCAGAAATGACAGGACTCTGCAGTCACTTTTACAAACACCAGCAAGCTGCCACAAGGAGGAGGTAAACCAAAAAAAGAAGAGGTCCTCGAAGGCCTCATTCTTCCTGAAGAAAATGTACTTTTTGGGAGGGTTACTTCTCATTTTGAATGGGAACAGTCTCTTCTGTCTCATAAAACCCTTTCTTGGCTTTTTTTTTTTTTCTTTTTTAACGTTTTGATGTGCAGGTATGACAGGACATCTGTTGAAAATAAACGTAAGTGTAGAAGATCGGTTTCTCCTGGCATTCCTGGAGCTTGTTTGCTGCAGGTTCTGGTTTATCTGTGTGCAGCAAAAAAAGGAGCTGCAAATAAATTCGCCTAAAAAGCAATACACTATCCTTCTCTCCTTTCCCCTCTTGGCCAGGTGGGCTTTTTTTACAGACTTGTTTCCATTCAAGGAAAAAGACGACTCTGGATACTTGTGTGCAATGGTGCTCCTAAAATGCAAACTCAGCACAAATCTCACTGCGGATGGGAGACAGTGAGAGCGTGACGCCACACCTGGGAACTCCTAGGAGACAACTGCGAGAACCGACAGCCTGGTGAAGCTGTGTGCAAACCCCCCAGGGCCGAGCTGGGCCCCAGCGGTGCCTCCCTGTCCTCCCATCGCAGCTCGTGGGGCTAAACGCTGCACAAGAGCCCCATGCCTCCTTGCACAGCCCGTCGTGGGGTTTGGGGGGCTCATCCATCCCCCAGCAGTGATGCTGCTCAGCAAAGGCCTACATTAGTGCTCACCTTATGAGACGGGGAGGATTTGTGCACTGGAGATGGTGTTTTGCAGCACGGTGATGCCAAAAGTCCCTTCTCAACAGGGATGTTGTTTGCTCTAAGCTGTGTTTGGGCTTGAAGAAGCTCCCGTTACAGGTGAACCCCTTGCTGGCATTGCCAGCAGTTCCTGTCCCGGTTTCTCTGCAGGATTTCTGCTTGAGGATATATGGGCCTGGGGTCTGCAGCTGCTCACTGGAAAGCAACTTTAGCCAGTGAAAAGTGCATGTGGGATCACGCCCGTCAGAGACAGGTTTGTTTCTTAGTTGGGTGTTTTACTGCGCCTGCCAGAGAAGTAGGAATCAGTGTGCAACTCCTGATGTTCACAAAAACCTGTTAACTTGCTGCACTGGGGGGGAGCAGATAAAACTGGACAAATTATTATTATGTGGACAAACATTTAAAAAAATTGCTGTTTTTTTAAATCGGGAAGTGGGGTACCAAACAGTGATGGTTGCTGTCTATGTTGGTGTTACCCTGTGCAGGATAAATCGTGAGCTGTTGCTGGCCGCAGGTTGTTTAATCCCCTCTATGCCAGATTTTCCCCTTGCAGATCGCACGTGCTGGGGGTACATGGTCCCTGGTCTTTGGGTGACGCCTGGGTCTCGGTGGCATGTTGGCAGCTGGTCCTCATCTCCTTGATGGCTTGAGCCCACCATGCTGGAGTTTTGAAATCTGCTTTTACCTTGCAGACCCAGGGCCGAGACCCTTTGCTTCATTTATCATATTTCTCTCATTTTTCTCAAAATGGGACTATAAACTCTTACAGGGAAATATCTGCCCTTGAAAACGTAATATTCCCTATGAGCATTTTCAAATATTAAGAAATCACTTAGTACTTTTGTTACCCTTCTTTTCACCCCACCTAGCAGCATATGCAGGAGGCAGCGTGTTCCTGAGCCCCCTGCATACGGCTGCCGTTGACTGATGGATGGCACCGGCGCTGGGCCAGGGGATGTCACCGGCGCTGGACCAGGGTGGGGACCTGGCGCATCCTCACCCAACGCAACAGCCACCAGCCGGAGAAAGCTGTGCAGGCCCCAGCCGCCGCCGCCGCCACACCGGCTCCTGGTGCTGCGCTCCCGCGGCTTTTTCTGCTGAAATGGCACTAGATGGAGCAATTGACAAAATATTGTATTTCTGCCGCCTTCAGCCCCGGCCTGGTGGCCCTGCTGGAGGAGCTGCCCCGAGGATGCTCTGGGAAGGACAAACTACCAAACCTCCTAGCTGGATTTTTCCTCTGCAAATAGGTACGTGCTGCAAAAAGGAGGAGACACCTGGGTATCACGATGAGAAATTTCTAGGAAATGAAGTCGTGGCCCACCTCACCCTTGCCGATAACTGCCCTCCTCCCTGGCGAAAGCGGGGCTGAGTGGCCCTTCCACACCAAGCTGTGGGGACGGGATGGGGTCAGGGGGGCAGCTTGGCCCCACAGACCCCAAAAAGAAAGCTGCCAGTCATCGGTTTTGCCTCTCCCCCAGTGTTAAGCCTCAAGAGGCTTGTCCCAGCACCCAGTCGTCACCCCACGTGGGGAGGCAGCAGACAGGAGCTGCAATCCCCACAGATGTCTAAGGAGCTGAGCCAAGGCACGTCCCCACCACTGGGGAATGGCCTGCTAATTTAATTAACCGCAGAGGTTGTGTTCGCAGTTGCCTGGGGCTCTGTGTGCACATCGGGCTCGAGGTGGTCTTCTCTCTCCTTGCGCTTTGAATGCAGCCATGGCCCTGTTTCAGAGGCTGATGGAGATTTCTTGCCCTGCTCTCCGTGTACCCACATCGCCCCAGGGCTCCCGGCCCCGTTCCTGTCCTGCTGGAGGTAGCAGGGTCCTGATATTTACAGCACAAGAAATGAGTTAACCTTTAACAAAAGCTAACTGCAACATTTAAAGCAGCCTCGACAATATTAGCAAATTACTGCAATTATTTCATCCCCTTTTCTGCATCATATGGTCTAAAGCCGATGCTGAGGAACCATCTGCATCCCTGCAGCAGGGATGGAGCCCACTTTGCCGATCCTTTCCCCAGCTGGAGGCCCACCACCCCTCACACAAGACCCGTGATGTTTTTACCACCCCACAGATGCAGGCGCTGAGCACAAGGCAGCCTTTTGTCCGGGCCTGCTGGATCATAGGGACCGCACATTTCGCCACGGACCCAGCGTTTTCATTCCTTGCATATCTTTCAGCTGACATCAGGGTGGCACGGGGGTGGCTGCAGGGGCCCTCCTGCTGGGGGGGGCACAGCATGGCCCTGTCTCCATGTGTCCTGCTCCCCTCAAATTTCTGGGTATTGCCTTCCAACCCTGGTGCCCCCAGGGAGGCATCGCTCCTGCGCCTTGGCAGCTTGCAAGCAGTGGGAGGAACAATTTAGGATCATCTGGTTTTCGGCAAGGAGTAGGGAAGCAGCCGGCTGTTTCTTTTGTGTGTTTTCTCTGGCGTGGGTATCGGCACCAAACCACGCACAGAAGGTGGCTGGCTGGGGTGAGAGGGTCTCACATGGCTTTGGCCAGGTCCGGTGCCAGCGGGGTCAGCCAGGGCACAGAGGAGAGCTGGGGGCGAAGCAGGGACAGACACAGCTGCAGGGGGGCCAGGGACTTGGCTCCCACAGGGCTCCGTGCCCCAGGGCAGCCCCTGCATGATCACACACCATGTGGTTGTACAGTTGCTTCAAAACCAGCGTTTGCTGCAGAGCTGGAGCCTGCCGGCCGTGGATGAGGCCTCCAGGCATGGGGCATAGAATCATAGAATGGTTTGGGATGGAAGGGACCTTTAAAGGTCATCTAGTCCAACACCCCTGCAATGGGCAGGGACATCTTCAGCTAGATCAGGTTGCTCAGAGCTGCATCCGACCTGACCTTGAATGTTTTCAGGCACTCAGGGTCCCTTTCTCCCCAGGATGGACCTTGGGTGGAGCTGGCTGTTGTTCCTCTGGCATCTCCCCTTTGGCACCACCATTCCACCTTCCCATCCTTGTTCTGCCACCAAAGCACTCGGTGTCCAGCATCACGCCTAGGCAATCCCGGCATGTGCAATCCCGGCATCCCCAGGGACACCTGACGGGCTCATGTGCGCGTGGGTTAGGGGATGACGTCTGGGTGGCAGAGAGGTTTCTCTAAAGGTTATCAGTAATTACAGGGAAAAACAGAGAATCACTGGAAGTCATCCCATTTTCAGTCCCAGTATGGATGCTAAGGGCTACGCAGAGTGACATGGTTCTCCATGACCATGGAGGTGCTTCAGATGAGACTGTCGAGTCCCTGCTCCCCTCCTTGCAGCAAAAGAAAGGGACACACTAGAAATGGCCATAAGGAGAGTGGAAAAATCATGTTCAGCTGAGTTTCTCGTCATTCTTTCCCTTCATAGCTAATCAGTGCCTAGATGGTGAGCCTGTAACAATCATTAGATTAATTTCTTTCCTTGCTGTGACTTAATTGCCTCCATTTGTATTGTACAGTGCTCGCACTGGGGGAGGCATTTTTGCTTGCCTATATTTAGTTTGATCTCTACCATGATATCGAAATATATAAATTAAGGCTGGCTTTTGGGCACTTCGTGGCACCGAGATCCTGCAGATGATTTTCTGTTGGTTTTGTGCCATCCGGTGCTTCGACAGCGTGATGCTGGGGACTGGGAGATGCCAAGGGCAGCGTCGAACCATCCACGGTCCCTCGGGGTCCGCATGAGCGGAGGAGCTGCTCCAGGGGGTCACCCCATGGGAGCCGCTCCTCCTGGGGAGACGGTTTGAGGGGAAAAGAGGAAATATGAGGCAAAGGAAAGAAAAATAAACATTCTGGGGTTGTACACGTTAACCAGCCTGGGCTGCAGGGACAGGAATGTAAGGGAAAGGGGGACGCAGAGGGAGGCAAGGGGAAGGCAGCAAAGTCCATGCTTTCTGGCTGCAGAGCTGCAGCACACCCCCAAAAATCACGTGCCCTGTCCCTGAATCGCTCTATGGTGAGCTCGATATCCCAAGGGATCCCACAGGCAGGAGGAGGCAGGCGCTTCCCAAAGCCACCCTGATCCTTAGCAGAAAATCTCCCACATTTATTATGTTGAAGTCAGAAAGTTCCCCTCCCTCTGGGAAGCAGCGAGAGTCAGAGTGAAATTCCTCTCCACAAGTGCAGCTTCAGAGCTGGTGGGAAAAAAAAGAAACCCTCAGTGAAAATCGTCACAAAATGGTATTATGGCTCTTTTTGTTTGCAGCTGGGGCCTGGTGCTCACGCTGGCACCGAGTGCTCGCTGCTCAGCACCCAGGAATACAAACTGGGGCAATTTCTGCAAAAAAAAACCCCACCCTGCCATGTCTGTGTGGCGAGCTGGGGCCTGGAACCTCCCAGGGGGTCACTGATCTGAAGAAACACCTCAAAAATGACTGATTTAATGACATGCACATATGTGCAGTTGCCACGGGCTGAGGTCTTTCCTTCCCCCCCCCCCCTTTGTTTTCAGGGGGTCTGTCTGTCTGTCTGTCAGAGCATCCCTGCTGCCTCACGCCAGGAGAGCACCGCAGCGATGGGGACGTGCACAGGAGCAAACACAGGTAAAGGTTTAACTCGAGTTTATTTATACATAAAGGAGGTAACTGAATTTTGAGTTAAAAAAAAAAAGGCAGATAGACATTTGAGATGATTGATGAATACTTCTGACTGAAAACACGAAGAAAGAAAAGAAACAGAGGAGATGGCAAATTTCAGTGGAAAACAGAGGGCAGGATCTGTCCTCCCCTCCGTGCAAGGCAGTGGGAGCGTTACCGGCATGAGGACAGGGACTCAGCAATGGCTTTGCCACATATTGCAAATACATGGGAAAAAGCAGCTCAGGAGAGACTTCATCATGATGTGAATTGACTTACAAGAAACCAAAGTAGTCCAAGACTAACTTCTGCTTAGTGACCAAAAAAAAAAGAGAAGTAATTAGCTAACTACGGAGATTTGGTTTTAGTCATGGCAAGTAGATCTGGGTTTACGGTGGTGTACTATGCACCAGCTCAACTGGTGATGGCATCCAGGTCCACCAAAGCCTACAGAGATGCAGCACAGCCTCATGAAATGGCATTTCCTGGCACGTAGTGACTTAATGACAGTGTAAAAGTGTTTGGAAAAGTAGGGCCTGAGCCCTCCCCTCTCTCTTTGTCAGCAGCAGAGGGATTTAAGAAAAAACCCCTGCCCTATGTATGATTTGAGGTGATGCTGGACCAACCCTGTGGGTGCTCCGTGGCAGGGGAGGCCCTGGCACTGGCTGACTCCGGCAGTTAAATCATGGACAGCATGGCTTTACATGGGAGTAGTTTGGGCATCTGAACGTTGAGCACGAGGGAAAGTGGAGAGCAGAGTTTTTCCCAAAAGGCATCTGTCAGCAAAGTCCCTCCATGAAACTCCTGGACAACATTAATGCATCCTGGGACGGGAATCTGTTGTGATCTTCTCGTGCTGTGCTCAGGATAACCTGATCCGCCCTGCAGTGCCTGAGCATCGCATGTGCTGATGCACGGTGCATGTCAATGGGCTACGCTTCCCCGTTAGCTCAAACATAATTAGAAAAAATAAGAGCCATATGGTAATTTTGAATACAGGCAAAACAATGTCTGTGTGTTTGGGTCTGGTATACTCAAATATTTTGCTAGAGCATTAATTTTTAATTCTTACATCAGACCCACATAGGCAAACATAAATAGGATTTCATACTTTACATAATCCATCCAGCTTGTGTTTGTTGTTACATATACTGAATAATCACTGCCTGCCACTACATACAGAAGAGCTAATAATAAATATTAGGACACAAACTTACAAGTTAAATGAGATACAGTTAAGTAGTCGATTAAAAGGACAACCATAATGTAAGGTTACAAAAGGCTAAGTATTGCTTTTCTAATGTGCTTTTCTCCTTCATTCGGTTGCTCACCTGCCAAATCTATACCAGGAGGAGCATATAGGAGAGCCTGGAGTCCTTTGTGGCAACGTGCATAGATTAGGGGGGTGTAAGCAGGCTTAATGAGGAGAATTAGACACGGCGAACGTATGCAGATAACTGACAGGGTTCATCCCCCTGTACGTCTGGAAAACCACGATATTGGCCCTGTCTGCCAAGGCGAGCAGCGAGGCTGTTACAAGAAGGAGCTGTTTGTTCCCTGCTCCCCGTCCCAGTTTCTTCTTCCCACTCGGTCACGCAGAGAGGGACGGGCTCTGCTCGGCGTGGGCTCGCAGGAGCTCTGCAATGTCCCCGTGGGCAGCGCTCTGGGCCAGCGATAGGGCTGAGTTACCGCCCTGCGGGGAGGGAGGATGCGAAGACGTTACCACCCGCATCCCTGCATCTTGCCCCAGCCACCCCCGTAACCCACCCAGCTCCATCCTCAACCGCGTCCACTTCTTGGCCCCATCACTGCTAAGAGAGGCTGTTTGCAGTCTGCCCACTGACAAGTTTTTCTCAGCTTTCCAGCGAGCAGCTGGCCAGGGCAGCTTCGCACCCAGCTATTTACCCCCAAAACCTCCTTCCCTGCAGTTCCCCCCTTGTTTTAAATGCGTCAACATCCTGCAAACCTCCCCATGGTGTTTTGGGGCTTAACCTCAACCGCAAGAAATGCATCCTGGCCATGCCTTCTCCTGTTCCCGGTGCCGTTCCACATGTCTTAGACAAAATTGTAGTTTAATTAGAAAATAGTTGCATAACTATAAATGCAGCCCATCGCTGTGAGCCCGTGTAGGAGGAAGATTTCCACCAGCCAGCTGTGCTGCCCAGCCCCGTCCCACATGTCCCCACGGAGAGGCGTCCATTCTCAGGGGAGAGTTCATTGCTGCTAATTTCTTGGAGCTGAAGCTCTGCTGATTCCACATGTTGAGGATTTCTCCTTTTTTTTATGTTTACACCAGATTGGACTCTTCCCTGCAGTGCTCCTGCCCAGGCTATGGCTGGGATGCAGGATGCTGCCACAGCCACCCCACCCACTGCACAACAAGCATCAAAACCAGGGGTACTCTCCTAAAGGTGATCCCCTGATTAGAAAGTGGACTGAAATTGTACTTCTTCACTTAAAAACCACCACTCAGGGATTGCTGCCCATAAAGCATGATCCCATGTGAGCACTCCCTGCCTGGTGGATGTGAGGTTGTGTACAGGATCGAGCACGGTGCCGGAGCCTCACCTTGTCCGTCAGCGCAACCTGGCAGCCGGGCTGGGCCAAGAGGAGCCTGACGATGTCGGCATTGCCCTGCCGGCAGGCCACCATCAGGGCCGTCGTCCCCTCCTCATCCTGCAGGTTGACGTCGGCCTGGCAGGAGAGGAGGGCTCGCACCATGTCGTCCCGCTCGTGGCTGACCCCCAGCATCAGGGCGGTCTGGCCTCCCTGCAACCGCACAGGGAAAGGCTGAACATCCCTTACCCACTGGCCTCCTATAGTCCTACTCATTCAGACTGTTATATATAATAATAATAATTAATGTTATTATTGCATACATATAATAAGATTGCATAATATTACGGCATAGTACATATGTCATAATAATTCATATTATTATTGCATATTGCATATTATTGCATATTACTGCATATTATTATTAAATAACACTGGGGCTCTTCAGCAAGTACTGCAAGAGATATCTGCTCATTTGCACCATGGCCACATGGAGGGTCTTTGCAGCAGCATGGCCAAACTGCCCGGCTCCCAGCTGCCCCCAAAGGCAGCTGTTCCCCTAACCCTCCTAGGCAGTTTAACTTAGGTCTAGACTAACTTTGACAGATGTTTGGAAGAAAAGCTGAGTGAGGGCACTGCCATCTCCGAGACTGAAATGTGTGATTGACGAAACGACTGCTCGCCAGCACATCTGGGATCCTGTACCCCGGGGTCCACCCTGCACCGCTCCTCCCTGGTATCGCTTCTAATTTTTTAGCTCATACAAATTGTTTTGCAAAATTTTCAGCCTTCCTTTTGCCTCTTCATTTTACTCAGCTCTCACGTCCCTTCACAGGGAGCTGTTGGGTGGCCATGCTGCAATTTAGCTGAGGTTGTTTTTGTAACTTTTGGGAAACAGCAACTCCAATCTGACATCTACCACTGATTCCCAGCCTGGCACTGCACATGCAGTGTAAGGAACTTGAATTATATCTTCCCCCCAGCCCGAGACCTCTATGGGGACATGATGATGCCACAGCCTGAATTGGCATCGCACAGCGATGGCCGTAAATAGGAGGCTACGAGCTCAGCAGGAGTCACTTTGCAGATGCCTTTGCCAAATAAATGGGCTGGCCGCCCTCCACCCGTGGCCATGGCACAATCCCACGCAGGGTCACACTCAGTTTTCAAAGAAACAGCAGAACTACAGGGACGCACCTGGGCAGCTCGCAGGTTGACGTCCCCCTCCTTCAGCAGCTTCATCACCACGTCCATGTCCTCACCTGTCTCGGCAGCTGCCAGTGGGGTGAGCATCACCGCCGTGTAGCCGGCGCGGTTCTGCAGGTCCAGGCAGCACACGCCTGGTGGGCGATGCACCGTGCAGGGGAAGGATCCAGCCCCACAGTGAATCAGACAGAGAGAGACGAGCAAACGGGATGTGAAGAGGGAATTATAAAACATGCAGCATCTTCTATTCCCAGAAACAGGGGTTTCCATAATTATACAGGATTGAGATTTATCTGTGTTAAATATCTAGTCTTGTGAGCACAGCATTAAAGGATATTTGGTGCTACACATTGCTACAGTTAATTACCATTGCTGAGGTCAACTCAATTAACTTTGAAGACCATAACCAAAAAAAAAAAAAGGTGGGGATAATTAATGCCTTGGGCACACACTAGTTGTGGCGCTGTGGCCTGTTTGCTTCGACTCCTGCAGCAAGGGAGCAGCAGAAAGATGACCATCACCCAACAGGCAGTGTAAATCCATCCTGGCCCCGTTTCACTCACTTTTCACCTCAAACAACCTATTTCCAACTCCACCACAAGGAATGAGCTGGGGCTCATTCTGATGGGCTGGGGCTCCAGTCCAGCCTCGCCCCGGGGACCTAGCCACCTTGGGCACTCAGTGGCAGGAGGGGACAAACCGCCGTGGCTCCCTGCATGTCTGCGGCAACAATTGGGTTATAGATGTGTATGATAATCTGCCATTTCCCTAACATTTAACAGATTGTCTGGCCCATGAGAAAAGGCCAAAGTGCCTTTATTCTTGCTGAACGCACATGCATTTTTCCTCCATACAAGCTCAGCTGAGATTTTTCTTTCTTTGCAACATGAGCTGAAAGTTCAATAGTTTAAAATGGAGTTTTTCTGCAGCACTGTGGGGTTTGTTACACTCTCAGGGGTCTGATCCTCCGCTCCAGGCCACAACGTGGTGTTTGCTGCTACAAGAAGCAGGGGGACCCACCCCATCCCACCTGGACCGGGGCCATGAGAGACATCCCTTGGCCATGGGGACCCTGGGCCTTCTCCAAAGTCAGACTGCAAAGCCCTCAAGATGTGTCAGGGCCCTGAGGGCGCTACTGAGCCTTAATGTCCCTGAGAAGCCTCAGCTGGGACCCCTGCCCACATGCATGGGACCAGGGCCAAGCTATGGAGGAGGATGCTGGTCTTCAGATCAACCATGTCTCCTGGGTGGATCTTGGCCCCATGCTTGTATCTTGGATGGACCTTGGCCCCACATTTGTTTCCTGGATGGACCTTGGCCCCATGCTTGTCTACTGGATGGCTCCCTTGCATGTAGGTTGTAGTTGGTCCCCAGCCCCACCTCTGTCCCTTCTCCTTTTGCTCCTGACTGAACTCCCTGGGAGGACCCTGGACCTCATTCACTGTTTGCCATGTCTGGGGCTGTTGATGGATCCCCATTACCTGGCTCTGCTGGCCATGGTCATCCCCTATGGGACTATGCCCCATCAGCAAAAGCAACAATTAACTTCCTCACCCGTACCCGACAAAAGCCATGGCTGAGCAGCGTGGCTGTTCCTACCTGTGTCTAGCAGGAGCTTTGCAATTGGGAAGTTGGAGTGGGAAACGCTGTAGTGAAGAGCCGTGTTGCCATTCCTGTCGGCCAGGTTCACCACCATCGCCAGGAGCTGGGGCTGGATGGCCCCCAGTGCCTTGAGATATGCTGCAACCACCTCTGGGCTGGAAGACTTGCGGCTCGACACCCGGAACCACTCCTGGCAGACGGTGCTCAGGACGTGCCGCTAAAAACACCAAGGTCTCACCGTTACTCCTGGGGTAGTCATCCTGCAAACACGTTGCTGCCCCGGCTCTTCGCCCCACACCACTTCGTCCTGTGCTCTGGCATCGCCCAGCCAGTATTTAGCTTGTGGTTTTGGGATTACTGCTATAACTTAAGGGGGAAAGGAATTTCCTGTGGTAACTTGAATGAGTAAGCAGAGAAAGCCGTCATCTTTTTTTTTTTTTTCCCCATTTTCCTTTCTTTTTGGCTATTCTAAAACTGACTCAGAGGTCATCTCATCCCCCTTTCCTCACAAAGCTGTCCATGGCATGGCAGGGCGCAGCCTGCAACACGCCGTCAGGGTAATATTATCCATTAAACGTAACAAGAGAGCAGGAACCATGTCTGAAATGGGATTGAATATTATCTGTACCAAATGTGTGTCGCTTGTGGTCCTGATTTCTGAGAGGTGCTTGCTGAGTAGCTCGCAGTCGGCAAGGAAATCTTCAGACGGTTTGCATCTAAAGGGAAAACACTTCTGTAAATCCATCACGAGACAGAACTTGCAGGAGGTATTGAAGCAGGAAGGAGAACACGCAGTTTATGTCAGAATACGTTCAACACTTATTCAAGTGCTTAACTTTATGGACCCACATTGTCCCATTGACTTAACAGATTCTAGGTTCAAAAAGTTAAGCATTTAAATAGGTGTTTAAGTCCAGAGTCCCAGATCTGTATGGTCAACTTCATCTGTTAGAAGCCTTAAAGTGGGCGCGAGGTGGGAGGGAATCTTATTCCTGACTCTGCAAAGAACTTTTACTTAGAAACTTTACTTGAGAGGGGAGAAATGAGCTAATTCTAACCAAGTATGACTCACTCCACCATTTCCACAGTCAAGTGTAGGGCCTGAATCAACCCCCATTAGATTCTGTAGTAACTCAAAAAATATTTAGCTCTTTAAAGCCTTTTCCCATGGCTACAGAGGTCAGTGGCTGCATTTCCATGGAGCAGATGATGAAGCATCGACCCCCAGCCCTGTAGGAGCGACTGAATGCAGTGCCATGCATCCTATGGCTGCAGAAACATGATGGAAAGCATGACCACTGTCTGGTTTTCTGGTTACCTGTCAGCCTTGTGCTGAGTGCAAGGCACTGCTTCCACCAATGGCTCCTGCAGGTCATCGTCCTCACGTCTCTCCTGCGAGGAAGTCTCTGACCAAGCCCCCTCGCTTTCACCTCTAGTTTTCTCCTGCATGGGCTGCAAATCATCGGCTCTTCTCCCCGTCTCACTCTCCGCATCCCCATCCGATGGGCTGTCTTCGCAACTTGTGTCTTCGCTTGAAGTCGTTTCGTAGCTATTTGAGGATACCACATGTTATTCACTCCTTCCCCATCTGCAACCGTAGGCCCTGACCAAGACTCATTGAAGACACCCACTGACTCCAATGGGCCTTGGATGACGCCAGGAGTGATATGCAAGTTAAAAGGTTACAGCCACAGCCAAATTTGGGGTTAGTCTTTTTTTTTTGGCTTCTTAAGCCAGCAGGAGCGTGATAGAAGCAGTTAATTAGCAGCAGGCAAGGTTACTTCAGGGACTACTCAGTTGGTCTGGAGGGATGTCCATTCACAAGCCCCAGCGCAGCCAGGCAAGGGCAGCGTGCTGCCTCCCTGCTGGGAGCTGCCGGCATGCTGATGGGGAGCCATGAGAAAGCCCTGTGGCAAGGTGGGACAGGCTGCATGTCAGCAACCTTGAGAACCACTAGATAAAAACTGTGTTCGCAGCTCCAGCATGGACCCGAGTCCACCATTTGAGCAGCCCTGCTAGACAGACCTCTCTTCTGGTTGTTCAAATAACAATAATATCTTCCATGAGACAGAACATTTCAATCTAAGGGATCCCAAAACTTTTCTCAAACTAGTCGAGATTCCTCTACTTGCCACAAGTTGTACCCATTTCAGCAACTGTTGGTAGAAGAAGCTCTACACAACAAGAATAACACCAGAACCCAACAGCAGTAGCCATCGAGCTGGGAAGTCAGAGAAGCATATGTCAGCAAAAACCTGCATCCAAACTTGCACACATAGCTGTTTGCACAGCAAAGGGACAGTGAAATGCGTCCTGCCCTCTTCATGCCAGCACAGGTACTCCTCGGTAGAAGATGTGCCAGTGCTGCTCTGAGAGGTGCTTCTACAGCACACATTGCTGTATCTAGTTAGCTTGAAGGCCAAAGAGTGTTAGGTATTGGATACACAGGGAACTGGGTGTTGGAGCACAACCTAAAATACGGGTCTCCTTCATCTCAAGGTAATTCCTTATTTACTGAAATAGTCTTTTCTCAGTCCCTGAACCAACTTCTGTTGGCTGTCGCTGGAGCATGGAGGCAGGTTAGTGGCAGCGTGCCCACCCAGGCAATGCTGACCTCCTCCAAAACCCACCAAAGTTAGTGGGAATCTTTCCATGGACCCAGCTGGGTTCTGGATGAAGCCCCAGAAGATGGGTATGCAGGGAGTGTCAGTCCCCAGGGTGTCCCCTGCTGTGCTGAAAACACCAACATCTTTTCTACAGGGTTACTTACAGGTTATCAGTGCTGGATTAAAGAAGGGAGAAAAGAGGGTCCATTTCAAATGGCCTTTTAATCAAGAGGTTTGGAGGGGAAAAGAGGGAAAAACAAGAATGACTTCTTCAGCGATACAGAGGACATCACATGTTAAAAGGCAGTTTTATCTTCTGAATGGATGCTTACCCACCATTTACCCCAACAAACTGAAGATTCTTTTTGGTCCCATTGCCTCCTGCATGGAAACCATAACCTTTCTTTTTCATGATAGATTTAAGACTTGTGGTTGGAGAGACTTCTAGCAAAATACAAAATAATAGATTAATTAAGCAGATGTGCCATAATTATCAATGATTATTCCCAACCTCTAGCAACAAACTACAAATCATAACCATAAGCATCTTAGTTCACCTTAGGAGATGCTTTTTATGTCTTGCAAAACTACTGCTGCACCTGGCCACAATCTGGCCCTGCCCTGCCACCTTCAAAATATGGGTCTCAAACATCTCCAAGTGACTGGGAATATAAAGGAAGTAACTGGGCATCATATACATGTCCTACAAATATAAGTAAGTTTTACTTTTGTAATAATGTTTTCTTTTTTATTTTTTTCAATACTAATGTATTGGAAATCTCCCATATAAATCTCCTATAATACTACATGGATGAATCTTTCCATCGGAGTTTGAATAGTCTCACATGTATTGCTTACAAGTAATAGGTCACCTATCTATTTGCAAGCCAACCCTGACAGTGAACAGGCAGCCTTTGGTTTTGGATTCTGATCTTCATATAAGCTAAAATTATTTTAGATGAACAGCTGTGAGTAGGGACAGGTCTTTTCCCAGCCTAGTCGCTCAGTTAGCTTGAATTGGTTTTGGTTCTGGTGAACTTCATGCTGATTTACCCCAGATGAGCATGAGTCCCATATCCTTGCAAATTGAGACATCCAATCCAATTAAGAAAAATGGTTATTTGATGGAATAGCCACAAGTATGGCCACTTTTGGAAGCTGATCCTGCATATAACTGAGGCACAGCTTTATCAGCTCCTACATGGTTTTCTTTGCTTTTTTAATTTAAGATCACATAGCTTATGATGTGCAGAGATTTGCCTTTCTCATACATGTTTAGGAGGGGCTATTTCTGATCTGACTGATTGATAGTAATTATACCACCGAGCTCCACTGCATCACCCCTGCTCAACACTTGAATAAACGAGAATAGATTTGGCCCGGACATGTTGAAACCTATGCCAATATTATTTACCCAACTGTTGATAGTGTGTGTTCGAATTCTCCTTATCCCCAGGCCCTTGCGTAGAGTAGGCAGACAGCAATGAGTTTAAGGAATTAACTAACTGGTTCTGAATGGAGCTGAGCTTGGAGGCTGGCTGTTTAATAGCACTTGCTAACTCAGGGTAGCCATGCTCCAAACACAGCCACTGCTCCTGCAAAAGCTCCTGGATTTTTTTTACATATTGGCCGATGGGGTCAACAGCAGGGAGATCCTCATGGTCACGGGGACCTTCCTCTTCCAGCCCATCTCGAGGTTTATCTTCGCTGAAGCCTGCCTTGTTTTCTCCTGTGTTTGAGCCAATTCTTGTTCCTCGATAGCTTTCTGCAGTCACCGCATGAGCAGCGAGACTCTGGGTATCGTAGTTATTCCTGTGATTTTGATTGTCATCGCCAAGGTGCTCATCAATCTTTAGTTGGGTGAAGCATGGTGCATGAAGGCCAGCCTTGATGTCAGCTTCACCAAAATGTCTGGGTCCCTCTCCACTGACACCAGTGCAAGCATCTGCCAGTCCCTGATCTCTCTGAGCACCCCGCTCCATTGCCTGCTCATTCATGTTGTCTGTTCTGCAGATGTTGCATCCTATGGATTTAGTGGAGACTGGGATATTGACATTGATGCCTTTATCATGGGCTTGCTTGGCCCTGGTTACCTGTGAGAGGTCGGTGTTCACCGCAGCATCGTAGCACTGCAAAGCCCTGCTGCTCTGCCTGGATGGTGGCTTGGCCTCTTTGGTGTTTTCCTGGCACAGCTTCTCTTCCAGCTGAGCTTTGGAGCTGGCCAGTAACTTAATGCGTTTCTCCTTCTCCTTGATCTCATTATTCTGCTGCTCCAGCACTGCCCTGATCTGCTTGAGCTCTTCTTTCTTCTTGCTCAGCTGCTCCTCCAGAGCAGCAATCTGCTGCTTCAGTGCGGCAACCCCACCAAGCTCTCCTGTATCACAAGGCTGAGGACCACAGCTCTCCTTGTTCTCTCCAGCCCGGACACTCTCCTCAGCTTTCTTCAGCACATTTGGAGCGATTGCACTTACACTCAACTCCCTTTCCCTAGGGTTCGTGTTCTCCTCTGCAAGCTGGAGGGCACCTGATGAGGTTGGTTCACCCCTGGCCAAGGTGGAGCAACTGCTGGTGTCGAGGGCATCACCCTCCTCGCCTCCGCTCTCCATCACCACCTGCAGCTGCGGTGCTGCAGGATGCTGGCTCTGCCACGGGGCCTGCATCTGCACCAGCCCTGGGCTGCCTCCACCGAGATGCTCCTTCTGCCCCAAGGAGACATCTTGCTCCAAGCTCATCTCCCGGGGGAGATTTAACACAATGCCGTCAGAGCCAGGTGAACATGGCGCAGGGTGAAATGTGCTTTCGGAGCCGCTCTGGTCGTGGCAGAGCTGGGGAGGTGGCCAGAGGGGTGAGGGAACCCTCCCATCCCCAGGCGGGGGCTGGCCGGGCAGCAGCGCGGCAGGCATGCTGGAGGCTCGCAGTAGCTGTGGCCGCCCATGGAGCTTGCCCTCCTGCCACCCCAGCTCCGCCTGCCGCCATGTCTCCGCCAAAAGGGCTTTTCTCCGGTAACTTGGCTCATCAGCCACAGGAAGGGTCAGCTCGCTGGGCAGGAGGGAACGGGGGGTCTCCTCTGCCCCCAGGGATGCCTTTCGCTGGGGGAAGGAGCAGGTCGCCGTCCAGCTCTTGCTGGGAGCAGACATGCATCCACGAGAGCCGTTCTCAGGTAGGCTGAAGTTTCGGGGCAGGGTGCTGAATTTTGGCTGCTTGGCTTTCCGGTGGATGTGAACCCTTCTGATGGTGTTCCCTTTCTCGATGTCGTCCACGTACTTCAGGAAGTCCAGGTCCAAGTGAAAGCCATACGGCGTCTCCACGGAGTAAGGGAGGCTGCGAGGCTGCTCCCTCTCCCCATCAGGTTTGGGTGGCTGGCCATTTGCTGAAACAACCCAAAAAAAAAGAGATGATTGAATTTAGAAGACTACAAAAATATTAACAGAAAATATGTTTAGAGCAGGGGAAAAATGTTACTGCTCTTTTTCATCTCAGTTTCAGGCAGGTGGGGCTGCAGTTCGTCATCGTGGAGGCTCGTGCTGAAGCTGCACAGAGACACAGCAACACATACAAAGGTCCAGTCTGGTTTTCCAGAAGTGAATCAGGTAACTGTTGGACCGAGGAAGCTGAAAATTTGCTGAAATCATGGCTCTAATTGGCAATTAAACAAACAGCAGGTTTTGCAAGCAGAGCTACATGTCTGTGTCAGTATAAAAAGCTGCCTGATGTATAATAAATCCAGCTCAAAAAACAAAGGTGGAACCAATCTGTGACAACTACATTTTTCAAAGCTTTTGGTTTGGTTTTAACTTTTCAGTGGCATAAGTAGCGCCGTGCACACCAAGCAGGAAAATCGTTGCATCGTTTCATCAGCAAACACCAGCTCACAAATTATTCCTTGAAAATGATGAATACAGCACCAGGCAGAGGCCAGACCCAGACAGCGCCAGCCGGGGCTGCTTTACACAGCCACATCCATGCGAAACACGTGCTTCCCAAGGTGACCAGCTGCACGGCACCAAGTATGGCTTTTAATTGAGGAAAATCGCCACAAAATGCGCGACAATGTTTGCCCACCCAGCCGTCACAGGCAAATGGCATGGCTCCAGCAGCGCAGCCCAAGGCTCCTGGTTTAATACAACTTAATACAGTCAGATCCAGCCTGCAAAAATTTACAGATTTTGGCCTTGAAAGTCTGAATAGTTAAACCCCTGCACCACTGCTCTTTCTTCTTTATGTGGCAAGTCCCTGAAATCACCATGGTTTGAGCTGCTTTGCACCTCTGAGCAAATAATCCATGCTCTATGTGGACGAGGAGGAGCAGCTCAACCAGGAGAAACCAGGTTTCATGGCTGCTCCCTCTGTCTCGGTCCCGGTGCAGCAGCTGCGTGGGGGACCAGCAGAATTTGGCACGGCTTTTGGTGCTGCTCATCACAGAGCATCACCGAGATGCAGCCGCCTTTCTGAGGGGAAGCAGCATGTGAAAGTCAGAGGAACGAGAGGGAAAACGTCACGCAGGGTAATACGGCACAAGAGCAAAGCCTGGCTGGTGGGAGCAGAGGAGATCTGTCCTGCCTGCAAGGGACAGGTGGACAAATACAGGCTGAACTGAGAGCTGTGACCATGTTTTTGCTGCGGTTTAGGAAGTCTGTATAATACATGAACGATGCATTTTTCAACTCCTGGCCCTAGCGCGTATCTATAGAAAACAGGTTATTTACAGTATTTCTGGTAAGGAAATTACTTCAGGGCTTGATTGGGTTTTTTTTTTCAAGAAACAAATGAGCAAACAAACATCCTGTAGCCTCCATACCATCTGTCTTGTCCATGGTGTGGTCTAATCGGGCTGTCAGTTAAACATCCTCTGACAAGCTAGGGCAGACGAGTCTCTTCACCCTTGAAAAAAAGAAATAGATACTTTTAATTTAAAAAAAAAGCTCAATCATCTGAACTTAATCTCTCCTTAAAGCCTTACACCTCTTCACAGGCCACCCCTCCTTTTAGTTCCCATATTCTGCAGCCCGACTGTGTCTGCTGAGCACTTTCAAGCTGCTTAAATCAATACTCCTTTTCCAATGGCCTCAACTCATGCTTCACAGACACATCCCAGGTAGTTGGTTCTCATAAAACATCCCCTGCATTACAGATGGTTTTGACTGCAAAGGAGGAAAGACAGACATTTAGGGCTTGAGATAGATGGCACAAGAACTCCTCATTGACTCCTGTAAGCTGGATATATCCAACATAATATAATATCTCTGAAAACAGCAAGGGATATAAACTATACACAGAAATGACTAGTTTGACTTTTTTTTTTTAATGCATAACAACCAAAGATTAAAAATTTATGTTAAAACTTGTTCAAGTGAAACCCATTATTTCAGAACACGTCCATACTGTTATAAAAAACCTTCACCAAATTGTACTAAAATACAGACAAATCCCTTTCGTATCAGGGAAGATCTTCAGGTGGAGATCTACCACAGCCTACATCGTGAACTTCACATCCAGCCTGGCCTGTATTGCCCTCCAGCTCTTTCCCATCATGTGGACATGGGTGAGACCCTCCTGGAGCGTGAGAGGAGATTAAGGCTGGGAACAACCAAGAAAAGTCTTGGGTGAAGCTTCTCTCCTCCATGCCCTTTAGAAAGACACAGGAGGGAGGCTTGCAAGGGCGAAGGAGGTTGAGGCAGTTGGACATCACTATAGGAGGCTTCCTGACTTGCGTGAGAGGGGCAACATCGTTCAGAGTGAGAAGGTCTGTCATTTAATTCCTGCTATGGGGGAAAAAGTGGGCATTTCTTGCAGAGTAGGTTGCTTGTTCAGGATTTTCCTTCAAGTATCTAATTTGGTTCCTGGCCAGAGATGGTCCCACAGCAGCTTATCTGGCAAGATAATTGGATATGCAGTACAGATTAGGATATATAGAGTATAGAGGTGCTGCTGCTATTCTCTTCTAGAAACACTGACATGACATGGTATAACTACAACAAAGACCAGCCAGAAAACAAAGCCAAATCCTGCTGTACTGTTATCATAGGATGGATACTTTGAAAGATCCAAACCATTTAAAGAAACAATTAGTTCTGTCATTCAAGTAGACACACTTATTGCCACTGTGTAGCCCTGATGGAAAGTTGGGAGGGTCCCAACTCCCAAAAGCTGCTCCAGGGTTGGTATCTCCTTGATGCTCATGTGGCCAGACGGCAACATTGATGCCTGCCCAAAGCCATGTGAGTTTCTGAAACACCTTGACCAGTGGCCTCCTGACGTGCTCTCCAATTAACTGCACTTCTATAAAGGGCAATTTCTCCCGTCTCCTCCTGCCAGTAAACAGCGTATGCCAAAATAAATGCTAACCTCTTTCTCACTTTTTTTTTTTTCATTTTCCGATTACAGTCAATTACAGAGCACTTACAGATCCCAGCTACAGTCCAACCAGCTACATTGCACTCTTTTAGGTCATTTATTGGGGGGGGGGGATGGGAAGCCAGCAAATAGGATGCTTTTTAATATCTAGATAATTACATCTAATCAGTTCATTTATGAGCTGACTGGGTCCCAACTCTGCAACCCAAACTGATACTATGACTTTTATCTTTTTACCAGTGTACTTCAAAATCACCTTGTAAAAGGATGTTTAATGTTCTCCCATCCCCCCTAGGGCAGCTCAGGTGTGGGATGGGTGGCTTTGAGCCAAAACCATGGCTCCTTGGACCCCACAGGTGCTCTCCGATGCCCATCCCTAATAAAAATTAGATTAAAAAAATGACATGATCTGCTGGAAGAAGCGTACCCATACGCCAAGGGTCCAGCCCACAGTTTGGGGCAGGGCAGTGCTTTTAGGCGGGTGTCCATCCTGCTAATACGCTGACCCTCTGTTGGGTTTTGTATTTGTTGAGTTTTCCCTTATTGTATAAAATTGAAGACTACTTATTTTCCTCTCCAAGGCAGGCGACATCACCACGTGCACAGCATTGCTGATTTTTCACCTTGAATGAAATTACATTGCTTTTCTCAAGGCAGGAATAAATATGCACAGAAATGGAAATCGAGAAGGCAAATGTATGAGAAGGCAACAGCACAGAGTGAAGTGGTTTCATTCCCTGGAGCAGCCCATTTGCAGGGACAATGTACTGTCTTTTTAAATAGCCCCATCTCAAACACTGGCTCTTTACAGTCACTTTTAACCCCTCTTTTACTCTGCCCCACTTGCCAGGCAATGTAAGTGCCTGCCCGCTCCCCCATCCACCCCAGCCAGCAGAAACGAGAGCAGCAATACACCCCGGAAGATTTAAAGAACAAATTAACTGAACCACAAAGACAAATATATATGAATTTCATTCTCTGAGAGCATCTTGCCAGTAATTTTCAGTTGGAAACATTTAACCCTGTGCCTATAAATAAAAAGATAATTCATCCCTGCTGAGCAGCACGTTAGCACAGTCTCATTAGCTATAACACATTTTTTTTGAGCTCTCCTGTCGTGTTCTCCTGCACTGCAGCAACAGCTTTAGCACTTCATGGTGAAAGGAAAAAATATCACTAGAAAAGCATCTTGTCGTGTTACCTTCTCATGCTCTCACCTACAAACGCATCGGGGAGCAGGAGCTCTTGCCTCCCTCTGAGGCATCTTTTCCTGTGCCAAGAGCCAGCAGTGAAGGGTTCGGAGAAGCAAACATGCTTTTTCCAGTTGTTAAAAAGTTGGTCAGCTGAGCAGTGACCTTGCTCAGAAAGCAAATAAAAGTTTAAAACAAGAAGCACAAAAGAGGGATTAATTTTCTAATAAAGCAGCCCATCACTCTCGAATGACCTTTCCGAGGACAGTTCAAGCCTGCTGTATAAAATTAGTTACTTTCCATAGCATAGATAACTTTTCCATAAAACACAAAATGCTAAGTGCTGCTTGGGCTGTCACCAGGCTGCCTCCCTTATCATGAAAGATTATTGAAAAGACAGTCAATCATTAATGATACAGTTCTTATTATACCTGATGCTGCAGGCTGCAGCCGGAGCTCGCCCTCCGCATGCTGCACCCTCCCAGACTGAACGCATTAGTTATTCTGCTGAGCGCCTCTCCCTAGGAAACGCAAGTGGCTGCTGCGATTAAAAGGCGGCATCTTTAGTAGGAGCCGCAGAAGGTCTCAACGTCCGTAATTAATCCTGCCGAAGCCCTGTTCCCACATGCGGAGCAGAAACACCCCCTCAGCCCTTTACCCTTCTCCCTGCAGCTCCAGCCCCTCACGTCGCTCCCATCCATCCGCCGTCCCCAGGAGATGCTGAACAGGACAGGGTGATGGCGGGAACGCGGCCGCGCGTAACCGCGGCAAAGGCGGAGGATGCCTGACCCGCCGTGCCATGCCCCCAGGCTCCTGTGGGTGCCGGTGGGACTCTCCAAATAAAATGCTCCAGCCTTTTGCAGTGGGGTCATCAATACAAACTTCAAATTGCAGGTAGGCGAGGCAGGGGGCAGCTCGCAGAGCAGACACGGTGTGATTTTTGGGCAGGGTATTTGTGGCATGCAACTTGGTGATGGGCAGAGTGCTTGTCCCAAGCCCCTGTGCTGGTGTTCCTGTCAGGCATCCTGGATTGCTGCACCCCCAGGCTGGTAACTGGGGAAAAACCCCTCAGTCTCGGCACTGAACTTGCAACAACTTCATGCTTGCAAAGGCAGAGAGATTCAGACACTGCCCAGCTCCCCACAGCCGGGCTGTGAAGCTCTTCCAGGGCCGGGAAAGAAAATCCTGAAAAGCAGAGGCATCCCACTGGGACTCGAGGGCTCTGTCGGGGGCTTTCACTGGACTCGCATCACAGAGCAGCGCCAGCATCTTTCCCATCACTTAACAAGCAGTGCAACCAAAGTGCTCATGTTAGCAGGAAAAAACACATTTCATTACTCTCTGCCTGCAGAACAGAGCTGCTGGCACTCCTGCAGGCTCACTGCGCTTGTGCAACTACTAAATGTAACGTTATCAGATTAAGTTTGAAGAAAAGCAGAAAAGTTTTGCCTTTGAAGGAAGCGAAACAGCCTGGACATGTACAGAAACGGCAGCAGTTTGTCCTTGCTAGTGCTCCCGAAGTCATGAATGGGTTAATTTCTTACCCAAGGAATGAAAAATATCCCTCCCATTTCAGCAGCCGGTTAAATGTCGCCTTTCCCAAATGCTGCCTTTCCCACGCGGCTCCAGCATCCCACACCACGCTGGGCTCTGACTCCATGTGGACAGCCTTCTGCTTTCACAGGCAATTACTGTGCTCAGGGTTCAAAACGAACTTAAGAGCACGTTGGCTTATTTTCTGTCAAATTCTTCTGGTTTAGTTACGCTTGTGCATCTTTTCTGAGCGTATTCTGTTGCTTATGTTCTCTAGACAAAGCAGCATGATGAAAAAATATACATATTTCTATGTGGCACTGCTTTTAAAGTAAGCCTAAAAGAATTGTTTTGTTTTCCCACTGGAAAGACCTAGCAGGAAGCTTTTATATGGAGCATTTCCTTATTGCAATTATACACAAGACCTACAGTTTTTCCCCCATGGGCCTGAAGAAGGTCTTCAAGTCTGTGGCCCCCTAAATAAGCTTTTATCAGGAATTATGCATGGATGGAGTCAAAACATGCAAATTAATTAAATATGGGCTGGTGCTTGATGGAGCTACCACTGGCTTCCGATAGCTTCGCCCAACGGAGCCGGCACAGGGTAGGAAATGGGGAAGGGTTTCACCTGGGCACAGCCCGAGATCGTCCCGCAAGCATGAGGACTGAGATCATGGCCTAAAATTGCTGCTGCTTTACGTTACACACTACAGCTGTCAGGGGGGGATTGTGCTTTGCAGGCTGCTCCCATGGATGACAGGAAACAGACGGCCACAAAACAGCTCAAAAGCCATCCCGTCGGTCCCTGCCCATCCCCACCACGGCCACCACTGCCTTCTTGGATGCTCGCAGGGCCAATGGGCAAAGCAGCTGTCTTCCTTCCTCTCCCCAAGCAGAAATGCTGCAGGAGGGCAGGTTTGGGCTTCACCCGCCGCCCCCCACTCCCCTCCACCCCACGGACCCGCACAAACGCACAGACGGAGCTCACCCTCAGTACCCAAAGGGTTACACCCAAACCTGCTCCATCCAGGCGGTCTGCTGGATTGCACAACAACCAGTCAAGCTATTACTGCAAGTGGACATACCAGGAATAAATATAGCCTCTCGGGGAATATTTGTTGTACAGATTTTTCAATTCTGTTTCCACTGCAAAAGAAGAAAAATAACCCCTTTCCAGTCTGCTGGGGACATCCACATGGGTGGGATCTCCGTTGTGCGGCTGTGGGCTGTGATCGGCTGCCGGCTGGCACAGGCACGGGAAGGAGTTTCCTTCCAGGAGGAAAAAAGAAGTTTGAAAACTTTGTGGGATTAAATAAATATATAAGTAAATAAAAGCTGTTTAAAGTCCTGGTTTGCATTGCAAGAAGTTGTCATGAGGTTTTCCAAAGTGAGAGCAAACAGGGTTTCTGCCGTAAGAGATCTGCATCCTGGGAGCCCATGAGACGCCTTCCTGGGTGCATTCGGCATCATGCAACCATTGCTGCCAGCAGCCCCATGCCCCACGGCATCCCTCGGAAACAGCAGCTGGGACCAGAGCGGGTGTGGGCACACACTGGGCTGGTCTGGGCTGCCTGTCAGGGGGCAGAAGCCAGCTGAGCAGACCCAAAATTAAAGTGGGGAGACCAGATGATGCCTGAGCTCCAGGAAGCTGGCTGCTATAAAGCCATCAGCATCCAGAAAGGAGAGCGGGCAAGCTGGATCCGTCCCCACCCGGCGTGCACCCTGCAGCCATGCACAGCTTGGTGCTGTGCTTGCTGGGCAGGCTTCCCTCTGCACTGGTGTTACCCGACTGCACGTGCCGAAGTGGAGCAGGACTAGACTTGGGATGCAAAACCAGTCGCTGTATGCAAAGAGCAGAGGTGGCAGAGGCGGCAGGAAAAAAGGTATGACAAGAAAAGGGACATAAATCTTTAAACCCCTCTGAAAGCAAAACGCTGCATAGTCCAGATGCCTGCTTAAAATTCACGCTCCATCCTGGCGCCAGCAGATAGCTTCGGCACATGGCTTATGGCAACGGGTACCCTGCAGCACAAGCCCCAGCATTTTATCGCACCCCTGACTGAAGCTCCCTTGGCTACTGCCTGCCCGGGGCTTCTCGAGAGGAGAGCAGGGAGCTGGATACAGTTTGTGAGTGCTCTAGAGGGACGTGCAACCCATCAACTCGTGGTTGCACCGATGGGAGAGGTTCAGGCTGGCCTCCCACCCTCCACCAGCCATCACCCTCTCTGCAAAATTATGTACATGAAGCAGAGGAGGGGGCTGGATAGGGCTGGAGCCGGGGGCTGCTCGCATGGAAAACATCCTGAAGGTCTGCAGAGCCTCACTGGTGTTTGAGAGAGTAGCAGGCTCACGAGAAATCTGAATAATTAACCCAGCGCCACTTAATAAAGAGGACGATCACTTTCAGCGTAAGTGTGCAACCCTCAGCGGCCAGCGGTACTTAAACAGCCATTTCAGGCATCTTTTCAAATAGCAGTAATAAAGTCGTGTGGATACTGATTTTATTAAAGCTGCTTATTGCTGTTCAATAAATGTTGTGAGCTTCCTGCCAGCATTTCCATTAGAGACGGGTCAGGACGAGACCTGAAGGTATCAGATATCCAAACTCTCACCCTTTTTTATGGCTCACCGGGAGGGGAAAACGATTACATTCATCCCCTCCTCTGATAACCTCTTTTCCAACTGACCTTCAGCTCATTCCAGCCACGGTCTTATAAAAGCTTTGGTCGACTCTCATGATTTTATCCCGTGCCTTGAAAACTGTGGCATTTTCCCTAAAGTCTCCTTTCCCAGAGCCAGGCAATCAGAAAAATCAGCTGAAGCCATGAATTGAAAGCGCTTCATAGTCAGAAGGCAGACAAAAATCTGAAGTGCCTCATTTCTAATGTTTACTCTTTTTGCCTCAACCCCACAAGTTTGGCGGGTGGAAACCAATGAAGCCCTCCTTTGGCTTTTGGTCTCTTCCAAGCTGCTGTTTTCCATCTCCTTGACCTTGGGACAGGTCAAGCTTTGCTGCCATGATACTGAATAACTTCCATGTGGTCAAAGAAGCCGGTAGCAACTTTAAGACAACAGGGTTGTCCTTGGCTTGGCCAGGGCTTGGTGCATCCTTGGCACTCCTGCACTCGTCCCACTCAAGAGCCTGAGCTTTGGCCCAAGCTGGGCTGGAAATATCTGTTTCCTAAGGAAAAACAGAATCTTTTGGGTGTTTTCGGAAGCTGGGTGTGAAGGGGAACCATCAAACCAAGGTGTTCCTGATTCCTGGGAAAGGCTCTTCCACCTTGCTCTTGCTCAGCTGCTTGCTGAGACACAAGACGGATGACGCAGGGAAGGAAGGGTGTTGTGCCGTGTCCGATCCCCTTGGTGCTTACTGAGAGATGAAACATCAGAGTTTGTGGAACTGGAGAAACCCACCCCGACACACAAACCTAAACCCACCAGCCTGAGAAATGTACAAAAAATGCATTTGTGGTTGTGAAAGCCGACTGGCAATCTGGTGTCTGTCCTGTCTCACCCCAGTAAAGGTCCTGTCATCAACACAGGTCGTCTCCCACTGAAAGCAGGACTTTCAGGTGTTTTTAGGAAAGCCCTATTCTCTGCATGCCTATTTTTCTCCTCTTCCCTGTGTGCGGTGGTGCACTCATCCGTGACACTGTGCAGCCACTGCAGTCCCCCATGGAGACACAGGGCCATTTTATATCAATTTCTGGCCTGAGCCAACAAGACTCAAACTGATCACACTCATGACAGGATTAAAAACCTCTTCAAACAGGAATATTTATTTTTCAGGCCACCTGAAACCACTCTCCACATTGATCGGGACCACAGAGGGTATGGAAGTGCTGCCTTCCTCCTCTGCCGATGATTTCCATGTGGATGCCAGGAGCACTGCAGCCAGCAGCCGCATTTCCCACCTGTGCAGCCGGGTTATGGGGAGGGTTTAGGAAATGGGAGTTTTCCTCCATTTTTTTGCCCAAGATCAGGCTGCATGTTCCTGGTGTGGTTTTGGCTTTCTCGCTTGTGCCAAGACTTGCATTCGTCCCTGATGGACAGAGGAACTGGCTGCAATGATGAATTGAAGGTAACTCCATTTGGAAGATGGGAGCTACTGCACGCGGGTGGGTTTTTCACCATATTTCACGTTTCTCACTCCACCAAATTGTCCACTTTGGCAGTATATTATCATAATAATGACAATAACTGCTTTTTCTTGTGCTGTTTAAACCCTGGGATGTGCAGGACTCGAGGCTTCCCGAGGCACAGAGCCGGAAATGTGAATTCCACTGAGGTCTAAAATAAATACAGCTGAAGAAGGAGCTCTCTGCAGCCAGTTCCTCCCCACCGGCTCTCCCCTAGCATCGGCAACATGCAAATGTGCACGGTTGGGGATTTCTGCCCTCAGCCACGGGCTCCTTCGCACCCCAGAGCTGGGGTCAGGGCTTTACTGACCGAAATCTGCACGTCACTGCTCTTGAGCAAGGCAGAGTCACATAACCCCATCGTACGGGGCACCGAACGGAAAATACAATAACTTACCATATTTATTTTTTTCTCTAACAACTGGGGCCACATTCAACCCTGGTGCTACTTCCAAAGCTTCCTTGAAAAGACCCAAGATTTGATGCATAACACTCGGTGATAAAAACGCAACTTTCAGAATATTGGGTGGCTGTAAAACCGCAGGGGGAGGGACCTGAATCGGCAATGAGCTTGTGAATGAGCTTGTATTCCTCTAACACCAGCCATCTTGCAGAATCTCAAAACCGCTCCTGATGTGAAGGATGTTTTGAGACCAAACCTCTCCCTCCCAAAACACGCCCACGCCGAGGGACACAGAGGCCGTTTGATGGGAAGTAATGTTGCACTCCTGCTCGGCAGCAAATAAATATGTGGGGCGTTATTTCACTTAGCTGAGGATGAAGGGAGACTGTGACACTGAATTCGATGGCTCCTGTGGGAACAGGACAGCCCCAGCGCTGCACGGGGGGGGATGATTTCTGTACCTGGGAGACAAACCTTCTCCATAACCGGACTTTCTGGAAAGGAGCCAAACGTGGCCCTGGTTTTCCTATTCACAAGTGCTTTGGAAACTGCACCGAGAGACTGACAGCACCCACAGCAGCAACAGGCTCCCCCCATCTTATATTTCAGTTTCAGGATTATTTTAACAAATCCATTAACCGATCCCTCCTCAACCACAGATCTGCCGGCCAGGTTGCTGTTCTTCAGGCTGGCTGTCATTTTGGCAGATACATTTATTTTTGAAATATTACAGCCGAAGCGACAAATAATCAATCATAAACCCGAGGTTATGGGCTCCCTCCTCTCATTTGCTGTATCAGGAATCATTTAAGAGATCAGGTTTTTCCATTAAGTCCATCCCAAATCAAACACAAAACACCGGGAAGATTGCAAAACAGGTATGAAGGCAAATGCTGATTATTTTTTACCCTTCTCTCTGCCCTTTGCTGCCGTTGCTACCCTTACCCTGCGTGTGCAATGTTTTCAGGTGCTCACCGCCTTCATGTGGGCCATGCAGCTGAAATATTTAATTTCTGGTTTAGCTTCTGGACAAAGAAAACCCTTCCCAGCGGTGTCGCATGCCACAGCTGTGAGGAAAATGAGATAACCCTGTACAGTACCGTCCCGCTACCATCTCTGGAAAGTGAACATCATACGCGGAGCATCCAGACCATGACTTCCTCCATCCTGAATTTACTTGGACTTGCAGTTGAGATTATTCAACCCACTTTCTGCCATCACCTAATGCATCCTCCAGGCACATCAAGGATCTTCTCATGGACTATCCAGCCTCTTCTACACAGGTATCTGGCAATGGTCTACCCTGGTACGGCAGCTCCCTGTTCACACTCACTCTGATTTCTCCCAGAGTCAGAGCCCAGCATGTCTTTGCCTTAGGCCTGCGAGAAATCAGAAGCCGAACACCCAAAGTGCTTGCACAGGGCATGCCTGGTCCCAGCAGAGTTGGGCTGCTCAGAAATGCCCTGGCAGCGGCCGCTGCCGAGGAAAGCCGATGCTGCCTGCGAGGGAGAGGCACTGCCCGTCCCTCCGTTTGCTGCCAAGCGCGCTGCTGGAGCGGCCCCTCTCTTGGCCCCTCTGAGGATGCAGAAACCCGGAGCTCAGCCTGGCCCCGCTCTGCTGCCAGACCAGACCTGACCTGCGGCCGAGCCCCACGGGACACGCGGCTCAGGGAACCGGAGCATGAACCTCGCTAGAGACAGAAATGAGTTACAGTGCCAAGAGTTTCTGTGTCCGGATGGCTGGAAAGCCGGCAAGGAAACAAGGAGAGGCTGGAGGCAGGCGCTGGAGGCAGGCGCCGGCGACCGTGCTCGGCCGTGGAGGCTGGGCTGGGGCTTGTCTGAACCACATCTTCACAGCTGGGGAGGGTTTTACGGTCGGGCTTTGAGGCTAAATGCAACTCTGGCTGCTCTGGGATCCTGGTGACTTCCGCCACATTGCCCGCGGCCTGGGGGCCTTCCCAGCCCCCCCAGGGTGACACCCGGGGGTCCCGGAGCCTCCCTGCCCTCTCCCCGCTGCCCAGCCACGCTCCGTGCCCCCGTCCCACAGCCAGCGGTGCACTGGAGCCGCTCCTGTCCGGGGCGGCCCAGGGCTGCTGCTGCCCCAGGCAGCCTCTCGAGGGGCCAGGCACCCCCCAGCCCGCTCTGGAGCATCCCTCAGCACTTTTAAAGCATCCCCCTGAGCATCCACCAGCACAACCCCGGAGCACCCTTTGAGGCACCCCCAGAGCATCCTCCAGCGCACCCCCGGAGCACCCGCAAGCACCTCCGAGCACTTCTGAAGCACCCCCAAGCACCCACCGGCGCACCCCCCAAGTACCCCCGCAGCATCCCCCGAGCACCTCCCGGGAGCGCCCCTCCGGAGCAACCCCCGAGGCGGGGGGCGGCGGTGCCCCGCCCCCCCAGTTGCTGGGATCCGCTGCCCGCTGCCCGCTGCCCCCGGCCCCCTCTCCCGGCCCCGGCCCCGGCCCCGACCCCGACCCCGGCCCCGACCCCGACCCCGGCGCCCCCCTGCGCGGCGCGGCCGTACCTGGGAGCGGCGGAGCGCGGCGGGCGCTGCCGGCGGCCCCGCTGCCTCCTGCGGGCGGCGCCCGGGGCCGGGGCGGGGCGGGGGCGGGGCACGGCGCCCTCCCGGGCAGCGGGGACGGGCTGCGGGAGGGTCCGCGGGAGCCAAAAGGAGCGGCTGCCGTGGGAGGCCAGAAATCCACTTTTTTGGGGTGTTTTTTTTTTTCCTTATGCCTGCGGTATTGTGCTCGGGTCCTTCTTTTTAATGCTTTATTTATACTTTTCTAGCTCATCCTGTTTGCACAGATGCAGATCAAGAGCGGCGGGAAGGGGAAATCTGCGGGGACGGGCCGTGGCTGCAGAACTCGTGCTGTAGTTGCGCCAGCGGTTCTTCGGCTCAGCCTTTCTGCGCGTTCCGGTTTACATCGGCCCCTCGAACCGTAATGCGATCGTGTGGAAAACGTAAAGAAAATGCAATCTGAGTTTTAGGTTTTGAGCCTCCTCGTGTGCCTTACCCCATGTGATTTACATGCTCGTCACCTACCCAGCTGCAGCGAGTCGCTGTAATGACAGTTCCTTTTCTAGGCTCTGGGGACAGGCAGAAATCAGTAGTTGAGTGACTTGCAATAATACCTTCAACTTTAGGTGAAGCTTTTGATTTCACTTGTCCTGAGACACAGAGGCAAGCCCCAGCCCTGCTCCCAGCTGTTCTGGAGCGTGGGAGAGTAGCGGCTCCAGCAATGCTGGGGGCAGCTGCGTGGCCTCCATCTGGGCTATGAACTCAGCATCCACCGGGGACGAAGGAGGCCCACTGTGATTCCCCCTCCCTTCGAGAGGAGCCCAAATACCTTCCAACTCTGAGTGGGAAATGCTGTAAATCAGAGCAGAGTCTTCAGGCTCCCGTGGTCCCACTGACACTGCAATTTGCACCTCTTGGGTTTTCATCTCCCAGGGTGAAAAATGGCGGGGAGGCTGTGAGCGGAGCAGCCAGAGCCTGTCTCGGATGGGTCTGTGGGTGGCCGGGGCGAGGGGGCTCCAACCACGGGAGTGTGCAGGTCTGGAGTGGTGGCCCCGAGGCACAGCTCGGTGCGGGGTCACGCCTGGGCTCAGCCCCAGGGGATCCCACATCATTGGCAGGTACCTGAGGGTTGGGGTCTGGCCACTGCCCAAACACCAGGTGAGACCAGAGCCCTCCTCGCAGTGCCAAGGCTCCTGGTAAAACAGGGAGGGATAAAATCTCCTGTTACCCAGCTCGGGAGGGACTGGGGCTCTGCACAGACAAGGTCGGTGCCCAGCTCGGCCTGCCCTCACTCCCACGTGAGGGGCTCAGGTGCTGAACGAGAGGAAGACATTTCATGACGATTCTAAAAATGGATCAAAGAATCAAGGGAAAAGTGTGTCTTAGGGGAGCCTTCGGGCTTCACGCCATTGAGGACAACCCCTGCCCCTGCTGCTCAGGTTATTTTGGCAGGGCCCAAAAGAGAGGGACCATGATATCAGAAAGATTTTTGTTTTCTGGCATCGCTGGCTGGTGGAGGCGGGAGGTGACTCCTACATTACTTTCTTCTCCTGTTCCTGAACAACAAACCTACTTTGATGTGGAGCCATGGCCTTGGAGACACAGCATGTCTCCTGCTGCTCCGGGGATGGTGCAACGTATCCATTCCCTGTCCCTTAGGCTTGTTCCCAAAGCCATGACGATCCCTGAGCTCTAATGACAACGACCAGGCTTTTGCAACAGAAACTTTGGGCACCTACAGGAAGCTCTTGCGGTTGCAGACATTCAGCTGAACTTGTGTTTTGTTCTGTTTTCCCTGGGGTGAGATTAAAACGCTAAGAAGTGCGCGTGGGGGGCAAGAAGTAAAGCGGTGGCAGGTCACAGCACACACTTCTGCAAGCGTGCCCCAGAAAAGCAAGAAGCAACTACCAAAAAACCCACTTTTGAGCAAACAGAATCAAAATCAGTTCCCCTTTTCAGTCACTGAGGTTTTATTTGCTTGATAACTTGAAGACAAAGAATCTCTCTCCTATGAAATGTTAGGCGCTCAGAAGTGTAACATGTATATGCATAAAACTTCTGTGACCCTTCTTTAATCCAAGAGAATAATGGGCCTTTCAAACAAACAGGATAAACGAGGAGTACTTTGCTGTGTGTATAAATGAAATGTGATAAATTGTTCAAAAGTGGATTAGGTGAATTAGTGGAGGAGAGCTCCGAGGTGGCTATTGCACACGATGGCTGAAGAAGCCTCCGAGATGCGGCTTGCCAGGAGCCGGGAGGGGACAGCAGGAATGCAGCCATGGTGCAGCCACAGCCACTCCCTCCCCTTCTCCCACCGCGTCCTTCAGCTCCACGCTCGGGCAGTGTCGGAGGCCGTATTCTCTGCTATGTATCTCGGTCTTGCAAAGTTCAGCTATTCTTAGGCGAGGTTGTGAGTCATTAAGCGCTTTCAGAATGTTTATTTGTCAAGCCACAGGCACTTAAATTTACTTCTGAAGCCAGACAACCCGCTCAGAGGATTTCTTTCTGCCGCAGAAATTACTAGGAGAAATTCCACGGCAAGAGGTCAGCCCTGCTGCCTGGAACACTGCAATTCATATCCCACCCAAGGACTGCCACCAGTTCAGGTTTAAAGTGGTCTCATTTTCAAAGGTGAATACAAGAGGGGAAAAGAGCAAGAAGAAGAAGAATGTGATTTCCTACAGTCTTTCACCACCTGATGTAGCTTTTCTTACGTGTGTTTTTTAAGACAGGGACCAGACCTTCCTAGCTGGCTGTAATGCCTCTGAGGGTGGATGGCAGTTTGGATGGTGAAGGGACTCCCCGGGGAAGCAGGTTTCCTTACAGTGGTGTGATTAATTCCTCCTGGAGACACTGCCCTTGCCTGCTCTGCAGTGGGGTTTCTCCCTGCAGCTCCCGAGAGCAGACAGACAGGAGTGGGGTGGGGCTCCTGCCCCGTGCTGGGAGAAAAACAAAGTTGACGTAGTGTTCAGAGCCCGTAGTGACGGGGCCAGGGGCTGATGTGATTGAGTCCTTTTGGAAACGCAGTACAAAATCACTATTGTTCTATATGATGTTACGCTTGTGCCAACATCCATTTTTGTAGGCTCTCTGCAAACTGCTCCCCCTTTGCTGTGTGCACAGGAGCTGCCTTGTATGGTCTACCAATGCTAAAATCCTGCCCCATCCACCCACGCCTGGCTGGCATGGCTATGGCCTGCCACAGTCACTTTTTGGTCAGTAGCGTGAATGGGACAAAATGATTCTGCAAGTATCTGGGTGCTACAGGAATACAAATATCAACCTAATGAAGTAGCTCAATTTGGGAAGATTTTATGGACTATAAAAACACCTGAGATGTTTCCCTAACTATGCACCCCCTTTCACATGCCAAACCAACCATTTGTGCCTGGATGCACAGCAGAAAAAAATGTGGAGGGTAGATGTGACCTCTGTGTCCGGGAGGAGAAGATGTAGCCTCCAGGAACCAACCTCGTGCTCATTCAAAAGCCACCAGCCCCGTGCTGTTCTGGGCTGCGCACATCCAGTGATCCCCAAATAGGTACGGAAAATGCTTCATTTGCTTATGACACATGGATCATTCTTGCAATGTTCACATCAAACCATGTGCGCTTGCCTGTCAAATCAATTTGCTACAGTTGTATTGCCTAAAAGAAATTGCTATGTCTTTGTGAGCATAAACAAGAAATGCTATTGCTTATAGTGCCGTTAGCAGTGGTGCAGCCGTACCTGGAATTCAGACATCCATTTATAGACCCCAAGTCTACTTAAAGAAAGGGAAATTCTTATTTCAGTTAAACATATATCTTGTAAAGTACAATTATAATTTTTCCATAAATCTACTTTCATTGCTGTATTTTCTGTTCCTATTTTCTATCAGTCATCCCAGTCTCTGACTACTGCTGATCTATTAGGGTGTGACTGCATTGCGTATGTTTCTGCACTAAAAAGAGGGTAGAAGAAATATACTACACAGAACATGGATTTAGCCAGCACAGAGCCTGTGCAGGAGCTGTGTCACAACAAAGGGTAAGTCTGCAGGGCAGCTTGGTGAGAGACAGAGTAAACTGGCCTGCACGGAGCTCCATGCCCATGTACCAACAGGTCGCCCAAACGAGAGGGTTACTCAGAGAGGATGAAAGCTCTGATTGGCACTGCTCTGCAACACACACAGGGCCTGTATCCCTACGTGCTGTATGTATTGCCAACTGGCTGCTCTTTATGTATCTCTTAAAGAGCAGCTGTTTTCTTGCCATACCTACTGAAAGCAACCCAAGGTCACAATAAAGACAAGCGCCTTCGTTCAGCACCTCAGCTCTGTGTCTAGGGTGCTGGCTTTTACTGCGTGCCAGGAACACAGAATATTTTGATTTTAGAGGAAAGCAATAAACGACTGAAGAGTGATAGGCTGCAGCTCTGATTTCTGGGCAAAGGAGGTGGCGGGCACTCCGGCACCGTGGTGCAGGCCAGGCCCGCTCTGCCTGCACATCCTCACCCAGCTTGGCAGGCTGGTGTGCCCATGTCGGTGACGGCAGCTGAGCGTGACAGCTACCCAGGGAGTGGGTGCGTGTGTGTTCATGACCCTGGGCTTACTGTGATGAAGCTCTTCATAGGAGAGAGAACACATACACAAGTAACAGAGAGATGCTCAGCTGTTCTCTGCCTTAGCTTTGGTTTTCTGGATTTTTAGTCATATGAGATTTGTCACTGTGGTCCAGCCGATGGTCTGACTAATTCACACTGACCCACCATGCTGGGAATTTCTGTGCTTTAATAGCGGTTTAGTGCCTGATGGCTCAGGGAACAACTTATCTACAATACTCCCAATGAGCCGCACCTAGAGAAGACCATTTCCCCAGACTCCTGCGGTTCCCTCCTCCAGGCTGAAGGGTGAAATGTGACCCCTGGGCTTTGCAGGCTCTCATGGACAAAGATGTTACTTGTTATAAAACTGCTAACCCTCTTTAAAAGCCAAGCAAGGGTATTTAATGTTGTGTCTTCTTGGAGCTGTGAACTCAGCAGACTGCAGCCTGCATGGGGAGGCATTCATTTTCTTTGACACCACCCTCCTGTGACTCACTTACAGCCCCTTCTTGTACTAAGGGATGGGGCAGAAGGGAGGAAGCGATATATTCCTACACACCTTAACATCATAAAAGCTTTAATGAAGTTTCGCTTTTACTGGAGTGATTCATTCACTTCACTCATATTACGATGTCTTTGACAGTAGCAAAGAGCTGTGTTTAACTTTAATATATATTAAGTCTCTGGGATGGGCAAAGAACCTGACAGGCATCGCTGGATCCCATTCTTCAGCTGAGAGTTTCCAGCAGGGAGTTCAGCAGTTTCGGAGGGAATGGCTCTGTGACGAGAACAAGACCTGGCACAGCACTGCTACGGGGCCAGCACAGACCCATCCGCACCAAAGGCTTTGCTCGGAGGGCGATGAGATGCTTGACCACAACCAGCAGCAGGCAGCAAGCTATGGGGCCGGAGGGGCTAGACCTCTTCTTTGGGTGCTCTGGCTCCTGCTGACTGCAACAGCAGCTGGTGGAAGCTGGTCTGTCCTGCCCTGCAGGGACACAAAAGGTTCTGCAGTTCCCTTTTTGATGTGGCTACGCCGGGGGTCACGGAGGCCTTGCTATGTAATGCCTGAAAAACCTCGCAGAAATGGCTCTGCTACAGAGAACCGACTGTGGTTTGATTTTTTTTAAAAAAAACAAATCCTCACCTGAATCTTGAATCTTTATAACAGTGGTCTCTCTAAATGTGTACGTATCCATCCAGGTTTGAGAGGAGTTATAAAATCTGTTCTAGGTGTGTCTGTCGACGGAGATGCTACCAGCAGATGGTGCAAGAACGTGCAGGTTGTGTTTCCTCCCGTTTCTGCTTCCAGAAGTGAGTTATAGCTCTGTGAGATGTTATTCCAACCTAAGAACAGAGATAGGGAGAGATTTTATTTTTATTTTATTTTAATTATGGCTTGCAATATAGCACCTGGCTTGTCATTTGAATTCCAGTGCATAACGCAAAACTGCACTGCCTCTGCTACCAGAGAAGCTGGGGATCCATATGTTCTATTAAACTGAGCAGCAGGCTCAGTTGTGAAAGAAAATATTCATAGACAGACAAAATATGGGGAAAACACCCCTAACGATGCAATGAGACCACTTAGACAACATCACTTTTTTCTGCACTACAGACCTTAGCTTTCAAAGAGATTTGAGGAGAAATGTTCTGTTTTGGGCCTGGTCACAGAACCATCTTGCCTTTGGCAGAATTTGAGTGTACAGAACCGCATGTTTATACTGTTATGAACTAATCTGCTTTATCTCTACATTATGGGTGTAATTATTGTTATTTTCATAGGTATAATAGACGCATATGTAGCTCTAGAAGTTCATAGATCACAGCCAACTGTGTTTTCTCCTAAGTTAAGAGAGAGATAAATGAGAGCTAAGGCTGCATACTGCCTGCAGTATCAGGAGCTATACATCTCGGTCTCCAAACCGATAAACTCTCCAGCACGGAAGAGCACATCGTGGTTTGTGCATTGACAAGCTTATGGTTTGTGGCTCAGACCTCCAAGCTGACGTTTGCCTTTTGGAAGCTGAAATGAAAAGGAGCTCATTGCAGGCTTTACCATGGAGTTTACAGAAACGTAGCAATTTCTAATTTATTATTTCCCGCCTTTCCTAAAGTCTGCATCTTTAAGGATGCCTAATCTAAAGCTTTTTAGACAAAAAACGGCCACACAGGTCAAGCTTTTGGGCTAGGTTTTACATGGGAGAGACTGGAAGTGGAGTAACTCCCTGACTCCCTCCTGGATGCCCTTCTCCTCTGGGTCATTCCATGAAGATGCTCTGCAATCCATGTTAGCATGATCCGATGAAGAAGATCCCATCCCCGATATGAGACAGTAGCTCTGCTGCTGCCTCACCCCCTTGGTCTGATGTCAAATTGCACAAACTCGTCCTCTTAAGTTGCTAGAAACCAGACAAAGCCCTGGAGAGGTAACTCCCTCAAAGGGACTGTGTTTCTACAGTGGTCAAACTGTTCCCACATGCACCGATATAACAGTATCAAAGTTGAATAATGGGTTATGAAATGATTTGAGATCCTCTGAAAGCAGATGTAGCTCGTCAAGTAGGAATCATTTAGGGTTTGTGAAGGTCCCAGGCTGTTTGCTGTGGGAAGAGTCAAATTCCTTTTCCAGTGTAGTAAAGTGAGTCACAATTTGTTCCTGTTGTGAAAGGGGGCAGAGCTTGCACGAACTGTGGAGCACCAAAAAATAACAGCCCTAAATATTCATTTCTATTCCTTCTACCTGAAGCCAGTCCTCTCTTGACATTTTATAGTCAGTATTCTCATTTTTGTGAATGATTTCTTACCTTTCCTGCCGCAGGGCGTTTGACAGAGAATCGTATTCCTCAAGGACGAAATAGGTTTTGCTAATGTGAACCATGGAGAGCCCAGCGTAGGGTACAGAGCTTTCCCGGGTGATCCCTGCGACTGGAGTGGGAAGGCTGCTGAAAGAGCACATTGTCTGCATAGAGTTTGCACAATGTTCACAAAATTCACAGAATAATTCTGACAATATGGGAACCCTGGCAGATTTATAGGCCTATAGCTGATATGGCTGCAGGGTTTGGAAGTTGCTATAATTTATGTAATTCAGCAACAGCTAGAGGTTGTGGAGGCTTTTTCCTGCAGGGGATAGTGTTCTGTACTGGAGACTTCCTCCAAGAGTCCAGAAATCCCACCTCTAGGGAATCTGCTCTTTCCAGGCATTTCATATGGTTATTTTTGGCTATGTCTGTGGAGATTTCTAGTTTTCCAGTGCAGCTATTTTCATAACATATGGCTGTGAAGTCTATAGTATTAGACATAATTTAATCTTGCATGTTTGAGTGTCTCAGGACTGTATGTATGCAATTACTGCTTCTTGCACCTGCTCCCTCTTTGGCCTGTATTTGAAACACTTCTTCACTGTAAGAAGCCGAAGCTTCGGAGGTTTCTAGACAACAGTTCCTTTATTGAGCGTGCTAAGCTGCCATAAATATTTAATTAGGTGTTGCTCTATTTTTGGAGAGATACAGAAAAAAAAAATCCCCATTTCCTTACATTTAAACAGAACATTTTCCTGCTGGAAAAATTTCCCTGCATTAACTAGTGACAGGGAGCCGTATTTTAAGAGGGTGCATAAAAATTTGAGAGGGTGAAAGGCTGGTAAAAAGGAGATTTCACTAAGCTGAGGGTTCTCTCCTGTAGTTCTCTAGGTGGGAAGGGAGGCTGTCGGATGGCTGGTTTTGAGATGGAGCTGTGCGGGTGCCTTTCAGACAGCATGGCACCATGTCAGGCTGCTGGGTGCAGCCAGTTCCCAATGAGGGGAGCTTCTGCTTCTCCTGTATTTGCTGTCTAAAAATAAATCATGGCTTCACTGGTATTTTTTAATCCTGAGTCATGAATCGGCTAACCAAGCTGTCCTGGATATGCCGAGTGGTGATATTGCCTGGAGAGCTTCGTGTGCCATAAACCTTCAGATACAATGATTACCTGGACTGTAATTACACCTGATGTATGCCTGTATATCTGTGTAAGAAAGCAAAGGCAGGGGTGTGATTGTACTGCCAAATTTAAAAAAACCCAATCAATTAGTTGATGGACTTGCAGCTAAGATTTCACCCCACCCATTAACAAAACAGGTCTCCTAGGAAGATTTGTTAAAATTAGCTAATTATAAGGCCTCATTTCATGCTCCAAACATTACCTCGTGTCATTTGACTTGAAAGCACCTCCAGGAATGCACAGTAAATACTGAGAATTAATCCTGACTTCTACTGTAGTTCTTACACTTCAAAGGCAGTTCGAGTCTTGCTGCCACCTGTATTAGAAAATCAGTCTGATATTATTTGGTATGGGCAGCCCGTCTCTGCCATGTCCTCTATTTCTTGTCCTGTGGCTTCCCACCCAAACAACCTCATCTCCTTGACCTCACCTGTCTTCGTCTTGCTGATTTCTACTCAAGAACCATCTGAAAATTCCCCTGTCCTTTTCAATGGTTAAAAAAAAAATAGGACAAGATTAAAGAACCAAATTCTAAAATGCTGTAACTGCACTGACCTCAAAATCACCATTTGATGGCACAGAATTAAGTACACTAAAATTAACAGCAACTAATGCTTTAAATACAATTTAGTTTGAAAAATATCATGCTCTGTATATTGTGAACAGTCTTCCATACAGATGACAGAGGGCAAACCTAAAACCCACTCAACCAGAATCTCTCTTATAATTATATTGACTTTGTCTTTAGAAGCCAGAGAGAACTAATTTAAACAAGTAAAGATAAAAAATGAAGTATGTATGGTTTCGTCAAAATAATGATGATGGGGAATTAAGAAGCAATTTGTGAGTATGTTAAGGGAGAGAAATTATTTAGAGCAGGATAAGAGTTATATGTAATCAGATGAAATTACCAGTAGAAAAAGTAAAACACATCCAGGAAGAAGACCTGACACTGAGATCTACTGGGCTGCATGACAGACTCATCACAGGATGACACAGAAGCCTCTTTGAAGGGAAGCATTTGGAAACAGACCCCACATGGTCTTGATTGCCCAGCACCTTCCAGCTCTCGGTGAAGTGACTCCTCAGCTGGCCACTCAAACTAGCAGCATAAAGCAGATTTAATGAAACACATGATTAAGCAACCAAGCAGTTACATGACTTCTAAGCACCACCCACCTGGATAAGACTTCCTTACACACGCCTGTTGTCTCAGACAAAAGAACCTCTGTAGTCCTGAGTGTCTATTAACTGCAGTGAACATAAGGCAACGTTTGCAAAGTGGAGCTAAATGTCATACTGCAGAACTCAGGTCAGGAAATCCAGTGACTTTCAATGGGAGCTCAGTATCTAGCCAACTTCAGAGCTTTGTAAGTTCCGCTAGCCAAGTAAATAAATCTTTAGGTCAATGTATACCTTGAGAATCTGAACCTCGGCTCCCTGGGTCATGGGCGTGTCTGTGTGCAGGCATACAAGGACGTTCTACCCTGTAAGAGAAAGCAAAGTATGTGTAGTAAGCATGTATGTGACTGCCGGAGTATATATAATTTCTGCCATAATTCAAATGTATATATAGGGATATTGATCTACAGTAATAATTAATTCATGTAGCAATGTAAAAAAACATCCAAAAAGATTGTAAAGACGTTTTCAAAATAAAATTGCTTTAAAAACGCTATTTAGGCTAAGCGCTAGGCTTCTGATTTTGTACTAGCACTAACATAATTTACTCAGCAAATTGCAAAGTTATACATCGCTGTACAGGAAATATGAAAAAAAAGCGCACATGGGTCATGAAGGAACTGCCTGAAGGGAGGGGAGTAAAATACCTGCAAATGTGGATAGGACACCATCAGTGGCAATACCTTTTGAAAAATGGTGTGGATTTGTGGCAACCGTGTGTGATTTGGTGGCCATCTAGTTTGCTTTACTGTTTAGCAGACAGCACAGTGTCACGCTCAGGGAAGGCAGCAGGACTTTGTCCTCGGATACTTCAGCTGTGTACTAAGAGTGCTCAGATTTGGGGTAACTCCACCCAAGGTGAAGGGATGCTAAGGCCTAGGTCTGGGCATGGCTTAAAGTCAGTTATGAAACTAATCCTATAAAATACCTCACTGAATAACTTCGAAAACTTCCACAGAAGTTTTCCAGTGGAGTCACGGATGTGATTGCAATGAACAACTGTGTTTTGGCTTAACAGGCTTTTCTTTTAATATAACTGTTAATGTCAGTGCCTAAAAATTGTGATGGCCACATAGAGTTCCTTAGTTCTCAAGATAAAAGATGAATCTTTAAAAGATTTCTGACATTTTGGGGCAATATTAAATTACATCGCATCACAGTATATAGACTTTATGTAGCTGATCCATGTTTCATAAAAAATGTTTACTACAGCAACGCCTCCATTATGTTTCTCCCATCTCACACCATCCAAGTCCTTCCAGAGAAGAGCTGTGAAAAATATAAGACCTTATATGGAGTAAATAAAGAGCAATTTTCAGAGCCAGATGAATTTGTGAAATATGGAAGCCATTGTATATGTAAAGACAAGACCTCGTAATTCACAGCAAGTGAAGACACAAATGAATTATTGAGGCCTTTCATCATCAACAAAACGAGTCTGTGTTCCGCAGATGTTTGCTTTGTTGCAAGACTGACATTAGATTTAAAAGATTTCATTCTTTTTATTAAAAAAATGAAAGTGCACTTCTCTTTAGGTTAAGCGGAACTGTTTCTGTTCATAGAGAGCATCTACTGATGGAGTCACAGGGGCCTAAATTTTATTTTGCTGCATTTCCAGAGGTAACAAGATGTATTTCACAATCTCTCATTACTTTGATTGTCAAAGATTTTTCTTCAGGACAAAAACATATCGTTAGCTAGGGGGGGAAGTCTTTTCTGAAGAAAGGGGTCTTTGTAAACAGTGTGATGAATTTATAGCTCCCACATACATTCCACATATTTACTCTCAACCATCATCAGACGTAGCCACTCAGACATTGGTTATACATAAAGGTTTCCACAGACCTTCTGGTGCAGCTATGTCAGCAAGCCCTCTCTGTAGGGGCCAGTTTAAAGAACAGAATGGAGTAACCTACAGCATTTTCCCAAATAGCATCTTTCGTGAGTATACTGATCACTGTACCAGGGTTTTTTGCAGCCTTGACAACCTCAACGAAAACTTAGGATTTATTGCATTCTTCCTAGCTGTGCTGGTAAAGCTTTTTAGCACAGATCTCATACGAGTTACTGAGTGCAAAAAAAAAAAAAAAAAAGAAAAGAAAATAAGGCAGAAAGCTTGTGATACAGCTGTGTTATGTACTTAAGAGAATGGGGCCGAATCCTGGAACGTATCATCCCCGGTGCCTCTTGATGCAACACCGTGTCGGCTGGGCACGCTCAGGACGGCCCCGCAGCCGCCTGCCCGCGGTGCCGCGCACAGCCGGCGGCGGGGGGACGCCCCGAAGGCCGGAACGGCAGAGCTCCCCGCTCTCCCCTCTGAGCCAGGGCCAGCGACGTCCCTTCCGCAGCGGCACAGGCCGCCAGGCGGGCTCGGGAGCGCCAAAACCCAGCGGGCTTTGGAGGGACGGCCAGAAACGCGGCCGCACCCCCCGCCCACGGGCCCCGGTCGCGAACGGGCGGCGCCGAGGCTGGCGAGGGCCGCGGGGCGGGAGAAGGGGCTGCGGCCTAAGGGAGGGCGCGGCTCCGCCTCCGGCCCCGCAGCGCGCACCAGCCTCGTTTGCCGCTCGCTTTTCGCCGTCAGGCGCCCGGCTCCGAGCGGCTGTGTCGGCCCGCTGGTGCGGGAGCGGAGGGACCGGGCGGCGGCGGGAGGGGACGGGGGAGGGGGGCCGAGCCCCCGCCCCGGCCGTTACCCCAGGCCCGCTCGAACGGCGCCGCCGTGGGCCGCGCGCCTCTCGCTGTGATTGGCGGAGGCGGGAGGGGCGGGGCTAGGGCGGGACCAATCCACCGCCGCTGGAGGGGGCTGTCTCGGCGGAATGGTTCAGCCCAGCCTCTTCCCCTCCCCCCTCGCAAGCCCGAGCCCTTTGGCGAGGCCGTTACCAGCGCCCGCGCGCGCCCAGGCAGGACCCCGCGGGCTGCCCGCGGCATTGCCTGACGGCGGGCAGCGGGGGCGCGGCGCCGGCGCTGCCGGCGGGCCCGTGCGGAGGTGTCGCTCGGTCGCCACAAGCCGGTGGGAGGCGGGCTGCCGGCCGTCACCATGGCCCTTCGGTCCTGGCGGGCGCCGGCGGCGGCTTTTGCTCTGGCGTTTGAGCGAGGCGGCCGGGAGCGCCTGGGCGCGAGGAGGGGTGAGGGCGCGGGTCCTGGCGGCGCGGAAAACGCGCCAAGTTTCCCGTGGTGGGGCGAGCGGCGCCGGGGCGCCCCGCGGTCTCCATGGCAACCGGCGGGTGGCGGCGGCGGCCCGCGCCGTGCCAACATGTAGCGGTGAGGAGGGGGTCGGCCCCGCCGCGGCCGAGATCCGCTCCCGCGGGCCCCGGGCCCGCTCCCGGGGGCCGGGCCGGGCCGGGCCCGCCGCGCCGTCTCTGCCGGCGGGCGAGCGGCCTTCCAGGCGGGCGGGACCGTGAGGGCGGGCGGCGCGGGGCAGCGTCCCGCGGGCCGGGCGGGAGGCGGGAGGCGCGGGCGGTGCCGCCGGGGCGGCGGGCGGCCGCTGGGGAGGGGAGGCGGTTGTCAGAGCCCGGGGCGGGGGGCTCCGGGGCCGCGCTCCGCTCCAGCGCCCGTTGCCGCTGCCCGCGGTGCAAGTAACCGGCGACGCGTGTGTGTGTGTGTGTGTGTGTGTGTGTGCGGCAGGTGTGAGCGGCGAGCGCAGCTTCCCGGCCGGGCTGGCCGCCTCCCCCGCTCACCTGCCCGCCAGGAAAGATGCCCGGGGTCTTGCCGAGTGACAGCACCGGGCCTGCGAGAGGGAGCCCCTCCAAGAAGAACCGGCTTTCGCTGAAGCTCTTCCAGAAAAAGGAGGCGAAAAGAGCACTGGATTTTACAGAGTCCCAGGAAAATGAACAAAAGAGTTCAGAATTCAGAGGCTCTGAGATGTATGTAAGAGTTTCGGTCTGCATAAGCGTTTCTGGTTGCATTGTGAAAGGAGTCCAGTAGCTAAACAAGAGTTATGTTTGATGTAATGGGTAAACAACGCTGCTCCATCCACTCGTTTTAAGTTGTATATTCTTGCATAAGTATGCACTCCAACGTGTACTAAATAAAGCCTTAAGCCAAGTTAATCAAACCGAACTAACTATTCACTATAATGAATTTCTGGAACTATTTACTTTTAAGAAAACGAGTTTGCCATACTATGGATATTTAGCTGGCTGGCATAAACTTTTTAATAACTTGAAGTTAGCTTATTTGAAGTTAATATAAGGTAGTTATACTGATGCTGAATTATTTAAGGCATATTAAAATGTAGGGTTTTGCAAAATGAGTTTTAATAAAAAAATATTGGTTTTTAAAGGTTATTTCTGCTGCAAGTAAAAGAATCGATTGCACTGGTTGCTTGTTCATTAGGGTGTTTCAAGCCCTGAGCAAATCTGTCAGCTTGTTTCATTGCAGCTAGTGAGGAAATTTAAATGGGAAAAATTGCTTAATCATGGTCAATTACAAATCTGGTGGAGACTTTAATAATTTGGTTCTGTTGTGCCAGTATGGTGCATTATCACTGTATATAATGTGCCAGGTTCATTGGTTCTTTTTTTTTTTTTTTTTCCCTGTTTTTATCCTTTTGGTTTGTGTCCAGAAATGATGTGAATCGGGAACAGGGGATAGTAATGGAAAATATCTGCTAGACGTGTTTTTCTTAGCACTGCCTTAGGAATGAAGATACAAAAGTATTTTAAAGAAAACTTTTTTGCTTCCTTAAATTGGTCTCCTGATATTTTTTGAAAAAAATGTATTGGAACTAATAGCAGGTTTGCCTGCTTCTTGTAAACCTGCCTGGTTTTGTGTAGGTTGCTGAAAAGCAGTGTTACAGTTGAGCAGCCTGTGTTTGAGTGCCCAGAGTAGCTATATGGACACTCTCAGAAATACTTTGACATGAGTTTGATCTGTATATATTATTCATAACTTTATAAGCTAGCTCTGAGATGGTGGATGGCCAGGAGAGAGATGTGCATGCATACCAGAAGGAGTGATTTTCAAAAATTGTCTCTTACACACCATTTTCTCTATTTAATAGTGATCAGGTTGTTCCTGCAGCACAGCCTCCCTCGCTTGTTAGCTGTGAGAAAAAAGACAGCATGTTGCCTTTTGTGGGCTTGAACAATCTGGGTAACACTTGTTACCTTAACAGCGTACTTCAGGTAAGACTGTGGTCGGGGGCCTCAGAAAGATGATTTTCTTCTGGTTAAGCACAAGTGGATGAGATTTGCAGTTTGATATTACATAGAAGGTGTCTGCATGTAGTATGAAGGGAATCTAATTACAGTGGGGGAAAAAAGATGATACTGCAGGAAATGTGTGCGCCGTAGGTTGCCTTGATTGGGTAATTTTTCTGTTTACATACTCTGGGCACCTCCCTGCTATGAATAATCCTGCACCTTTGCGTGCCGTGCAGCAGCCTTGGGAGATGCAAAGCTAGTTTCATCGTAAATGCAGATATGTACATTGAGTAACTTCTTACTTTACCAATTATTCTCGTTTTAAACTGTTGCTTTCAGGTATTATATTTTTGTCCTGGTTTTAAAACTGGAGTAAAACATTTATATAATATCATTTCAAAGAAGAAAGAATCTTTGAAGGACGAAGGAGAGCAAAAAGCAGAAAAGGTAATGTATCTCACTACGCATTCCTTTACTTGTAGTTTTGCAAGTGAGGCTGCATGCCAGGAGTATAATGAAAATTTAACTGTGATTTTTTTCTGTTTGTAAGAAGTTTTGCAGTATTGTTTTCTACAGTGCTAGTTCAGGTGAAGATACATTTGAGTTGTTTTGAATTTGTGTTCAAACTTGAGTGTTCAGTGTCTGTAAACTTGTAAGCACAAGTCTTAGGTTTAACAGAAGAACTTTGAGAAGATATCTCACCATGTTTCTGACATTAAGATAGTTATGGTAGAGTACTTTGAGTGGATGGAAATTGGAGTTTGGGCAAAGATGGTTTGGGTTTTTAAAATAATGTATAGTCTGGCTTTATATTTATTTTCTACTGGCAAAAGAGCAATATATTGTCTGAAACTCACCTGTTTCCCATAACAGGCAAAAAACCAAATCTGTCAAATGTCTGTTAGAATACTAAGTGAGGGCAGGAGAAAAAAGTTTAACTTGTTGTTACAGACAAAATTGCAAGTATTTTTATTCTTTTTATATTGTTATTGCAGGGAAATTGTAAAGAAGATCCACTGGCAAGTTATGAGCTAATCTGCAGTTTGCACTCATTGATTCTTTCAGTTGAGCAGCTTCAAGCCAGCTTTCTCTTAAATCCAGAAAAATACACAGATGAACTTGCTACTCAGCCACGAAGGCTACTAAATACCCTTAGGTACAAATTGTCTTAAACACATTGTCAGAATTTTCACCTGAAGTTTTGAGGTCATTGTACAGTACAGCATTAGAGACTTGCGGGAGGCAGATGGTCTTAAATTTGGGGCATCATCATAGCAATTTTTTCATGTTTATTGTTACCCCTATGATATCATACATTTGAAAGTAAACTTTCATTTTGTAAGAATATAATTTAAATCCAGCAGCAGATGTAAAACAGTACTTAGCCTTAAGTATGTAAGTATTCTCATTAACCCGAGAAGGACCACTACTGGGTTGCAGCTGAATGCGTGTTTAAATGCATAAGGCTGTAGCTACCTTCCCATGGCTATCTGTGACAGAGAGGACTTCTCTCTAGGCCTGGAGAGGATCCTCCCCTGCCTTTATATCTAAGCTCCCTAATCGAAATCTCAAATCATGTTAGCAGTAAAGAATAACTAGTCTTCATTGCCTTGCTCATTTACTTTTACTTTTAATAGAGAGCTCAACCCTATGTATGAAGGCTACTTGCAGCATGATGCCCAGGAAGTTCTGCAGTGTATCCTGGGTAACATTCAAGAAACATGTCAGCTACTGAAGAAGGAAGAATTGAACAAACTGCCCGTGGAAGAGCCTACAGCTAAACTGGAGGAAAAACTTAATCAAAATCCTGAGAGCAATGGAACTGGCAATGCTGCGGAGGAGGAGGATAATGTACCAAGTAACCACGTTGGAGAGATAGCTGAAGACAAGCTACTCAAAGGAAATGGGAAAAGAAAAAGTGATGCTGAGGGTGGCAACGCGAAGAAAAAATCCAAAGTATCAAAAGAGCAAATTGCAGCAGAAGAAAATCAAAGACAAACTAGGTCAAAGAGGAAAGCAACAGGAGAAAAGCTAGAAAATCAAACTGATGCCATTGCCAAGTGTTCCAGTGAAAATGAGAGTGCGAAGCCGACACAGAAGAAGTCACGGCTTAGATTAAACTGGTTAAAATCTTCGTGCAAACAGCCTAGTATTCTGTCTAAATTTTATAGTCTAGGAAAGTTAACTACAAACTTGGGATCCAAAGACACAGGGAAAGAATATGATGACTGTGAGCTTGAAGACTCATCTGTAAAGTGCGAAAATGGTAACAATATTAAAGAAGAATATCGTGAACCAGCGTCTCCTGTGGAAAGCCATAATGAAAAAGGAACTGAAAAAGAACCAAATAAGGAAGGTTGGTGAACAAGTGTATGGGCTTAAAATTAGTATGATTAAGAAATTACTATGCGTGGGATGTCAGCCTTCAGACTGCATAGCCAGCAGAGCTCTCGAAATACAAAATTTTATTTTCAGGAGTTGAAACGGATTTTTATGAAAGAGAATTTATTTTTATACATGTTTGTGATTTATTTTTTTTTTTTAATAACTTGACCTGTTTAGCTTAGACCTTAAGAGGTATTTCTCTAACATTATGTAATTGTTGTACAATATAAAAAAAATGTCAGAATATTACCAGGTTTATATTATCACTAATTTTTGTCATCTATAAAAATAGCAAGTGGATTTGAGATGTAAAGGAGGATAACTGTCAGGAACAAACAGAATCAAACCCCACTGGCTATGAATTTGTGTCCCAAGTCTTTACAAATAATATCCTCTCCTTTCCTCCCTATTCTTCAGTCCTTCCATATTTTCAGCCTTCCCAGGAACTAGGAAAGACACTGGCTGTATTATATATGCTAATTGTCTGGCAGGTATGGATTTTGTTTGTGTCAATGAAACAAGATACGTCTGAGGGAAGGGCCTTGATGTGAATTCAGTAGTTAGTAATTTGTAACTTACTTTCTGATCCAACCACCAATTTTAATAAAAATTTGAAGGAATGCAGGATCTTTTGAGATCTCCATTTCTTCAGCAGATTTGACTAAAACTGGCCAACAAGTTCAGAAAATGTCGGAGGAGAGGACTGAGAATAAATAGAGGCCAGGCAAAAATACAAGTGAGATGTTCCCAGAGATGACTAGAAGTCCATACTAAGAAGGCAGTGCATTGATGACAAACACACATTTTCCAGAATGTGACACTGTCACACTTAATATGTAAAACAAGAACCTAGTCTTAAAACGGAAATTAAGGTTTGAGGGCCAAGAGAAAGGGGCTCCCTGTTCAGTAACGGGTAGACGATATTGTAAAAATTGTATGTGATAAGTAGCTCTTTTTTAATTTCCTATGTGGAAACCCTAAAAGGCCATGTCTGTAACACAGTGATTTTCCAAGAAGGATAGCCAGGTTCTGAATTGTCTTTTGAATAAAATGCATCTTGGTAAGTGATCTGGCATATACTTCTTCTAGGTACAGAGCTGGCTGTTTTTGAACTAGTGGAGAAGCTGTTCCAGGGCCAGTTAGTACTGAGAACAAGATGCCTGGAGTGCGAGTGCTTTACTGAAAGAAGAGAAGATTTTCAGGACATCAGTGTTCCAGTGCAAGAAGATGAACTTTCCAAAACTGAAGAGAGTTCTGAAAGTAAGTAATTGTCTACAAGGGTTGCGATATATGTTTCTGCTTCAGCAAGCCATTGAGGAGGACAGTGCCATATTTATTGAGGAACACTGCTCCTGTTTGTGCTGTTCTGTTATCTCTTGTCCTGATTAACTTTAGACTTTGGAAACACAGCACTGATAATGTAGACAGGTCCAGACAGTATTAAAATTGTTTCAGGTCTTAACACATAACACAGACTGCTTACAGTCTTTCACTTATTTACATGTTTTCCTGCTTATTTATAAATAGGTATTTTCTTGATTTGGGTCTTCCCTTTCTTCCTGGATAAGGAATTATTCTGCTTTTTCTTCATTTCGTAAGAAATACCTGCCTTTTTTCTCAAAAATAAAAGAAATGAGAAACCAGCTCTTTTTTTTGTTAATTTACTGTAAAAAAATATTTTTTCAGTATTTTAGACTGTCATTACTTTAATATCATTTGTTTTATATTTGTAAATGTTAGTCCTCTGGTATTTTTCACAAACTTTAGTGATCTATACTTAGTTTTTCACTATGTTCAAAAGTAAGCATGGCAACAGTACATTTTTAAGTTCTGAATTTTAAAGAAATTAATTTTAGTTCTCGTGGACTTCATTTGGAGCAGCTTTTGCAATTTTTGCCCTCCCTGTTTTGCTGAAGGACTTCAGAGTAAAGTGTCTGTGGTGGTGTTCATATGTAAAATGCTACCGACAGTGTAGGTGATCTCATCAGCAGTGTGAAGCTGTCAGGGGAGGCAAAATGTAAAAAGTGAAAGAGAACTTTCTGGTTACTTTGGAAGATTGCCTTAATGAGCGAAATTCTGGTCTCAAATATATGCACCCCGTTTACAGACATGGCAACAGAATTAGTACATGCGATCTGAAGACAAGCTTTTGGAAAACCGTAGATTTTAAGTAATAACATCCATTAAGTGATATTTTCATCACTTCCTGAAATGACTCAAAGATTTGAATACATATTCTATTTCATACACATTGAGTGTTCTTTACAGTGTTGATGATAGTAGTTTTTGAACATGTCTGAACTTGACATGTTTTGTTTTGTTGTTATTCTGGTGGGATGCCTTGGAAATGTAAATAATAGCGTACCTGTGAATGTAATGTTTCTCTTTTATAGTTTCTCCAGAGCCAAAAACAGAAATGAAGACTCTTAAATGGGCAATTTCACAGTTTGCGTCAGTGGAAAGGATTGTGGGAGAGGATAAATATTTCTGCGAAAACTGCCATCATTACACAGAAGCAGAACGCAGCCTTTTATTCGATAAAATGCCTGAAGTTATAACAATTCATTTGAAGTGCTTTGCTGCTAGTGGCTTAGAGTGAGTATGCAGATTGACTATATTATGAAACTGTGTGCTGTTGGAAGGGAAATCTTATCAGAGGAAATGAAAACGTTTCGTAATTTTTCCAAAAGCAAAAGCAGATTTCTAGATTGAAATTAACTTAAATCAGTGGGACGCAGCCCCTAGTTTCATAAAGGCTTTCTGTTGTTACAGGTAGTGGCAGAAATTACCTCCAGGAAAATAAACTTTAGGAGGCTTCTTAACAAAAATTGTTTTATCTGTATTCTTAGAACAGCCTGATATCCTGATGTTTCTTAAAACATTGTTTAATATCACCTGTCTGTGTGGATTTAGAGGCAGGTTTAAGTACTTTAGCAGAAAAAGTAATGAGAACAAATCTGAATTTCATGGTTGCAGCTAGTAGTACTTTGGTCTCTAACTGAATGTGAGTACTAAAATTTAGGAAAAAAACAGGAGATAAACATTTTAAAGAGCTAACACACATTGCAGAAAAATTGATCAATTCCTTTAAAAATACAGTAATATCGGTGTCATTGATGTTCAACTGCTGAGCAATCAGTTTGATGTTATATACTGCAGAAATCCTTATTTTTTGTAAGATATTATTTTTATGAGAGTGCTCTTTACCTTTTTTTCAAACTTAAGAATTTAGGAATTTTCTCTGGGAGGGGAGGAAAAAAAAAGAAAAACCTGTCCCTACAGTACTGTACACAAATGAAACAATGCCATGACACTTTATGCACAGCACTTTGCAGTAAACTCTGTTTCTCCACTGACATTCAAATAATGAAAAATGACAGAATGCTTCATCAAGAGAAAATTCTTAAAACTCTAAAATATTCCTCCAGATCCTTTAGAAAATAGTTAAACCGTTAATTGCATTTTTGAGAGTGACTATACAATTTTAGTAACATTTGCAGACTTGATCTATATTTTCAGCTTCTCCTGGTATTCACTAAAACGTAACTTTTGCTATCTGCATTACCTTTGCCGGATGCAGCAAAAGAAGATAAACTTGTGTTGATTTCAGCATCCCCCTAGCTGGCATCTGTTCCAGAGAGCCAAGCACACTTCTCGTCTGCAGCCTGTGTTTTATAACCTGATGGCTTGGCGTAGTTCTGAGACTTTAACACTGAGCTGCTTTGTGATGTGCAGCAAGTTATTTAGGCACAAATTAGTTTGGCCTTTTATCCACCCAGTTCTCTGTGCTTTGCATTTCCCCGTTGGTTGGCTTTAGACCTTCAGAGCCACCTTGCCAGCAGGAAGTCTTAACGCATGAACTCTTCTGTGGAATTCAGTTTATAATATTTGTGTCACCAATATATTTTAGAACTTGAAGTGTATAGGACCTTTGGCACTATACAGATACAAAATAGAAGTTGACAGATGATTTGTCCAAGAGGATGCTCTATAAACAAGTGCTGATAACTGTGGTCAATACAAATCAGATTTGTAAAATAAGTATTGTTAAGGAATATATTAAGATACTTTTACAGGTAGTTTGCTGGGATTGTTAAAACTAGAATTCTCACTCTGCCTGTTTTTAGTATTTGTTTGTAGGAGTATCTAGGTTTCTGCCAAAGGAGAAAGGAAACTTCCTCTGTCTGCTAACTTCTTTTCATACAAGTCTAGGATCATAACATACAAAATTGTCTTTTCATTGTTCTACATAATATTTGACTGTCACAACAAGGCAGAGAAAAAGTGGCACATTTTTTAAAAATAGCAATGCTAGTGTTGTATAGCCCTTGATGTGAGATGGTGTCCTGGTAGGATTATAGGCTATTCAGAAAAATACAACCTGAGACGTCCACCGAAGGGAAACCTGAATATTATCTTCAGTTTGCTCCTATATTTGCTACTTTTTTGTTTCTGTGAGGAAGTACTTGCAGCTTGCAGGTTAACCAGCCATTTCCTGAATTACTTACCTCTTCTTCTGTCCTGGCAATCTTCAGGTCCTTGCTCTAAAATGCTCAGACCTATATCCGGGTCAGACTGAATCCAATCTCTTGTGGTGTTCCTCATGTGTCCTCTGAATCATGCCATACATTTTCTGCCAAGTGCTAGCAACCAGAGATTAAGGAAGAGTGGAAAAAATCAGATGTAGAACTGAAGTCAGTGATGAAGGTGAAACTGCTTAGATTTGTTTCCCAGTTTTTGGCTTGGGTGTTTTGTCTTGGACAAAACCATGTCATTTCTAAATGTCTTGATTTAGCATAATAAAGCATAGCTGCAAATCAAATGGGGAAGAGCCAAGGCTGGTAAACCAGAGCACTGGCTTACTCCATAGTATCCAGAGTCACTCTTAGAGTGATTTTTGAACAATGAGCTTTGATGGAGCTTCCCCCAATTGACTTATGTAAACTTGTAATATTTGTTGTAAACTACTACTCTCTTCATAGATGAGACAGCAATGGTTTGCCCTAAAGTAAGAACAGACTGTTTGGCTAGCCTTAAACTAAGACTTCTAAACTCAGAATCTTCATACAACTTCTCTTAGCTCCCATAAAAATCTTGAAATCTTGTCTGCTTCTCAGTTGTGCTCTACTGAGTTTTCTGATGACTGAGTTTTAAATATTTAAATAAATGAGAAATGAAGCAGAAGGTTATGGTAATGTAAATATTTGCAGTTAGTAGGGATTTGCTTCATCTTTTCTAGATGCTGGCTTACAAAGTGTTTATTTTTTTTAAATAAAGCAGCCAGTGTGAAAACCTACTTGCCTGGGGATGAGTAATTCTTTGGCAAGTGTGTGTGTGTGGGGAAAAAAAATGCTAGGCCATGTGTGCTCAGACTGGGACGCTATTAAGAAGGAATGTGTAACTGGTAGCATCTAATTAAGCACTCCCACTATAAAAATTTAACAATTGGTGAGAAAATGAGATTTTTTTGTCTTGTGAAATGGTATCAGGTAAGAGCAGGTGATTTTTTTTTTTTTTTTTTTTTAGGCTTACTTAGGTTTTGTTAGAGTCACATTTGCTAATTAGTGACAGCAGTGCTTATGCCACTGAAAATCTTTATTTGGAGTAGTTCACATCCTTATGTGTTAAAAATGTTGCAGTAAAATAGCTTAAATCTTTAAGGGTCTATAATAATTTGAGGTATTAATTCAGTACAGTGGGTAAAGTTCCACTAATTTATGGCCTCGAAAGATGTAGTTGCAGAAATCGAGTTTGTTGTGTATGAACTACTGTGCATCAGTCAGAGGAGGCAGAGTACTTGGCATGCAATTTTTCTGTCTTCAGATTCTTATCATTAAGAAGAACAAAAAGCTAATAGGAAAAGATTTCCTCTCTTATTTCCTCCTCTCCAAATCTTTCTGATGCTGGATCTCATTCAGAAGAAAGGTAGAGCCTGTTTTTTAATGTTTTATGTTAATATGATTGTCTTACTGTGCTTGAGTGGAACTGGATTCCTGATCTAGAGTATCAGCAAGCAGTTTCTGTTTCTTGACTCTCTTCTGAATATCTCTATTTCTGGCTGCTAATAATAGGGATTTTCAGAAGATTTAAGTTTTATTATTTCTGATTATGTGCTCTTTTGTGTTTCTTTTGGTGTAGTCAAATGTTCATGGTAAGCCTAGGTCTAAAATGATATTTCAATTAATTAGACTTGAGTGACTGAGGACATCTGTGTGTGTGTAAATGTATTTATGTTTATAAGGGTTTATGGCTGTGAACATTAGCAAAATGTTTAGAAGTGCAGCAGAATCAAAACCCAGTAAAACAAAAGCAATATTCTGTTACTGCAATTATGCTTATACTGTTATGCTATATCTACAATTTCCTTGGATTAAAGATAGTTATTCTTTCTTATGATAAAATGCAAGTTGAATAATAGTAGTTAGCTCTTTGGAACCTAAGTTTTACAGGGTTTGTCTATATTCCCCTATATTTTTTTCCCTACAACACCCTAACAGCTGAACAAGACTGAATCATCACTGAAGTCTATTGGGACATCATAACATGTCGTTAAATAAAGGGTTTAATTAAACTGGGCTGATGCAATATGTAAATCGTGTAAGATCAGAATCATTCAAGGAGGCTAATGCGCAAAAATGTAGAAGTCCCAACGCTTCTTTTCTTTTCAAACTCTTCAGAAGATCCTTATAGTAATGAAAGGACTTAAACTTTTCTTATTGTAAATTTGTGCCCTATGAACAAAATGCTAAATATTTATGGAGTACTAAATGCGTTTCCAAAGTAAATCAGCTGGATAATTGCTAAAAAAACCTGAATAACATAGGACAGTTAATGAAGAATCTCTAGTAATAAGAAAGTGTTAGTAACTTGTTCATCCTTAGATAACCATTGCATTACCATTGGCAATATATTACAGTGCACTAAGGTGATCTGAGAAAAATTACTTACTCAGCTTTTCTGAGTGGCATTAAAGCTACTTGAAAGTAAAATAGATTTGTATTTCTATATTTAGTAAATGACTCTTTCAAAGGTTTGGAAAAAAAATCCCAACCCTCCTTACTTCAACCTTGGGTGTTGAAGAGGTTGGGTTTTTTTGTTTGTTTGTTTTAAATCTGGAAAGCAGGATGGTGTCTGGGAAGAAGTGCAAGTATTCGTGCATAGAAGCACAAATGATAACTGAAGGATTAGGTTAACTCCTTTTATCATCACTATTTAAAAATTAACATTGGCTGATACTTCGGAGAAAGGGAATCTCTTAAATAGTTAAAATACATAGTTACTAGGCCGTAAGATTTAACGTTATACGTACTCTTAAAAATGTCTTTACTGAACAGGGGTGCCTGGGACAGATGCTCATGATAAGAAAAGTGAGCAACTTCTCACATTCAGATCGCCCGAGTCTTTAATAGAAGGAAAAGAATATGGATACAACGTGTGGGCCACTTAAAGCAGTATTTATTGTGAGCTGTTGTGGCAAGAGGTCTTAACTTTGTCTTTCTTCTAAAGGTTTGATTGCTATGGTGGGCTATCCAAGATAAACACTCCCTTACTGACGCCTCTCAAACTGTCACTAGAAGAATGGAGCACAAAGCCGACCAATGACACCTATGGATTATTTGCAGTGGTAATGCACAGCGGCATTACAATTAGCAGTGGACACTACACAGCTTCTGTTAAAATTACAGATCTTAATAGCCTAGAGTTAGATAAGGGAAATTTCATCACTGACCAAATGTACGAAATGATTAAACCAGAACCACTGAATGAGGAAGAGGCAAGAACTGTTGCTGAAGACTACGATGATGGTGAAGTCTCTTTTAGAGTCAACGGAAACGCACAGCCAGGTAAAGTTCTGAACAAAAAGAATATGGAAGCTGTCGGACTTCTTGGGGGGCAGAAGAGCAAGTCTGACTGTGACCTGTACAACAACAAACCAGCTAACCCTGAGAAGTTTCTTAATGTAGTTACTGAAAACAGAAATCCCGAGTCTAGCAGTAGTAACGGAAGCGTGGAGTGCAGCACAGAACACAGTGTGCAAAATGGTGTTGCTTCCAGTGGACTAGAAAACAAAGCTCTGTATGTACTGCAGAGCCTGAAAGAGTATGAAGGAAAGTGGTTGCTTTTTGATGATTCTGAAGTGAAGGTTACAGAAGAAAAGGACTTTCTGAATTCTCTTTCTCCGACATCGTCATCTACATCAACTCCTTACCTACTGTTTTATAAGAAAATTGTAGAGTGATACTGTATTTTGACTGTAAATATTAGGGATTTGCATACACCTATTGGTCTGATTTGCATCAAAACTACCTGGAAGAAACAGCTGTTTGTTTTTTGAAGCTACTGGATCATAATGTTTCTGGTCTTTTTGTTCAGTGTAAGTAAGTGGCTCAACTTGAATTAACAAACCATGACATAGAACTTAACTCACATAACAACTTTTATGCTGGAGAATAGTGATTATTACCTTTTAGAAATACCAATTTGTATAGTTCCTAAATGATGCCTACAGTACACGGTAGTGGTTTTAACACAACTCTAGGTCTCAGAAATGCCTATTGTATTATTAGGGTTTTTTTAATAAAAGTTATTTGTATTCATATTCTGGAGTAAATGTATATTAACTAGCAAATTTCATCAGAAGTTGTGTATTTTTGTAACTTGGGAAGTAATACTTCATATTTAGTCTTTGGGTAATCGACGTGGTTTATTCTCCTTATCCATTTCTATACCGCTCGGTGCAACTTGAAGCACAAGAAAAGGGTCCTGTAACCTTGTTTAGTGTATTGGAAGGAACTGAACTTAATAGAAATGTTTGAATGGTCTAATTTGCATCTTCTTGCATAGGTGTTAAATGGGCAAAGTGTAAAATAGGTGTGATTAATACTTCAAAACAGGGGGAGCGTGTAGTGTAATTAAAATAATTTTGTACTTTTAAGAGTAAAGCCCTCTAATATGCATATCTGTTTGGGTGGATTTGGAACTTAGTGGTGAACTTATAACAGTTAATTTGTACTTGGAGCTTACTGAAACGTGGGAAAAACGAAAGCATTTGGCTTTGATGCTTTGTTAAGAATGTATATATGAAATAAAAAATTTATTATATGCATCTGAGATGACTAGATCAGACTTTTGTGTTTGGAGAGGGAAAAGTAGAAAATGAAAGTGGTTGGGCACTGTTACAAAAAGGTTGGGAAACTATCTTAGAAATGGAAGATTTAAAGTGCTTTAAAAAAATAACATTCTCTGTTTTTTAGCTGATTTTTGTACAGCATATCCTAATTTGAAGGCACTTGATGACTAGAGGTAAGGTTCAGAGGCAAGGGGAAAGGCAAACAGATTATTGTAAAAACAAGTGTAATGTTTGGCACTAAATACTAGAGACTAAAATTCCAAATCACCTATTAGATCCTAAAATGTTAAGGTGAATCCTATAAACTGCAGACAATTGAAATCTTAAAAATATGACACAAACCAGGGTGAGTGTTTACTTCTCCCATCATAGGATGGATGGAATGACATAAGGTGCTGCTGCAGAGACAGACAAGGAAAGATACACAAGATGTGAGTATGCCCTAGTTTTCTGGATATATTTAAACTTTTTCAAATACAAATTAATTTATTTACAGGAAAAGCCCTAGAAACCTCTACCTAGGTTATTCTGCAATACTTAAGTTTTTTTCAGAATCTTATTATAATGTAGTAGAAACACTGAGGTAACTCATGAAAAATATCTTAGTGTATTTTCCGTGTTACAGTGGAGCTCTGATTTTTGCAGAGGCCTTGATTTTGCAGTCTATCCTAGATGGTGATGTATTACTAAAATATGTTTCAGTTTAGAAAGCTTGTACTGTCAATAGAAAACAGTGTAAGAAAGGCTGGACTAAGTTTAGAATTGCTTATAAACTCATGCTGAATAGATGTCTGTAGTAATTATCTTCTGCAGAGGAGAAAAATATGGAATTACAAATACACTAAGACCTTTCCCTTTTCCAAAGTTGTCACCATAATAAATAATTTCATAGTCTAAACCAAGAAATAGCTACATTAAAAAAAAAACCCCACTGTAATCTTACCTTGCAAGGATAGCCAAATCACATTACAGAATGCTATTTTTTACTGCCTGCAGTGTGGGGTTTGCTGAATTTCAGCCTGCAAATGAAAGTTCACTTTCCCACATTTGACCCAAGACTTATCTTTTTCAGTCAACTGCAGGAACAGGAAATGTTCCAAGGAAACAAAACACTGTTATATTCAACAAAATATTGGCTACAATGTAACCGAAGGAAGACAGACAGACAGACAGACACACCCCCCCCCCCAGCTGTCTTCCGTCACCCCCCCCCCAGCTGTCTTCCGTCATACTGTACAGCTTGAGAAAAACATTCTTTGCAGGCAGCTGAACAGAAAGCAATCAGCTGGAATATGCTGCATGAAAAAACACTCCTGGGCATATGGATAGATAGTACAGGGTGGGGGTTTTTTTTGAGACTTACTCAAGTAAAGCACTTGCCACCCTTCCTGAACTAGTCACTTGCCACAGTAACTAAATGTCCTGTACTGCCCATGGCCTGCAGCTTGCTGCAGTGGAAACCAAAACACGGCTGCCCAATCTTAGCTTTCCATGCTACTACACTTGAGTTCTGCACAATTGTCAAGCTATATGAACCGATAAGCCAGTCAGATTTACGCCGACATGGGGCCATCCAGTAAAATCAAAGGATATTTATATAAGATTTGGATTAAAATAGACGCTTTCCTAACTGAAGAAACAGTATACAAGGACTACTATAAATTAAGGTTTCATTATTTCATGGCTATTGGGATTTGTTTCCCCTTTTTCTCTTTGTAAGTATTTTTGCCTCTTCATATAGATCTCTTGCACAGCTACCCCCTCCTTCCTTAATATTTTCCAATAATGGAAAGTCCCTGACTCCCATACAGCTTCCAAAGCCTTGTGGGCATCCCTGGGTTTTGCAATAGGCCTTTGAACTGTCTCGGGGTGGGGGGGGGCGCGAAGGCTTCGGTCAGAGGAGTAGTTTTTCTTTATGCAAGAAACTCCGTGCAGGCTTTCCTGTGTTATAACCTGTAACACAGAACTCGTTCAGGATTACTTGTGTTCAAGGGAAACAGGCAGAGATGGGCACACTGAGAGCACCACGCTGACACTACCAAAAAGCACCACCGCTATGAAGCTGTTGGAACAAAAGAGCATGGGAGAAGGAGCAAAAATTGGCAGTACCGCTCTCCCTTCCCCAACACAGCCCTTGGCTACAGCACCTTGCCCTGCGCCGTCCCGCTGGGTACCATCCCGCTGGGGCAGGCTGTGCACGTACAGCCCGTGGTGGCTCTGAGACACGGTACTTTTCCAGGCCTGCTCAGCAGCAAGAGTACAACCATGCTGCTACAAGCACACTGACAGGCAGCCACTAATAACCTGAAATAGTATCATGAATAAAAAAGACCCTCAAACCCTCCCTGCTGATGCAGAAGGGTAGGCACTTGCTACAGCTAAAGGTGCTAAACTAGAAGGGGGTGAATCCCAAAGAAACACCCCCCAGCACCTTCTATCATACAGGAATGTGTACGTTAGAAGTGAAGGTAAAAACTATTTAGGTTTCAAAAGCCAAATGCTCACAAATTGGAAGTGATGGCATATAGTTGTTCACTACCTTAAAAACTCACGTATAAAACCAATTTTTTTTCTTATATTTTTATATATATAAAAAAGTATGTTTATCAAATTTGGTTTTTTATATATATTATACATGTATATATGTATGCATATTTAAGTATTTGTGGAGAGAGAATAAGCTTGTGTTTAATCACATACCACCTCTTCCAAGGGACCTTGTTCAACACAGAGAGGAAAAATATAAAGGACTAGATTTAGGAGTTGTGTACTCAGCTCCAATTCTGATGTTTCCCTGAAGTTCTGTGCTAGCCACCAAAATAACTGCTGTAAAACGGATGTTTTTCTTTACATAAATAACAATGCAAAGAATGCTTTCTATGTAAGCTTTTACCTTGAACTGTGATATCATTTTTTGTTCTTCTTCCCCACGAAATTAGTTTTTAAATTGAAAAAGAGACACAAAAAAGCAGCCTAGTTGCACGTATGATGCTAAGGTGAATTGTACATTTAAAGTCATGCTGAGATTACTGTGTTGTTTGGACATCCTAGCTGGTGGAAATGACCACATACAAACAGCAGTCATGCTGAAACTCCCCTTCACTGGTACTGAAGGAGGTAAAGTGGTAACAAGTGTGCTTCGATTCTTCTGGTGGCTACAGATGGAATTATTTTTCTTTGCAGCAATTCGTATTCAGAGTTACAAAGAAAAAAGGATAGGGACACTAAAAAAATCACCACTTGGTTAAGAAGTGTTACTGTAAGACTTACCTTACTCTGAACCTTTTTCCCAAGGACGGCAAGCTCTGAAGTCCAATGCACAGGGAATTAAAGTGTAAACATTCACATATTTAATAGTACCATCAAAATAACCATCATCACTACATTAAAAACTTCAAAAATGCATTTGTGTATGGTCCTAATATAAATTAAATATATGAACTAAAAGTAAATAAATTTAACATTAGGTAATGCTATAAATAAAGGTAAATGCGTTTAGTGTACCTTTGAGTCATAAAAATGCCTTAAAAAACAGGTAAGTTTACAGCTTATCACCAATACTCTGGATACCACTGTCATGATTTTTTTCAAACATTGATAAGTCTACATTTGACAATTCAGAATGATTTTTGGCCACTGAACACTTTGATGGAGGAAGAGGTGTGTGGGATGTCCAGGATGAAGTCCAAGTTTTATTTCACAATAAAACTTCTTTGATTCCCAGCGCTGATAACAAGGCTCTTTCTTTTCAAAACCTTAATTTTAAGTGCTTTTTTATTTTGGTTTTTAACTTGTTTAGATATCCATTTTGCGAAGGCTCATCCTGCTGAAGGAGTCTCTGAGGGAGAGAAAATACAATGATGAGGTCATATTTTCCATGATGAAATAAGCCGCCTTGTCAGATGAATGATTCTGTACTTGATTTCCAGTATTTTCTATAGTTGGTTACTAAAAAAATTAAGTCCACTGACATTAACTCATTGCTTTTCAAATGAATTGGTTTTGAGTCTGTATCTGGGATCATTTAACTGCCCAAGGTTTACTGACATGAAAGCTGACAGAAAGTTTAATTCATGTGTACGCAGAGAAGCAGCACAAACCACCCGCACTACTGAAATCTTATTTGTGTCTTTCAAATCAGTCTCTAAGTGGAATTTGCCTGGAATACCTGTATTAGACTCTCTGCACAGGCTGAATTTCACAAGATTAGAAAATAATTACCATGACAAAAGTGCTTGTGAGGTTCCCACCTGGGTGGGAAGGGAAGCGCTGTTCCTCCCACCCATCCCCAGCCAGTGAAAGCTGACTCCAGCAGAGAACAGCTAGGACATGGTATGTCATCTGGGGAGAGCTTAAAAAGTCATGAACCTGGGTAATGAGGAATGGCCACCTTTCTGCAGTATTCAGCAGACAGAAAAATACATCAAATTCAGCTACAGAAACATCGCTAAGCACTGCTGTGTGAGCTACAAACACTCATTTCCTTCTCTATCCAGCACTAAGTCTTGCTCTTTATAATGTAATTTTGATGAGTTTCTCTTTTCACATTTTTTATGTTCCCCCATTGCTCTTTACCACTGAACAACACTTATATGAGGAGAGGTTCAAAACTAGGGCTGTATTCTCCTAAACCAATGGCATGGACATGAGCAGAAGTCCACATTCACACAAATCTCCCAAAGGGTCTGTTGTTAAAAGCACTGTTACTGTCCTGCTCAGTGCTAACAATGCTCCTTCCAAAAAATAACCCCCACCCCACTCACTGCTGTGAGACCACAATGCCAGGGCAGTCTTGCTGGATTGCGTTAGCCTACCTGGCTGACAGAGGACACAACAGGGGTTGTCAAGCCAAAGATTACATGGAGGGTACCTGCCGGGAAACGCTTCTGCCCCTATTCTGGGAGCCAGAGCCTTGTTAGAAACTTCATGCACCCAAAGTCCTGCTGCTCAGCCGCAGCTGGTGCCAGTGGACTGCAGTGCTATGGGCTCTGACCTGCTTCGTACACTCCCAGTGGGGCTTTTATGTTCAGTGTCATTGCAGACAAACAAAAAGCCCAGACTCCAGCTGACCGGTCTTCCAGCATGGAAGACACCAACTGTTTTTCCACCCTGCCTGCCCCTGGAGCTCCTCATCCCAGTTCCACTGGGAACAAACAAGTGTCAAAATCCTGCCACACTGAGGGTGGTTTTGAATCTAAGAAGAATGGGATGCAGGATGAAAAAAAAAGTTCTTATTCATCAGAAACAAAAGCAACCACTGCAACCACCACCTACCATAACTGCGGGGGGGGGGGTGGGGGGGGTGGGATATGTGCTCTGAAGTCAGGACAGAAGGCAAAAGGGGACTCAGCCAAAAGAGCCATCATTGAAAACAAATAGATGTCACAGGTTCACCAGGAAAATCAGACACCCCAGTTTTACACCCTCCTTATCTCTGCTGAAAGAGTAAAATCAAATATCCACCTGTGGCAAGTGACCGGCAGCACTGCCTTATACAACTGTGGGATCTTTCTATTAATCAAAGGTTGGAGAGCTTCCTTTAACCGGTGATAATTCCTTTCAAGTTCTCGCTGATACTCCTTTTGGTCTGGACCGATCAGGCTCTTGTTCTTGCGCAGAGCATCTTCACATCTAGAAAACAAAAGCCTGTGAAACTTGGGCACATGAAAAAGGACATGCTTGCTAGAGACTTGTTAATCTAATAGCACAATGTAATCTTGTTAATGTAATAGCACAAAAAAAAATCATTCTGTTCCTTTGGGATGACACATAATATCCTTCTCTATCTTGTCTTTTAGGTAATAAAGACTCAGCTAAACCAGTTGCTGTCCATAGGGAAAGGAGAGGGTGTCATATTTCCAATTTTCATTTCAGTTCCAGACTGGCAACTCCTTTTTAATTTTAATTTACTCTCTAGTTATGTTTATCCTCCCTGAAGAAAAATTAAAAGCTGCTCTCCACATAGGCACTTCCAGTCCAAGAGGATTTGAAGATGGATATATCTCCTGCTCTCCCCAGGAAAGATTAATAAATAGCAGACTGAGATGTTGATCAGGAACTCTTCTACTTGGAAAGATGTGATTTTAACAAAGGGTATGAAAAGAACTATCATCAATGCCACTTACTACATATGGGAAAATTACATTGCCTGCTTGCAAACGATGCTGGACTGAGACTGCAGTTTGCATTACTCAAGAGGAAAGCAGAGCACCCAGCACATTTCTTGGGAGAATTCTGCCAGCATGCTTCCGCTCTGTTTGGAGAAATTCACTTCAGAAGGAAATTAAATCTCCTGGCTAATTCAGCAGTTTCTCCTGACACTGCCAAGCTGTGAGTTCATTTGTGCCAGCGTGGCTAGTTGTATTTTCTGAAACAGGAACACTTGTTCACAACTGATCTGTGATCACTGATTCATTCCTGATAAACAGCAAAGCCAAACGACTTCAGCCACTTGATCTGACTTAAGTCCTGGACCTGCAACACCAGAGAAACAGGGAACCAGCTGGGCAGCTGAGGAATACAGCTGCGTATGGAAACTGGACAGATGGAGTTACAACATGAATATTCCTCGCTCCCGATACCCCCTGTGTTACTGTACATGTTCCTGTCTGGTGTGGCAGTAATAACTGCACCTGCCAGGCAGTTTGAAGACAATACTCCATACCTTTTCGTGAAGTCTTTGAAACAGAGCCGTAGTTTGTTATGATGTCTGAAGAGCTTTGGATCATTGGGTATTTCAGACAAGAAAACTTGTGCAACCTCTAATGGTCCCTTTAGAAGCAGAAGAGAAAAAGTAAGTTTCTTGGAACCATCTGTCATATCCAATTGCTGGAGAAACTTCTTGCACACAGAAATGTTAGTAAAATGCAACATTTCCTTACAGAATACATCTTGAAGAATTGCAGCTGGTAAATCTGGCGTAAATCACCAAACATCATGACAACTGAATCTCTTTTAGGTTTTGTTTTTTTTTAAATAAAACTCTGCTTTTGTAAAACAGCGTGAGAAAATGCACAGATTCTACATTTGTTTTCTCTTATAAAGACTCTTGACACTGTTTGCTCAACTCACAACTAAGACGAAGTTTAAACAATGCAGACGGAACCAAGGAAGTGTTTGCCAGCACTGCAAACTCAACCCAGAACTTGAAACTCCAGCTGATTTTTTTCCAGCTTGTGTATTAGTACAGCTTTACTCAAACTCACTCAGTTTTTCCTCAATTTTTCTCCATTCACTAGTTTTGCTTTCCATTTTGTTCAAAAACCACTGCAGGACACAATCCTACTTCCACCCACCAAAGCCTGGCTAACCAAAGGGAAAGTAATAAAACTTTTTTTTTTTCCTTTTTTTTCTTTTTTTTTTTTTTTAAGGGAGAAGGAGAAGCAGGCAGAAATAACTGCGAATGCCAGGAAGAAGCAGGTAACTGGAGGAGCAGGGCTGTCTCTTCTCAGTCAGTTTCCAGATCTAACCGCATTTTCAGGACTCTTACACAAATGGCGAAGTGCCTAAGAGCAGCTGGTCTAGACCCACCAGTGACCTTAAACACACCCCACAGACTGAGCGGGAAAAAAAATCCAAGGTAGTTTAGAAATAAGGTCCAATGCTCAGCATCCACTGCACTGAGTGACAGTCACTACCCCAGTGTCTCCAACTTGGACAGCAGTCCTCACCTGATTTACTGTGGTACCTACTGATCCTTGTAGCACCATCTGCAGCATCTTTGGGTCCGCAGGGTCTTGGTGGGTTGCAAAAGCTAATTCCTGTGTTTTCTTCTGCATGTCCTCTATGGCAACTTCAATGGGCGTCAAAATGATCTAAGCAAGTAGCCAGAAGAGGGGACACTTGTTATGGCTGAGACTGTCAACCAGACACATACTTTCAGAAACATCAAGGTCACTTTGGGGTGGCATACTGAAGCGGTGGAGGACACTAACAGGACTGACAGTCTGGGCAGAAGCACTTTAGAAATGCATCCTCTTAGTCTTGGTTTAGAAACATCAAGAAGAAGTTCGATTTTTAAATGCATTTTTACATCTGGGTACTCAAGAGCTTTCTAAGATTGCTTCTGAGGAGGCAGACTCATGTCACTTTGTGGTCACTGCAATCAGCTGCCCACCGTTACAGCACTATGTCAGTGCCTAAACACCCACAGGTTCCCTGCCTTGCATGAAAATGCATTTTTGTGTCCCAGGCATCACATCAGTTCCTACCTACCCTTGAAAAATTAACACAGCTTTGGGATAAGCCTCTCTATAAGGCCTCAGGACCCCACTGGCCTGAATCCGTTGAGGCCATGCAAGTGAGCTGTAACACAAAGCAACAGGACACATTCAAGCAGAATGGAAGGGAGCAACCTGCATTACTACAAAGCTCACCAAGGGCCCTTGCATATAGCAGCTGCTGTGAGCTGGATACACTGGTAAAAGAGGTGGCAGGACACACCACATTTCTAAATTGGTCTGGTTTTAGTTTAGGTTGAATAGGAACAGGGAAAAGTTCAACAGAAACAAGGCATTCTTAAAATAAAGGGGTCTCATGCACAGTCCCTGCACTGAACAGCCAGAGCAGCTCACGACAGCACTGTCTGCTCTTGCTCTCTGCTGAATTTCTGCATCTTTAGCAGAGCGGGGAAAGGTAGACTAGTGACGCCCAGGAGGGTGCATCTGTGTTAATGTGATGGTGTGAAGGGATGTGGCTGTGCTATCAAACTACACATACAACAGTACATTATGCATGAGTTTTGGCACTAACCACTTCCCTTAGTCTTATATAGTATTTCCCTTCAAACACAGGAAGCCCCTGAGAGCGCAGGCCTCACCTCCTCTTTGTGGATGACGTTTATCCTGGTTTTAATGTAAGGGAAAGCGTGGGATGTCGTCAGGATTGTTTTGCGCTTGAACTGCTCATGCAGCTCCCCATGAGCTCGGCCGTCCAGGGTGAAGGGCGTGCAGTACATGAAACGCCTCAAGTTGTAGTTTTTGTCGAAGTAAGTTATCCTGTCCTTCATCTCATATGTGTCAAAGTACGGCTCCACGTAGGTTATCTGAATGTAGGCCTGCCAGAAGGAACCCAGGTATGCACAGTGAGGTACAGTGCCAGAAGAGAAGAGCTGACTCCTATGCCCTGTTTTTTCGCAGTGCAATAACCCAGCTTGCTTTCTTTCCTCTTGAAGCCACCTCTGGAAGAATTAGGACTGTTTTTTGCCTTTACTCAGAAAAATCACACTCACATTCACAGGCATTAGGGGTGCGGGTAGCTGCTCAGCAGTTTCTGGATTGGATAAAATACAGCTCACTGCCCCTCTCCTCTCATGCTATTCATGTGAAGTCTTTCCGTCCTTTCCTTGCAGATGATGCCCTGCCCTAAGCCGCAGTCTTGTCTCCTCGGCATGCTCCTGTTATTTCTGCTACGCTTAAAGGATGTGGCACAAGAATGACAAAATTTGCTGCAGCTGCAAAAAAGCCAGAGGCCAGAGAACGGCAAACTCCCTTCCTTGCACTCAGCGGAGACAACAGAGAAAGGCAAATGCAGCCTGGGCCTCTGCTGTCCTTTCGTCTCCTCCCTTCCCACCAACCACTACAAGGGCAGGGCCTGGGGCAGGGAACAAAATGGCTAATTCTGCATTCCTTTGCTGGGATGATTTTCCCCAGCTCTCATCCCAAGCAGTCACAAGATGCTCTGTACGTGGATTTCATTGCCTACTTGGTGAAATCCCAGGCAGGATTTGTTCCATTGTGTTTGCATACATTCAGGACCAGTTAGTTCTACTTCTAAACCTGTACTTGTGTTCTTACCTTGTTAGGATCTAGTTTACATTTGTCCACAGGGTTTGAGTCCTTAATCACTTCAAGCACATCTTCACCAAAACGTTCTCCGTAAAATCCCTACAATCAAGAGCAAATGCATTGAAAGCAACCATCAAATGCAGCTATCAGAGATGGGGGTTGGAGAGACAAAGGCATATTCAGGGGAGGTGAAGCTCCACATGCCTTCAACAGTAGCTGTGCCAGGGCTGAATGTGTTCTGCTGAACCTAGGAGAATTAAATCAGCTGCATTCCAGGGTCAACAGGAAAAAACAAGCCTAATGCCCTGGAAGGCAGGAGAACTCGGGAGCCTTCCAACTGCACACACACACGCCGTGTGGTTCTGAACAAGCCATTTGAGCTTGCTGTGTGTCTGTGAGCTCAACTGAAAACTGGGGTCAATATGGGATCTGCCTGGAAATCAGGTGCCGCAGAGCGCGGCTTTGCAGGGCTGGGTGAATGGGTGAACTCAGTTTCATGCGCTTAAACCTCAAACAACGTTGTTGCTTTCAGTGCAACGTGACAGCAGCTGAATTCTTGTGAGCAGCAATGTGACATCAGATCTATTCTAGCAAATAAAATAGGACCAGGTCTGCCCTCTGGCCCTATGAACAAGTAGCATGGCACAGCCCAGAGCCATGCTGCTAAATGCTCCTCCCCTCCCACTGGGGATGGCCTCATCTGTCCACAGTGCTTACTGGGAACAGTCTCTGACCCATGTTCCTTCCCAAACCGTGCTCAGACATTATCTAGGCACAGGTTAGTTGGCACAAAACCAGGCCAGACTAACCATTACATGATACAGATGATCACTGGGTGGTACCTGGAGCTGCACACAAGCCCCAGTTAGGTTAATCAGAGTTGCCTTTGCTTGTTCACAGCTGAAACAAACTTCAGACCTGTGATGTCCCACTTGAGGGGCTCTGAAATTCAGCCACCTTAAAAGGGTTCAGTCTCTAGGAGAGAGGAACATGATGTGAAGGCAACAAAATGACAGCAAAACGCAATACTTTCTGAAAGCCAGATCCTGAAAGGCATCTCAACCTTTTTTCAAGCCCAGGTCATCCCATTTACACCAGGCAGCTGAAGAGAAATGCCAACACAGTATGATGTGCCACAAACTTTCGAATGATCATAGCAGGCCTGCAGCTCTCGCTGGAAGATTAGGGAAAACCTGTGGGACTCCTCTCCCTTCATTCCTCCTGCCTCTTGCAGAGGTGGCACCAGCAAGAGGACAGAAGACATCAGGCCCAGCTCTGCCCAACACTGCATGGGGCTCTGCAAACTGTTTTGCCAAGTGACTCTTTCTCTAAGCTCAGCCTTGCATCAGGCTCCAAGAGGTACAGCGCTTGTTTTGCCCAACGATTTTAATTTCTGCCGCTTCCTGTAATTTGGCAACGCAGCTCTTAAATAACTGATGCAAAATAGTTAAACTGTAGCTCACAGACAGAATTTGAGGTCAGCCACAATCATCTCACCTCGAGTCTATGGGAAATTTCAGCTAACTTTGTTATCGCGGGTTCCTTGTAAACAAACTCTTGCTCATCCAGGTCTCCAAATTTAGTTCCATAAAAACCAACCCGGAAGTAGGTGCCAAACATCCTCTTTCCATCCTAGGTTTGGAGAAACAAAAGGTTATTTCAGTGTGGAGACATGCATACCCCCAAGCATGGCTGCAGGCAGGCTCCTGAATTTATGCAAAATACAAAAGAAATTAAAAAACAAGGAAAAAAATAGAAAGAAAGAAGGGAAAGTAAAACACACCTGGAACTCAGCATGAATGCATTTAGCAGCAAACACCACAATGAAATTATAAACTAACATGAAATTATATGGATCAGTTACGACCATTAGCCCAACCCTGCAATGACTTTTTCCACCCCAGGAGGAGTCTGGAGGTGTTAGATGTCTCTGAGGAACAGTCAAAGGCAAGTCCCTTCATTTGGGTAATTATTTCAGGCTCTCCAAATCCTATGCAGACACCCCTTAGCCTAGTCTGTAGCCTGCATGCACAGGCGTGGGGCAGTCCAGCTGCTGACAGCCTGCAGCACGCAGACGGGATATTGCACACAGACACCCCTGAAAATTACCCGCACCAGAGCCCCCATAATCCACTCTCAAGTAATTGCAGGATTGGGCCGAAGTCAATGTCCAGTTCACTCACACACACACGCAAGTGCTTTTTAAATAGCATGTCGACTGGAAGGTGTTATGTTCTCTTCTAGTAACTAATGTCTACTACAGAGGGCCAAAGTCACTCCTGGTGAAAGCAGATGCAATTCACTGTATCATGTACCTGCTTCCATTTGAGCCAGTGGTGAATTTGGCCCAGAAATGCAACAAAAGTAGAGAAACAAGAAAGATTTTTGCTGGAAAAAGTAATGAAGAAAATCTGATTAAGAGAGAGGGAAGAAAAACGCTTTAAAAATAAATCACACCTTTGGTTTTGTTAAAAAAAACTGACGCTGCATGCACAAACCAGAAATGCCTTTCAGCAAGAAACTCTAAAATGTTCACCTTTACTCTCATGAGAAAGTGTGATGTAGTATATAATGCTCAATGTTTCTGAATCTGGGCTAGTGTTTGGTTTCAAACAGCACTTAGCAGATGTCCTGGCTGCCATGTATGATTTTTTTTTTTTAGTATTTTGCTATGGCAAAATTGATCTCTTGTGGTGATGGTGAACATGATCTATGGAAGGCAAAGAGGATAAGTAAGCCAAACTAAAACAAAAAAAAACCCTCAGGCAAACTCCAGAGACTGGAAAAAGCACTGTCACGGCAAGCCACCACCTTCTCCTGGCCTGGAGGAAACTCTGGGGCATCATGCTGGAGCTGCCCAGGCATGGCTCGGCTCCTCTCGCCCAAGGCACAGCCAGGAGGATGCGGTGTTGCCTTTCTGGGGTGAGGGCTGCTGCCCGCCCCAGTGCCTTCAGGAAGGCAAAGCTCACCGATGCCCAGCTCTGAAGCGAAGTGAAGCCTGAAGTGACCAGAGCCAGCAGTAGCTTTGCTTTATACATGCAGGCCACATCTTGGCTTTACTATGGGACATCGACACATACAAATTCATCAGCTCTGCTCTGGCAAGAGCACAGATGCATGCTGCAATTTAAGAAAATAAGGAGTCACACTGAGAGTTGCTCATATGCTTAATGTGGCAGGGGTGGCTCCTTGGACCCCTGCCCTAGTCTGTCCCTCTGAGCACCACTCCTCCAGAGAGGGGCTTTTACCCAGCTCCACCTGCCAGTGTAGACTACAGGGTTTCGCCACACCACAGCCATCCCCAGAAGCACCTCCCAGGGTGCGACCCCCAGCTGCAAAGTTATTACTGTTTTATTGGAAGTACCATCTGGCAACATCTGGGAGCTACTTCCCTGGACTCTCTTTCTCCAGTGCCCGTTCCTCTGGACCCATACAGGAATGAGTAGCCTACTGAACCCTTAATTTACTCATCATTACCTTTTCAAAGCCACAGTTTTGGACAACATTACCCACGCTAAAATCCCTCAACACCCAGCATTTCTAGCTTCCTGTGCTATTTCTTTTCAATTCAATCTCAATGTTATAGGCAGAAGACTCCAGGGCTCCTTTCTCAAAGCACTTCCCAAGGTAGTACCACATCTGCCGAGGGGGAACTGCCATACGAAACATCTCCCCAAACCTTACACAGGGCCTGGGCATGCTCCACGTGGAAGTTGGTGGTATCCTGCCCCAACCATGGGCACAGGGCGGGCCCCACCAATAGAGGACACACCGCTGCTCTTCTAACTCATGTTTTTTCCTACCTACTTGGCAACTGACTTTCAGGCTATGAAGTGTTTGCAGAACCTGGGTCTCACAAGGTTCTCACATCTGCCACATGGACATCTGCCCAGACAGCTATTTGTTACAGGCAGTGTACATTTATGTTGCTGTAAAAGTAACAACGAGTGAGGAAGAAAATGTTGTCTGTTGATCAGCATCAATTAATAGGGAGTTCTGGTAGCATTTACTAAATGCATAAAATAAGAGTAATGGGGCATTGGGAAGTCCCAGGAGTGGTAGCAGCAGGGAAGCCCAGGGTGAAGGCCGCTGCCAACTTATGTACTTGTTTCATCGTCTTGAAGACCAGCTGCACTGGCTTTTCCTGATAAATCCAGTTGCTGAAACTCAGTTATCATAAGGATCCCAGGGAGAAAAGCAGGCAGTGAGGAGCACTGGTTAGCCCCTAATACGATAGAAGCATCTCTCCCACAAAGCCCTGGATCCATCAGCCATGAAGTGTATGTGACTCGTGTTGGGGGATCTGTACCTGGAAGCAAGGGGCTGGAAACACACTTCTCCAGAGAGCAAACACCTACAGGCTATGCCTTACCTCACATACACATTCAGTAGCTACCAGCCCCCTGAGATTAGGAGAGCTCAATTTCTTGCCTGGTGTTAAGCATACGGGATGGCTCTGCACTAGGATCTTTTAATTGAAATTTAGCCAATACCAAACTCTATCTAATCACAGTATTGAAAACAAAACAAATAACTTAAAAATACTCCATGGTCTTGTTTCTGAAAAGAGCTAAAAATGCAGATATGAGGGAGAAATTATTAAAAGCATTTTATCTCCTATTATTTTATGAAAAATAATAGGTCCTTGGGAGGAGAAGAGAATGAAGGTGAACACTGAATAGCCATTACAGAACTGGCAGAGCAGATAACAGCCATCATGATTTATGAAGGTTCATGATTTGTTATTATGCATGGTAAATACCTTTCAAAATTGCTGGGAATAAAGTTTTAGAGTTCTCTTGCACGCACACAAAAAGCTTTGCCAACAATATTTGAAAAATCAAACACAAGTCTGACGCTTTCTTCACCAAGACCAACACAGCAGCAGCTGCCTGAAGGCAGAGTCAGCCCGAAGTATGTAAGAATAAAAGTAACTCCTTCATACACACTGTGCAGAATGCAAAATCCAACCACCCTTACCAAACTGAGCATTGTTATTTTCTTGCTCAATTTTAACCCAAGGTCCTTTGCAGTGTTGCCAACTATTACAAGTCTTCCAATATTGATTTTTTGAAAGTACCATCTCCTGGAGTCCTGTTATTTGATGGCAACCTCACCCTGCATACTTTAAAAAGCATTTTTGAATTCTCATGGCATAGCATGAAAAGATTTTTCCAAACAACTCAATGAATAAACACACAAGCAGAAAAACCCACCACTTGGTATGTTTAAGCAGGCCTCGGAAATGCATTGATGTCAGACTCAGGATACTTCAGTGCTTGTAGTTGGCAATACTACTTTCCTTGTGACATGAGGGGGGGTCCTGCTGTTGGCATAGCTCTTTGGTAAAATGAAATTGGGGTTTCCACAGTGTAAAACAAAAAACAAAAAGGGGAAAAAAAAGAGAAGGGGGAGGGGGGAATCCACAAGTAAGAACTTACCACAACAGACAATAGTAAGAGTGGGGAGGAGGGTCAGCAACCAGGGCGATAGAGGAGAAAACAGAAAGTATTTAATTAGGGAAATTCCAAAAACCAAACAAGCAGCAAATTGGCAGCAAATAAACTTTAAAATAAAAAAGGGTGAGCATCAATTAAAGTATTTAAAATAAGGAAAAAGGGCAAAACATGCAACAAATCTGAAAGCTACAAAGCACAAAGATCAGAAAAAGTGTGGCAACGAAGGAGCACGATGACAGACGAGAACAGAAACCATGGGTGTCTTTTACCATGCAGTAAAACATGACTGAGTGATGTTAGAATCATAACCAATGACAGGATTTTCTTCAGGGGTCGATTTAGGGGCAGTCTAATCAAAATAGATGCTCACAGGCCTTCACATTTGTTGGTTATTGGACACAGATCATTTACACTCCTACGACACGTACTCTGGATTGCTGTGCTGCCTCATCTGCCGGGACTTTTTACAGGAACGAGCAAACGATTTACAGGGCCAGCCCTTAAGTGTCAAGGGTTACTTTTAAGCTACTGAATTTAATTTCTTGCTAGGCCGGAATTAAAACTAGCGTTCAGACATCATCAGCTCAAATTATTTGCACCACACAATGCAAAAGAACTTCATTCTTGGCCTCAGTTCAGGAAATGTGGGCTTAAATGCTCTCCTGTGGTGGAAACATGGAGTGAGATGGCCCGTACTGAGTTGCCTGATTCACAGAAAAGCAGAGATTAACTGGACAGCTGAAGACTAAGCAAATACTGTAACATCATATTCACAAAACATTTAAAATGTCTTCTGAGACTCCTCAATGCTCACGTACCCACTGTGTTGACTGGACTAGGGCCCGAGTTATCAAACTCACTGTGCTGTGTGTGACTGTGGATGAAGCCGACTGCTTTATCCGAATGTGTGGTTCTCATGGTGTATGTTGTAGAAATGCAAGCCAACAGCCTCTCCAAAAATGAAAGCAGCAAAACTGACTCCAGTTAACACATCCGAGCTATTTTACTGCCAGATAAACAGCTACATACAAATTGATTGTTCTTAAATGAACAGAATGAAGCAGCCTGTTCTCTGAGATATGATCAGCACATGCAGTAAACCAGTTTTGTGTTTCAGTACCTCTGAGCATTATTGCTTAAATCGACCCCTGTGGGTGGGGTGAAAATATGGTATGAAGGGATGATATTCTGTGTCAATGCTGATGAAAAGAAATATAAACAAATTATAAAAATGAACTAGTGATGATACAGTGGCTCATTCACCAAAGAACCTCATTAGTGGAACACATCAGCATCCATGCACTACCTACGGCTTCTTATGAAGAATTTCCTACTACAACCACAATCGGTTTATTGGTATTTCTTTGGTTAATGAATTGTTTTAACAGCAGACAGCAACAGAAATACCCACAACTAGCACATGTGGGCAAGCGTTGGCGTGAGTCATCTGAAAAATCTATTAGTGTTCTTTACTAACTAAAATGGAGTTACCTACCTCCCAGCCAGTACTCTGTGTAATAAAAAGTAAAAAGCGCATGTCACAGAAACCAAAAAAAAGTTTCAAAGGCCAAAACATGACCATCAATGTAAGGTATCATAAACCTGAAATGGTTTAAATGATTATAAGTCATCATGCATCTGAAACAGCCTTCTTTGGCCTAGAATGACATTCAATGATTGTCCTTCTATCGGTACACTTAACCTCAGGAATCTGACAATGCCAGAACACAGAGAAAACCACCAGACTCTCAGCTGGATCCTATGAAATCCATGCACTAATCAACATCTACTGAGCAGCTGATGGCAGCATAAGGGTAACTACACCAACAGACAAATGATGTACCCAGCAGCCCATGACCAGAAAGCTGGTTGGGGTGGGGGGCTCAGAATAGCACTGGCATGTACTGGACGAGGGCCTGCCGAGTGCTTGCCTGCCCTGACAGAAAGGCATGCACCCAACAGGCCTCTCCTAGAAGATAACATGTGCTTCTTGAGAGTTGCCAAGTGCTCTCGTCTCCTGCTTAGCTGAGGTCGGTTGAGCTTTGTGATGGCTGATAACTTCCGATGTCTCTCCTCAAATGCTCAGCATGTAAGCTGATGGGTTTTGCACCATCTAAGTTTAGAAAGGTTCCTTCAATTATTTATCCACCATATGAATAGACAAATAAAACCCCAACATTTCTGAACGTTACCTACCAGGCTAATGGCAAGATACAGTATTTTTCCCAGAAATACAGCATGCAAAACACAGGTTAAAATAACATCTGAAAGGATACACTGACAGATGTTTGGAATTTTTAACTCTTGGATATTTCTAAAGTTACAATGAAACTTGGTACGTGATGTCTCACTTGGTACGTGATGTCTCTCATGTTTCTCACGTTAAATGTCCAGAGAGAAAAAATTCTACTAGCAATCCTTGCATTTACTGTGGATCACTGTTTGACAATTCTCGTGTAATCTGATTAAAATGTTTTATCCTTAACAGGTAGTTTTTATTTGCACTGAGCATTTGAAGTTTCTTCACCATTCCCACTGCAGCTGAAAATTCAAATCATTACCTGGTGAACAATCTTGCTGAATGCTTCTTGGAGTTTACCATGAATAGCAGATAGCTTCTTGGCATCTCTATTAGCTTCATGAATAGGAATAAGGACTTTGTAAACCTCATTAACTGCTTCATACATGCCAGCCTACAAAAATAAGGTCCATCAGGTTGCTCTGTCAATTCAACAGCAAGAATGATACATACTACCAGCATTTAAATTATAAAACTGCAAAATGAAAAGGTGGCACTGGGATGTAATCAGCACCTTTTCTTAAAATATACCCATACATGAATGGAATAAAATCCCCAGTCACTTTTGGAATCAAGAGCCTACTGCATTACACATTGCTACTACTAAATGAGATTATTAACAGAATCAAAACTGGGATATTTTGGACGAATATATGCACAAGAACACAACAAGCTAAATAGGATCCTAACCAAATCTATGGGAATGAAATATGGAAGCTTAAGGGCACAGTACAGGTCGTTCTATTTAGTGCATCTTCAACTTAAGTGACTTCTACATCCAACTTTTGGCACTCCATGAGACAGGCTTTGTGAAGTTTCCTTAGGATGTCTCTAATGGAGGGGATCCAGCCCATCGCAGGCAGAGACACTGCATCGTGTGGCTTAGCCAGCCCACAGCAGGGGTTCTACATCTTTGCTCTAGAGTTGCTGCTGCTTGTACTTAAACCCACTGAATGATGTTTCATATTGTGTTGTGGGAAATAATTCACTTGCTTTCCTTGGTTTCTGAAGGACACACTACTATCAACTCATTAACACGGCTCACATAGAGCTCTCGGCCCACTCTTTTTTTTTTCCTCTTTAAGGAGGAAAAACACTACGGCCTTTCTTTACTGTTGCGAACTCCCAAATGTGCAGTGTTGAAGTGAAAGACACCAGAAACACACAAAGGCCTCTTGGTCCCAGGTCCCGTTCTTTGCACAGTTTACTCCAGAGGGCAAACCGAGCTGTCTTGAACAAGTAAAACTCCCAAGGCTCCATGGAAATTAAGTGGTTACAATAGAGTTATACATAGAGAAAACATTTTCATTCATATTGCCCAGCAGTATAAGATTGCTGAAGAAGATAGGTAAAGAAATTAAAATCTTCTACCATGGAGAAAGATGCTGCAGCCTGTTCCAGCAATCCCACCAGACCAGGTTCTGTGAAATACTTTCCAGAACAGATACCTTCTTCATCTGGTGATACAACATCATCAGAAACTGCTGACTCTTCCAAAACATTAGAAGATATATTCTAAGGAGATATAATGTAGATAAAATATTTTTACTGAATTTAAACAACATTCAAAACTCTCAATACTTTGAAAGCCAGCTGATTTTCAATCAAATCCTAAAATTTTTAGAGGCAACTTTCACATGCATTTTGTTTAATTTCCTTCTGAATCAGCATGGTATTTCAGCACATGCTTAAACTAAATGGACTGGACCACCTACACATTCAAAGCTAAGTATGTGCTTCTTTGCTCTACTCAGTATTGCCCTGCTTAACATTACTAGTCACAGGAACTACTTTCATCAACTGCACCCTCTACAAAATGATTAGATCAAAGAAGGTAAAAACCCATGACTTAAACGGAGAAATAAAAAGAACTGGATTCACTCAGTACTATGGATGTAAAGACTTAGGTGAATCAAGACAGTCTTCAAGCATAATAAAGATTTCCAGAAGTTGCTGTAATGCATTCTCCCCAAAACAAAGTAAGTGCAGTGTGAATTTGTAGGCACAGTAATACCTGGCACATGGAGATACTCAGATGACAAAGCCCAAAAATACATTATGGAGGATAATTCCTACCTGAAATGTAACACACCCTACAGGGAGGTATTTTCGGTCTTCCAGCATGCTTAGATATTCAGCCACCAAGGCTGCAGAGTGGACCAGGCACTGGGCTGATTCGGCGTGATTGCTCCTCTCGGAATGCTTTCCAGCCATGTTCTGCAGCCACGTCAGGCGCAGGTCAGGGGAATTCTGATAGCCCTTTGCAATCCTAATTGAAAAGAAAACCTCTGTGATTAGTATTTAGTTACTTCTGCTTCAATAACAACCACCCTCAGTGCTAGGCTATCTAGAAATACATGAGATAAGAAGCTACATAGATGTAAAGTTACCCTAAATTACTTTATAGACTTCTGAGCCAGTTAGTGGCCGGCAAACAACTGCAGCTACCCCCTGATCGCAGAATGCTTTTATGAGTGACTGCTGAAGCTCCTGACCAAAGCTTATATTTCACTTGGAGACTGGTAGTAAGCCAAAGATGTGGGACAATCAGAGCAGACCTGCCTGGTTGCTTATGAGAAAATCTCTGCCGCCTTCTAAGAATCCTTCAGGACCATTTGTGCAGAAAACACCATGCAATTTGGTACTTGGGATCTTAAGATAGGTCTGGAATATCTTTTGCATATGGAGACCATCATATGTACCAGCACCAAAAAGCCTTTTGTGCAAGCAGGTCCTGGAAGATCCTTAAGTTTTCCCTGATGCAGGCAGGGAGAGTTGTCTTTACTCGGGTGGAAGATGAGATTGTCAGAGACTGCTGGGGAATGGAAAGTACTTTTATCCAAGATAAGCTACATAAATGCCAAACAAAACCTATCAACACCATATTCAAACACAACAGACAGGTACATATTGGTCCATGAGCACTAAGACCTGGAACTGCTCCAAATACAAGCTCTATAAGGGCTCAAATATGCAACATCTGAGTCCAAAACCAAAGAGCAAGTAGCTGTATTGGTTTCAGGTGAAATGTGAATCATGGCAAGCAGTGTAAAAAAGGTTTAAGTTTAAAGTAAAGTAATTGCTAATAAAAAACAAGTAATCAAAGTTCACAGAAATACAATACCACACACTCTAAATACAGGAAGTGCAGTAGGTACAAAGCTTTGTTCAAACACCATGTGGAGCACTGACATCTACTGTCCCTACAGTGCAATGGTTATAAACTCTACCTGTACATCAGGTCAATCAGCATTTCTGGATCTTCCTGGTGTTCCTTCATTTTAACTGTGTCAGAGAGGATCATATGGAGGTTGAACACTAGATCCTGGACCTGTGAAAAACATACTGCTGTAATGAACTGGCAACGGCATTTGAGCTATGTACTGCTATGTTTGGACCACAGTTGCTCTGAAGCTTTGTGTGTTTGCACCTCAGTGCCAGAATTAACCAAGAACCTGAGTTTTATGTACTTTGGTGTTAAAAAAAAATATGTACCTCCTTCAGGGAATACATGCAAATTCCAGCTATAGATGGAGGTTTAAGAACAGCCTGATAATGAACTACACATTACTTCTCTTGTGGTATTTCTTTTACCTGATCAGGAAATGTTGTCTCCCTAAGTTCCAGATCTTCTTCAGCATACGTCAAAATAGTCTTCAGGGAACGTCGCAAAAATTCCTCATTGAAGTTCTGGGATGTCCCCACCAGGGATGAGAGAGACATGGTCACCTGCATTTTCACTCTGGCAAAGTTCTGCAACAGAGAAATTGTTATTGTATTTCAACAACCTGGAGATACTACAACAGTCTGCTGCAACATCAGTGCTCTGGTCATTGCACCCTCCTCCTGACAGACACGTGATACAAAAAAGAGAACCCAAGTTTTGTGAAAAGGACTGTCACAGAGCAGTGGTTTCAATAAACTTCTGACGCTGCTGACTTCATAATCTGATGACAGCATTATTTAGTTCCAGGTGAAGGTTATCACACAAAAGTTTTAGTTTTCTCTCTTTCTCCCTGCTCTCCTCTCAAGCACCCTGAAGGGGATGATGCTCACCTCCCCCTCGTGAATACAGCCTTCATTCTAGACACTTGCTTTTGGTTCGGTCTACCCTAAAGACTGAAGTCACTGTTAACTCGCTGCTATCAATCCACTAACAGTCCCTGGGCTGTTCTGCTACTCACTGTGGGGGACTGTAACCACAGCAGCGTAAACAAGTTGTCTGGGGAAGCACTTTGTGATACATAGCTACACGGGTGCCTGAAAAATATCAACTGGAAGAGTTAAGGCTGGGAATTTTCTTGACAAGTGGACATGGATGCGTCAAACTGCGTGGCTGTTTCTGTTCTTGCCTAGAGGTGTGTGAAGGCAAGGCAGAGGGGAGGTCCTCCAAACAGCCCTCGAGTGCAAACTGTCCAATCCAAACTGACAGGTTTGGAAAGTCTGGCAGTGGATGTCCCAGGCAGGGCTCTGCATCTCTCTATAAACAGACACGAGAGGCAGCTTGCCTGCAAAGAGATTCTGGGCATGCAGCTTGGGCTCTGACACTGGAGACTGGACAGTCCTGCTATGCATTGACCAGCAGTGTGAGGTACTGCAAGATCAGGAGCTGGAAAAGTCATGTCACTGCTGCATACCTCTCTTCCCTTTGCACATCATGATTGTTTTGATGGTAAGCCCTCTGACAGCCTTTCTTTCACAGGAATACACAGAGCTCCATTCAGCAGTCCCCACCAGTTTACATTTAATAACCTAAAGAAGTGCAGCAGATACTCACGTTCCCAATCTCAAAGTTTTGCCTCATCAGAAGGTAAAGAGAGGCACTCGCATGCGACCGTATTGTGCTGATACTGCTGCTACAGTGTCTCAGGAGCCTCAGGCACAGATCTGCACACTGCTCGGTCTCTTCTTCAAACAGCAGCTCAGGGAACTGGAAAAACAGCACATGAGAAAATTAGTGCTTGGACAGACAGGAACAAGCACTCGGACAAAAAGGCCAGGGCAATCCTCAGCAATGAGCATATACTGGCATCAGAGGAAGTCCAATCCCCTCTGTTCTGAAGGGAACAATGCTAATTTTAATCACTTTGCTTTTACAGTACGGCAAAAGCAGACTCACTGGCAGCACTGAAAGGCAACTCATTTTACTTGCCCCCGCAACTTGTTCCTATATCTACACCCTTAGACTGATTTACATCAGTTCCAAAAACTCAGGCTTAAAACTTCGAGCTATTCCCCGTACACCTACAGAAACTGGGAAATTGTTTAAATTATGGGCCCAGTAAAACAAACCCACTTTAAGTGAGATTCATATAGAATCATAGAATCGTTAAGGTTGGAAAAGACCCTTAAGATCATCGAGTCCAACCGTTGCTTTGTGTTCCCTACTGTCTAGGTGCCTCTGCCTGCTTACTGCCAGCCAGCAGGAACCCACACCACGCTCAGGCTGGTGAACTGTACCTTTGCGTGCAGCCGTCAAACCCAAAATGCATAAATACAGGTACCGATTATAAAAAACAGTCAGCATTTATTAACCCCTAGACCACACTTCCTGAAAATCAATATTGCACAAAATAATAAATGCTTGGTGAAGTGACCCTAATGCAAAGGAAGAAAACAGCCCCATCCTCCATCAGTGCTGCTCAGAACATATTATAGCATCTGCAGAGAATTCACCTTTGAAACCAAAGCCCTCTGTGTGGCGAAGCAGTGTTGGAGATAAAGTGCACTTTGGTTGCAGGCCATGCTGTGCAGAAGCACTTTCAGCACCCCGCCGAGGATACTCTCTTTGGACTCCGTCACAGAAACAGTCTGCAGTCAAAAGTAAACCAAGAGTTGCATGAGCAAAAATGAACCTCGTCTGTGCGCGTGGTGGGAGAACAACTCTGCTGAAAAGCCCTTTGGCATGGGGAAATTACCCACTTAGCTGGGTCTGTGTAACAGTCACATTTATGAATCAACTCCCAGGTAATGAAAACCTGACCCATGTGCTAAAGCCAGTGGATGGTGCTTTCCACCCGATGAGGCTCTGACCTTTTGGGACCTTGTTCTACTAGAGGGAAAGTCTGCAGTTGGCCTCTAGGTGGATTATTCAGGTGCAAGGTGCAACCCTTGGGATTCCTGGGTCTCCCTGCAGCTCAGAGGCAGATCTGGTAAGCCTGCTACTGCCTGCTTCTAGCCTGTGCCCAGGTTTCATTTGTACAGAAAGCAGGGGACAAAACTGCCATGTGTCCATGCTCACCTGCAGGCAGTGAGGAAATAGCTGGGTTGTGCACACAGACCAAGGAGCCTGGAAGTTTTCCTGCACCATGCAAATTAAGTATGGATACAGGAACCCAATGACTTGAGGCAGATTTGGGAAGGCACTAGAGGAATTGGTTAGAATAGGGCAGAATTTGGAAATTTTACAGTTCATTATTGAGTTTTATGAACAACTGCTTCTTATCCTACAATAGTGAACAACTTTCAGAAAAACTGAAGGAAGGTATTGACATTTTAAACCAGATTGTTATGGGCTGAGGACTAGGAGAAGCATTACCACCCTTCTCACTGCAGCAGGGGAGTTGAACAGTTCCGACAGCATTCAGGCAGTTAAGAGCAGCAGGAAGATTTTGTTTAACAAACTGCTGCCTGGCCAGGTGATCATAATGCTATTACATCTCTATTTTCTTATCATCCTTACCTGTACAACTATCTCTAGTGTATCCAAAATAATCAGATTTGCTTCCGTTGCAAGATTTCCATCGATAAGTGCCTCATGTTCTATCTCTGCCCTTGATCTAGTCGGAGAAAAGAAAGCAATAAAATTACTTTGTGTTTAAGAAGTAGACCTATGTATTTTCCCGTCAAAAATATTTTCACATTAGCAGAAAAACCCTGGTCACAATGCATATATTTATTACTGGACAACACTACAAGGATATTTCAATGCATCCATTAAGAGGGACAGGAAGAAAGACTTAGTTTTTTTACATATACAAACTTACACAGGATTTACGTTCATCATGCTCAGGAGAGATCATACTACTTTTTGACACTTCGCCACGCTCCCAGGAACACAACAACAGTTTAGAATCAAAGTCCAGCTCAAAACTGGTTTAGTAGCATTGTTACACATGCAACAGCACAACCAGGAACAGAACATATGGTTTTATGTTGTAGGCTATGGACACAAGGTGGTGCTACATGAGCTGGTATATCTGCACTGTTGATCCTGGCAGCTAGACTGGTTGTAGTGCAGAGTGCATACTGTGAGGGTGTGATCTTTGTCCATTTAAGCTACATTATATTACAGTTCTTGAAGAATATCTTCCTCTCCAAGAAGAACTACACAATTTTGCTGTTATATGCCAGGCACTCACTTTCCTGGAAAGGCTTACAAAGTTCATACATGCATTGACACCGGTGGCCCCAGGAATTCAGCAGCAACCACCTAATTTCAGTGGCATGAGCTGCATTTGGCAAAGATCCAGTAGTATATTTAAAGAGCCCAACTATGGCCTGCCCTACCACAGGTGCCATCTCCAACAGACTCATGCCAGGCCAAATCACAGTAGGAGTGTGACCCATGGGAACTGACAAAATCCAAGCAAAATACACACCAAAGGGGATGGCAGGTGACTCGGCTCTGGGACCTGTATTGCAGCAACCCTCCCCTGCCACACTCTGCTTCCTCTGGGAGCTGGGTCATACACTCATTATCTACTCTTCAGGCTCCAGAATATGAAGGCTTGGGGCCTGGCCCTATATAAAATAATACCATCTGCATAAAATAATACCACCTGCAATTAGGTGTGCACAATTCTCAGTGTGAAAAGTCTTGCTTATTAGGTTTCAAAGGGCCAGACTACCTACACATGCAGGACACACTTGTAGTGCCATAGGAGTGGAGTGCGGTGGACCCAGGTCACAGTGAGCAAGTATGGGTTAAAAAGCATGTTTGTAGAGTTATCTAAGAAGATTATTTTGTGAGGTGAGATACCACCAGTTGACCATCAAGGTATTCCACAGCTGTTTAACATGTACATGAGGTCCTCCTGAGAAGAGGACAGGGCTCAGACCCAGTGCCGGCAGTGAACTGATGAGTTCTTCAGGCCAAATTTTAATCTGGTGTAACTTTGTCCACAGCTCTGGAGTTGTGCCAAGGTGAAATTTATACCTACATCACTTCATTAGCAGGTTGAAACACAATGGTTATTTGGCTTTTCCAATGCCTCAACAGGACTAGAGTCTTGGACAAAAAGCCACTACTTGACATAACAAGAGATGACATTCTTGTGTTGGACAAAGCAATTAGAAACTGTGAAGATGTACTTTCAACTCCAGGAAGCGTCAATGTCTTCAAGGGTAAAATTTGGCCTGCCCTCTATCCAGGCTCTGAGGACTCCATTCCCCTGTTTCTTCAGAGCTTCACTTGGGCCGAGATTGTTTTCCTAGGATTAGGAACAATTCTTTTGCTGGGAGGATGGAGACTGCAGGTTGCAATTTGAGGAAACAGAAAACGTGCACAGCAAAGCTCAAACACAACTCCTGAGCCTTCCAGATTAAACCACACCAAGAGAGGGAATTTTAAAGGAAATGGGTGTAATAAGCAAAAAGATCTCATTCCAATCAGTTGCGCACACACACTGAAAACTTCTGCCAAGCCTCACAAACAATGCTGTGATGATTGAGTCTGCAGATGTACAAAATGGCAATTTATTAGAACTGCACACCAATGCTACAGTACCTGGCTGGTTTGTGGCTTCTAAAAGCACAGCACATGTGGAAAAACAATCAAAGTGATGGATTAGGACAGGAAAGGAAAGTGAGCTTTGACAACTCCAGAATGCTCTTATGGAATAAAGGAAATATGACATGAGATATATATGCTATCTGTGAATGCTGTCAATGGATCTTCTCTCTAAATTACAGCTTACTACAGGGTTTTAAGAAGGTAATGGATTGTATCAGTCTCTTTAAATCTCATTTTAAAATCTAAAAAAGCAAGGGACAGTGGAAAAACAAAGAGTTAGATAGGGCAGTGTTAGACTAAAAGCTATTTGTACACTGCCAGCCCTGTTCCAACTGAGGGCCCAAACCTGCTCACAGAGAGCCAAGTGGATGGCTGCCATTGACCTATGGGGAAAGAGACCCTGCGTTCTCACAGGCACTGTCACATTGTTAATGTAGAAAGATAAGGCAGAGTTACTTGTCAAGCTTTTCTGTGTTTTGACGCCAGTGAGTCATATCCTTTCTCCATCTCAAATTCTCTTGACTTCCAAATGCGCTCCCAGAAGGACTTCTCTCTGCAGGATAATATTAAAACAATAGCAGTCACCTAATGCTATTTTTTTTGCATGGGTAGCAACTCTAGATTTGTTCACAAGTGAGAGGTGACACCAAACTATGACTTCTTAGAGCCTGGCGCTGTGGCACTCACCCAAGATGTTTACATGGCCCCTAATTCTGTCACTGAAGAGTGGCATGAGAGGCAACTTCACCTGCAGCGGTTTTGTATGCAAGAGAGCAGTGAGCAACACAGACCACTTTGTGCACTGCCACACACCAGCTCACTACAGAGCTAACAGAGAGAGGCAGCTGAGATACTCAAATCAGGGAGGCAGCTACCAGGGCTGCTAAGAGAAGCATCTTCCTTGGACTACATAAGGAGCCTGGGTGTGGCAATCCTCAGCAGTCTGATATTGCCATCCTCAACTGGCACACAGTAATGTTCTCAGGATGGTGCTGAGACCCCCTTCCCCACCTCACAGTCTTTCATGTCTTTATTCTCACTGCTGGCAGGGCAGGGGAATTTCAAGTAATAACAGCAATCAGGTCAGATTAAGAAAAAAAAAATAGAAAGGTCCCCATCTCTCTGAAATAATTAATTAATTATGCCTCTGAAATATTTATTCAACTTAGCCCACAATAACTGGCTCACATGTACCAGGATGCCTGTGGCAGAGTAGAAGACAAAACAACAGTTCTGATTCTTGTCCTAACTCCTGGGCCATCCTTCCTCCCAAACAACATAAACAGCAAAAATCGTCAGAAGGTGCTTGTTACCCAAACTACTGGCTATTTCAAGCCTCATTAAGTTAGCAGAAATATCCAGGCATTTTCAGAGCTATCAATGCAAGATCAGGCAGTTTGTTTTCCACTCTGATCCTTGCACAGGACATACTAGAAGGTGGCTCTGAAAGATGCTACACTAGAAGAAGTTTAGGCAAGAACATCCCATAAATGACGTATGATCGCATGTACACAACAGCAATCAAGTAACAGATAGACTGCCTGTAGATGGAACTTAGGAAAAGTGTAGAGATTTTGCAGACCCAGTGAAGAATGCTGAAAACTGCAAACAGCTTTTTCTAGGAGCCTCTTTGTCTGGAGATCTTGATGGGTAGTACCCCATACCACAGATGGGTGCAAGTAATTGCTGGGCATGGGAGTAGCAGGTTTTGGAAAAAGGGGACAGCACAGAAGAGATCTTTACTTACCTAGCTGTCCTCTGCTTCTTCGGACCATTTCCTGCCTTGCCCCTATGCTTCCCAAAATAGCTTCTTCAAGTTTGGCTCTCATATCTTTTGACTTCTTGAATGTCAGACTGTTCATTCGTTCAAATACTTTCTTGCCCTGCAAGTTTCAAATGAGATCATGAGGGAAGGTTCTTGCAATCTGGGATATTTTCTAAGCATTAATGACTCAAAATAGCTTTCCTGTCTAAAGATATATGGCAAGAAAGGAATACAAGTTTAGTTGCTAGCTAGATAATCTACCCAGACTCCAGCACTCTACAGAAAACTCTCTTCTTGTTGATAGTAAGCAAAATGGCCAAAAGCCCTTTCCCTGAAGCAGTTCCCAGATGAGTGGCAAGCAGCACGAACTGTGTAACAAGTGAAACAAGACAGAGACACTTGCATGGCTGAAAAGTAAACATGGAAAAAGGCTAGAGGTTGCACAGAGAAGTGCTTCGCCTTGGGATTTTGAATACAGGAAATACTTAGGAGAGAGCAGGAAATGCCTTTCTGGAGTCGTGTAAAGGGCAGGAGTGTAAAGTTCCTTGGCAAGCCCTAGAAGGAACTTCAGGAGGTTTAAACAATATAGCAGTACCTTGTATTCAAAGCAGGATACGCAAAGATAAAGCAAATCCAGCAGGCGATTGAGCTGCAACACTGACAGGTCTGTGAACCATTTCTGCAAGACACTTTCATCTGCGTTCTTGAGCACCCACAAGAGACAGATCAGAAGGCTGCGGCTGGACTCTGTTGAGAAGGTGGAGTGCTGCCTGCCACTCTAAAATAGACAGGTCAAGACGTTTGCCACAGTGTATTTCACAACCAAACACTTCAGTCACCACTAAAAGGATCTGCACCAGCTACCACCCCAGCCTAAATAATTACTAAATAGGAACAGAAGGTGAATAGACATTTTTTATTAACAACCAGGAGATACACATTTCTCTTTCTCAACCCAGCAGCTCAGTGGAGCCCACAGATAGTCAAACCACAAGAGCGAAGCAGCAGTTTGAACCAAAATAATCACATTATATGAATGAGTTTCTGTTCAGGCAGCAAATACCCACTTCCCTGAAGATGCCTTTAATAACCTTCAGCAGCTTAAAAGTTAAGCAGAGGGGGTCCATTCATTATCTCATGTATGTATCAGTGTCTCACTTTGAGTGCAGCAAAATGGGGTCCTGATGCAGGAGTAAAGGGAGGAAGAGGGAGAAATGGAAGAGAGGAAGAGGGAGAAATGGAAGGGCCTGCCTGCCCTCAGGAGGATTGCCTGCCTATGCAGAGAACAGGGGAAATGGCCCGTTTATGTCTTCAGCTACGTGGGATTTAGATGTGGTAAGAATTTTTACTTAGGGCTTAGAGCTCATAATGACCATTGCACTTCACAGAGCTTTTACCAGATTGTTTCAGAAAAAGAGAATCTTTATCAGAAAAGAGAATTCTTCGATTTCCTGACATTTGTTGGTTTTTATCCCTGCTTGGCATTTTATTATACCCTCTCTGAGACAGGCACAACAACATGCAAACATGATTTGTTCTCCCTTGTCTTTCACCCTCTGCCTCCCTGTGTAACACCCAGCTGCAAACTGATATGAGTCCCTGCCACTCACTGATCAGCCCCACAGGACCTGCATGCATAAACATTTGCTTGTTGACACAGACTGAGGGTCAAGGAATAGGGAGAGATGGCTTTGTACCGATGAGGTGAGTAGACAACTGCTGGGCCGGGTAAGCTGAGGGACCGATGTTCCTGCAATGGCCATGGCAACTGTCTGGCTTATCATGCTTCCACCCTCGCTTTCATAATCATCAACAGCAACGCAGCTTGGCCTCCCTCGCTGATTGTGACTCTCTGCCGAGAAACACATGCATCTCGTTAATACCCAAATTCAAAGTTTCTTTCCCCAGCCTCCTTCCACAGGGCTCGTTTCACTGAACTGTCTGGGAACACAAATTGAAAATCATCATGCTCGTGGGGTCCTGAAAGTAAACAGGACTATTATTTGAGGTCATGCAAAGCAAAGCAAACAACAATTTTCAAATGCAACCTACACAACCTCAGTATCTAGAACCCTTCTGAAAACAGACCAGGTCCCTTTGAATACTTCGCTCCAAATCCTTACTTGCAGCTTTATTGTGTCATTAAACTCAAAGGATGTTGAAGAAGATTCCAAACTATTCCAGATTGGACTCCTTGCCCTAATCTGAAATAAGCCACCTCTGCTGCTCTTCAGGACACTGTGCAAAGCACACCTGAAATGAACTGACACAGCACATACTAAAAGGAAGAAGAGGAACTCTGCTTATCCTTTGGAATTGTTATGAGAATTGTACAGTACCTGCGGTGACTTTTTAAGCAAGTCAGAGACATAGAGGTAGGCTGGCTATGCATATACAGTCGCCAGCCACATGTAAACCAAAATGCATCACTAGTTTTTCACTTCATGCCAACAAGTAGGCAAATGCAGCTTTTTAGTGTTAACAGTCATTGAGGATATATTTTGCAAGTGCAGCTTAGGAAATGGATGTGAAAACACGTCAAAGTTATAATTCAGAAATAGAAACAATCTCATCCAACCATAAAGGGTTTTGTTGTTCGATTTTAGAACAAAACCACTCAAATCTTGTCAGCAGATGAACATATACTCAAAGCACAGAATATAAAATACCTGTAAAGTCATAAAGCTGAGGCACGGTTTCCATGATCACGCCAATCAGAGGTAGATACAGCATTGCCACCCGGGCCTTTACCTGCGGGTCAGCGTACCGCGGATCCGAGTCGTGACTGGACAGTAAATTGTGTACCATATTGATGACCTTCTTATGCAATCCAAATAAACTGTTAAAAGAGAGTTGGGTCATGCAGATTAGTTAATATCTTCAAAGCAAACTATATTTTGTAACTAAGTGGCTTAAAAAAAAAATCCTGGTTTTTATTTTTAACTTCACATAAACTGCCATTACACATATTTTTTTGGTCTCCCATGGATTTTACAAATGGCTGGCTTTTCATTATGCATATAAAACGTACAAAAATATTTCGCGGAGGCGCACACCCAATATAATGTGAATGCTCTCATATTTTCCAAACAAAACCAAAGCCCCAGCTACTGCTATGCTGAAGTATCAAGTCTACTAAAGACAGTTAGGAGAATTTGGGGAATATGGAAAACAGGGAGAGAAACTTGAGAGGACAGTGGGTTTAGTGAAACTATTTGTTGTGTTCTTTTTTGTTTCCATTTAACACCATTTACAGAGAGAAAAGCCCTCCTAAGACAGAGCGTTGCTTTTATCAAATCATCGGGAAGTTTCTGCTTCAGTTCCCTGACCCCCCATGCAATTATTCAACCAAAACAGTAGACTACAGATCCATAATTCTGAATACAATGTGTCAAAGAAATGGAGGGGTAGAAGGAAAAAGAGCAAAAAACAGCCTTCCTCTTTATTAAGATGCAAACGATGGCAGGGCCCAAGCACCATCCCCTTTTGCAGGGCACCCTGCGTGAGCCTACTCAGTGCTCGTGCCTTGAAAACACAAACTCCCCTGAATCTCTCAAGAACTCGCTCTGCTCCTTTCAATTCCCTCAGCCACCACACAGAGGCAAAACTCTCTCAGAGCAAATAGCAGGTATCTCTGTAACTATTTGCTTCTGTAGGCAAACCAGGCCAAGAAGACAACTTTACTCCATGCACGAAGCAGCCAAGGAAGCTCATACATTATGCATTTGCAAAACATAAGCTTCAATGTTCAGACCTGAGGTATTAAAACAAGTGCTGAATTTCAGGCAGTATCCACTTTACCTGAAAAGCAGAGTTGAATTCTGGTTAAAAAAGACAAGAGGCTTTGACTGGATTGCTGGGGGTTTTAAATGATTTAAAAGACACCAGTACAGGTTAGGAGGACACTAGCTAGTTGTAGCTACACTTCTTTCCCGTGTTTTTTAATCAAGCCGTAATGAGATCCTACAATTGCTTGGTTGTGTAATTAGTGAGATCCTTAACAACTAGGAAGGAAATGCTTAAGTGACTGGTTCCTTCAGATTAAGGTTAAAGAAAAGTCTTTGTATTATTTTGAAGGAGTGGCACCTAAGTTGTGTTTCTAACAGTTCAAGAGAAACTAACCTGCAGGCCATAGAACTGCATATAAGAAAAACACATCCAAACAAAGCAGCATAATTCAAACCCAGGGCTACATGGATTTCTTTTTCACTTTTCTAGAACAGAGCAGGTACCACGCTGGATTGATCCATAGCAAAGAGGAGGAAATATGACCCACTAATCTTTCTGGCTGACAATGCAATGAATTGATCTTGCCGCCCTCCAACAGTCCCCTCTGTTATCTCAGCCCTGGTCTGAATTTGTGTCAACACGGCACACTTTTGGAAAACCGACTTTTGTCACTGAATACTGGGTGCCAAATTCCAAATTTCTCACTTCTGGCCTGTAACATCAGTCAATATAGGCAACATGGGCATTATGAAATGAGCAACAATAATTATTCCGAGTTAATAACCAAAGCACCACAGCATTGTTTGCAGACACAATCTGTTCAGGGTCTAGCTGCTTGGACCACTCTCTGTTCTCCGCTTCTGTAACCATCACATTCAGCTGGCTTGTTTCATCTGCATGTTGTCTCGTCTTTTAGACTGCAAGTGCTCTGGAGGAAGACTGCAATTGTACCATGTTACTGTACAGCACCTAGCAAAGAGGGACCTATCTAACACACCACCTTCAGGCACCGGGGTAACTGCAGTCCAACTCAATCCAAAGAGCTCTTATAACATGGGTGAGCTAAAATTCAACATATTTTGCTAATGGAGCAAAAAGAGCAAGGACAGAACACATTTAAGGCTCTGTATCACCTATCAAGACCTAAGGCAAAGCTCTAACACAATAAGCAAGTAGATGGACATCCCTCTCCACTCCTGCTGCAGGATAATGCAACTGGGAACAATTCTGATCTTTTCCAATGGTGGCCAAAACATTTTAATGGCAGGCATGTCTGAACCCTCTAATAACCTGCTGGTGATACTATATGACTGTAACTAAGACTATACTAAAGTCTTCATAGGCAAGCGAAGAGCAGATCTGAGCAGACTGGTTTACTGTTCAGATACGGTGGATCTACCAGGGCAAATGCAGAAGGCTGAAGCCTGAGAAAAGCTAGTAAGCTGCAAACTACAAGTCATTCAGGAAAACAATAAAAAACAAATGCATTACTGGTATACATCTCCACCAAAATTCAGGAGCTTTGATCAAAATGCATCTCCAGAGCTGAACTGGTATCAGGGGGCTTCTTCTGTCTAGATAAGGTTTGAGAGAGGAGCTCTCTCCCCAGTGGACACCAGCAACATCATGCTGATAGCTCCTTTGTGCAGCTGGGCAGAGATTACCATCCTGGTCCAAGCTTAAGTGCTGAGAATAGCAACATGGGAGAGCTCAAGGGGCAGGTAGGTGAGAGCACAAAGCTTGTGAAGAACAAGGGCAAATATGGTCAGAGACAGGACCTGATTTCTAACCAGAGCGCAGGATGTTCCTATGCTACAAAAGGATTTCTGCACACAGTGTATATGGGTAAAGATTTGCTGCTTTTCTCATTTCAGGCCAAACAAATGGGACTGCAGTGTATTATGTACATATACAAGAAAATATTCTAGTTTATGGCATCACTTGCTTCTCCGACAAGAAACAGAATGAATGTTTAACTCCTGAGACCTCTTGGTAACAGGTCAGAATTAACCATGAATCACCAGCATTTGCCGACTCGGCTGATATTTCTGAGTCCACCTTGAGAAAAATGCCTGCAAGAGAACTTAGGACTGTGGAAGCAATCAATAATTTCCATTGAAACCCATTTTAAAAAGGCAATGCAAAATACAGCCCTAAATAACACAAGTAACAGACTGGATGTCAGGACTACAGGCTACACTCCTACTTCAGAAAATTAATTGCTGCACAAGCCAGGCAAGTCACCGACAAACTCTGCATGCTTGACTCTATTTGTCTATTTGTGTAACCCGCAGGGGCCTCATCAATGCAGAATTTATGTTTAAAAAGAGCTGGGAGGACCACAGGCGAAATACATTGTAACGTTTAAAACCACCAGCAACAGAAACTCCCTAGGTGTTCAAAATTATTTTCTTGTTACAATTGAGAAAAGCTATTTCTTAGAGCTCCAGCAGGAACCTCCTTCCCTTCTTAGCTGGAAAAATGTGGCTGAAATCATGTTTACAGAGTCAGGGCCAAGGAATTAAGAAATATAAGGGATAGGGAGAAAGAAGAGGATTCTTAAAGAACTGGTTTCTTATCTTCTCAGCTCACAAATTTAAATCAATTCTGGCCATGCCAGAACTTGCTTTGCATCCACCATTTGCTTGGAAATACAGAAAACTCTTGAGAAAAAAATTGAAAAGATTTACCCTTCTGCATCAGGATCTAAAATGACAGCCAGTTCTGTTAACACAAGCCCGGCCAAGTAATGCTGTTGGCGGAAAGGCACAGATAATTCAAACATATTTGCAATCTTCTGGTCTTGGACATTTGTGGAGAACCCAGAACTCTGTGGAAAAATCAAATTTCAGAAGTTGCATAATGAGGCCCCTTGGAACACAGAGTCAAAGCTTATGAAATACATTAGAAGCAGTTTTCAGAATTAAAGACAATCTCACATAAACTGTTTGGATCTAGGCACATCTACTTACATTACATGCAAGCTCACTAACTCCTCTATTAATTCTGTTTGTCGTTATTGCCTTCCCACCTACAGGGCAGGCCTTAGGGAAGTTAAACCAAATAACCTTTAAAAGTGGATTTAACTCAGATATGGATGCTCTTATTCAGGCTTAAGAAAGCTTTAATTTGATTTAGTTTATGTAATTTTGCAACTAATTAATCCACTTGAATGACACACTTGCTAATTCAAATTAATTTTTCTAAGCAGGCTAGGACTAAGCTACAGTGCATTAGAAAGACCCTTGTTTCGTAAGAAAAGGGTAACATTGGACAAAGCTTTTTCTTTAATGGCTCATTTATGTTCATGTGTTTGTCCAATATAGGAGGGTACTAGGTCCCTAAGGACAGAAATATGTGTGGTCACTATGAGGATAGGGATATAGGCATTCTTTTTTCAATAATAAAAACATCAAAAGAAGTCAAAACCTATGTGGCAGAAAAAACTAATTTCTAAATAAACACTTCCAAAAAATATTAGCAAGCAGAGACTGAAAACACAGGTGATGCAACTGCCTCATATGATTTAAGCCTCAGAACAAAGCTCAGCTTGCATTTCCACAAAGGATCCTTGTCACAGTGTACCTGAGAAGTTGCTGAAGACACAGATGGTGATGGAGATGCAGGTGGTGTGAGCAAGCTGCAGGGTAAATTCAAGGTGACGTAGTGTTCATGGCTGCAAATGATGCGAAGGAAGTCCAGCCTCAAAGATACCAGGTTACTTGGATTTGTTAAGGAATACAGCTTTGAAGATACCTGGCAAGTTTAGCCCATAAGATTGCAGTTAGCACCAAAAGAGAGTATAAAAGCAGCACCAGCCCACTCTGTCCCACCACTGCTCCCCAAAAACACTTCCAGAGCAAGAACTGAAGAGCTTGATACCATTAAATGGTCACATCCACATCACTTCTTTGTGCTACAGATTAAACTTCTGATGTGCAGGAGCCATGCACATCCCAGCCAATGGCACATGTAACAATACAAGATGTATACAACAGCTATATTTATATAAGCAAATGATGAACTGTGCTTCACATATGATAGCCACATCCTATTGATTTCAGTAGGGAGTTGTGAGAAGCAGGGCCACACAGTGTGATGCATCAACAGGTCAAAAATGCAGGTTGGCTAATATACAGAAGGGAACAAAGTTCAAATGCTATTGCAGTTCTTGCCCCTTATATAAAATGTTTTAGACTCTGCAGCAAAAATGAGTCTAAGCCTACACTTCTGATACCTCATCATCTCCTTTGTACACAGTGTCAGCACAGATGTTTGTAGTCAAATGAAACTTTGTGGTTCGAGGTGATTTCCCTCCCACAACATTGCAAATAAGCTTCCCAAGGCATAACGCAGGAACCCTCCTTATGGGGGAGGAGACCTTGCATCCTCAGAAGGATGGAAGGGAAGCTTGGTGATTGATATGATCATACAGGGTCAATGTGTCCTTGAGAGACTCGCTGACAAAACATGATAGTCTGAGCTCCCTCACAAAACCTCCTACTAATTTTTCGTTCAATTACTCTGAATGCGGTGAGCAGAGGGAATAATTCCTCCTTCCTGCTGCATGTCCATTCACTCAAGGGAATTACTCCCAATTCACATTTAAGAGTGTAAGCAGAAGGGTGTAAACTCTAAATCACCACTGAGAATGGCTTGCTTGCTCTAAAAAGACCTGAACAGCAGAATTCTGTGTCCATACTTTACTGTCTGTCTAAAGAAAATTAGAGTAATAGGCTATGCTATGGTTCACAGTTAAGTCATAATATTTATCTGCATTCACCTGTTTGTAGCAGCTCTTAATAAGAGCAAAAACAAATCCTCTGTCCATGATAGACAACAGGTCATTGAGGAAAAATGCAAGACTGGTGTTGAGCCTTTCAACCATTTCTGTATCCTACAGAGAAGGAAGACAAAAACAGGAAAGGAAATGGAGAAGAGAAGACTGTATGTTTTCAAACAACAATTCCTGGTCTAGGTATCAGCAAACATGCAGGAGGTCTGGTGCCTGAGCTCTGACTGGGGTTCAGTTTAATTGTTTGCCATTACCTTCTGAAACCGAGAGACTATATCACCAGCAATTGTGCTGACCAAAGCAGTTACATCATCCATGAAACGCTCAGGAAAACGATTCTTTCTTGGCGCATCCAGTTTGTCAGCAAAATACAAATGGTGCACCATGCTCTTCACCTATAGGAATATAAATTACAACAAAGTCACTTGCAGTTGTTGCCATTTGTGTTTTAAACTATCAGCTGTAAGACAATAAGAAAGGTGTTTCCAGTTTGCTCACCATCAGCTCGAAGAAGAACCAGGCCTGCTGTAGGGCTGCCTCCCGCACACTCCCGCTGCACACAACCCACTGTAAGGCCAGCTCTTCATGAAAAAGCTACACAGATTCAAATCCAGAGTTAGTCCAAGCCTCAAGATCAGCTCACAAAACAGTCCACATGAGAAATGGTAGCACGGTCCACAGAAAGTATGGCAAACAATGAGGTTAAGCAAAATAAATAACTGGGAACATGACAGCAGTGGTGACATCCCTTAAAGAAAAACCCCAATTAACAATGAAGGATGATGTTATGATATGTGAGGTGAGAAACGTTTCACAGCATCTTGCTCCAAAATTGAATTTCAAGTGTCAAAAGGATTTTCCACCCACCCCAAAAAAGAAAAAGGTTTGGTGCTCAAATTAGTTTAGTTTAAAAGTCTACCTTTCTGCCTGGTCTGATTTTTGCAGGAAAAAGGAGTAAAAAGTGGACATATAAAGTGATTTGTACAAAGATGTATATTTACTGTGAGAAAGGACTTAAAACAGTAAGAAAGAAATGTGGGGCTAAGAAACAGCTTTTAGATTTCTCTTCTCAGGAGGACCAACCCACAGACTGGATGTTGTCAGAGATCACATTTTCATTACACAAAAAGTCAGGCATTTTGCCTTTCTGATATCAATTAGTAGGATCTTCTCCCTTCTAAGGGAATGCATTCAAAAGTAACTCACACTCACTTTCTGGAGTCACTTTGGATTAACATAACACCTATATAACTGAGTTCAGCACACATCCGTAATGCTAGCCATCCAACACATTATAATTTTGCACACAAGAATGTATCATTTACATGTCCAGACAGTGTTATTCATATTTTTTGGAAGGCAGTAATAAACTGGCTCCAAACAGTATGGGTATTAAGTCAGACAAGCTACTCCTAATCATTTTATTCTTCCCAATTCAAGTCTGTCAGAATACTTCATATTCACTACAGCCTGGATATTCAGAGGTGTTAAGCAACAGCAGTTCCTAATGACCTCAGAAAAAATCAGGCTATAAATAAAAGAATAGATTGCATCATGTTTTCAGAATGACTTGACCTCCCTGCCCCACAATATTAATTGTCTTCACTGAAATCTACCTTTTTAGTTGGTAATCGTCCTGTTAATGTTTGTAAGAAACTTGACGTCTCAGTGTGCGAAGACATACGATTACAACTTCGATCCGTAGCCTACGGAGTGGAGATGAATGAATGATGACAGGACATTAAAGTTTGCTGTGGATGGGTTTTGCAGCTCAAGGACAATGTACGTTTACAAAAATACTGTTCCAACTGTAGGCTTTTACTGTCTTTACACTTTTTTATACATTCTCAAACTCTTATTCATTTACAGATTTGGTTTCAACAAAATTACAGTACTTTTTATTGTTTTAAGACATACAGACTATTCAAATAACTGCATGTTCTTATGCACAGACACTTAATGCTGCAAAGCATGAAACTTTTTCATCACTGTATTTTATCAACATGCATATGTCACGGAGGTAATACTTGTAATTTCAGTCCATACCTCTCAATCTACCAGAGACCAAGCACGTGGGGATGTACCCCACAGCAACACTGCTACTGGCACAGGGAATGAGAGAATTACTGAAGTTCTGTTCTGGATGGAAATAATTTGCCGTGAGTGCAAGTTGAACTCAGACTAAATATTTCTGGAAGACCGATAAACTTGAAAGGAGGTACAGTTGAGAGGTACGTTCAAGGCAACCATGCAGTGGAAAGCAGCAGGCAATAGGGGCTAAATAAGTTAAGTCTTTCTGACTGAAGCTGTTATAAAGTTTTCATACTTTGCAACACAGAACAGATACAATCGGCCCTAGCAAGTCACTGGCTCCAGCACTCAAATTTACATGTTTTCTGAGAGAATTTTACATGTGTACCAATTTTGGTTTAACAATATTCCACTCAAACAGTCATGAAGGATTACTTGAGATGAATACTAAATGCTTGATGAAAATGGCAAAATGGTTCACAACATCAAAAAAAATGGCAAACATGGACAAAACTATGAAGCTGTGATTGATGTTCCCACTTAGAAATGTGCTCCACTTGAAGCTGAAACTAGTGTTAGAGAGAAGAGAAGGGAGAAGAGAAGGGAGAAGAGAAGGGAGAAGAGAAGGGAGAAGAGAAGGGAGAAGAGAAGGGAGAAGAGAAGGGAGAAGAGAAGGGAGAAGAGCAGTCACAGCATTTACATTTCACAGACCAGCAACCACTGAAATGAAAGAAGGGGACACGTTCACGCATTTTGAGGTTTTTCATGCAGCGTGGTGAGGTGGTAGGGGAGAAGATGCTAAATTATAAAATAAAACTCACAAAGTTTTCAAGGAATAAATAAATAATTAAAAAAAAAAAAAAAACCAAACCACCAAAATTGGAGTATACACTGAAAGGAAGATATTCTACAGGGAAACATCAGGGAAAACAAAGCCAGAAAAACCTCTACCGAAGACACCACCTGTGTTGACTCTGCACTTGGGCTGGGGTTGGATCCCCATGGGGCTGCTTTTGGACCACCAGTGTTTACCCAGGAATTGGAGCGGTCTAAACCCTGGGCATGTAATAGAAAGCAGTTGGGAAAGGAAAGAAATATTACATGTTGCATGCCATACAGTAGTCAAAGTTTAGTCCTTAAATGCAATCAAACCAGGTTCACTGCAAACACATCACCAGTTAGCACTGTTTAGGCAGCCTGCATTCTCAGGTGTCTGTTGAAACATTTTAGTCCTGAGGATTATTTTATATCTCATCACACACATACACCACATGAATACTGTCGACAGCTCTGGTCCGACCTGTTGTATCTGTAATGCTTGACATTCAAAAACTATCCTCCTCCTGAAAAATCCCACTCTTACTTTGATCAGTTTAAACCCATTCACTTCAGTAGATGGAGCCAGCCCAGATCTACACTGTGACAGAGGAAAATTGGTGCACAGATGTGAAAACCACAAAGGATGCTCTCGGAGGTTTCCAGCACTTTTAGGGTAGACTGCTTGTTAGCCCACAGTTTATAAGCTCTACAAATCTTAACAGAAATGCTGAGAAATTTTGAAAAGACTCACTGTCAGTTCTCACAGGGTTTCCTACTCATGGAATAAAAATTCAGCACCGCTGGTAGAGTAACCCTGTGAACAGGATTTCACATGGACATTTGGATATTTTCTCTGAGCAGTGTGGCAAAAAGAGGGAAGAGCACATACCTTTTCTGGAACCAACCTGCTTTGCCAAGCTAAATATAAAAAAGCTCAATCTAGTTCGTACTCCAAATTCTACTCCTGCAACGGATCATATGGGCAAAATTACTGTGGAACCCTCCTCTCTCTCCACTCCCTTCTCCTCTCAAAGACACTCAGAAAGAAGAAAAAGAAAAATTTAAACTTGCGTTTGTCCTTCAGGCTGCTCCCAAATCAGGAACATTCAGTGGGATGCAATGGACTGGGTTCCCAGGAACCACCTCTAATGGAGGCAGTTTTGCAATGCCACAACCCAATAGCAGTTCCTTATAAATTCCATTCATTGGTTTCGATCCTCACCTGAGCAAGAGCTTTCATCCTAGTTTCTGTGCCAACTTAGGGCTTTTTCCCAATACGTGAAGCAAAGATGCAGCCCATTTCATCACAGTGATTATCATCAGCCGCGAAGTCTACCAAGCCTAACAATCTATTTCTCTCAGCAAAGAAAAATCCACCTCAAGATTGAACCCAGTGTGAGAGCTGTAATCTGGGATTCAAACCATTAATCCACTCAGCTATCCTCTATGCAGAGTACAGCAATGCTGTAATTTTGCTTAAGATGTCCAATAAAAAAAATACTGAACACACATAAGGAGAGTGTTTTAATCTCAATTACTTTTTGGAAGAAATAAATCAAAGCGCTCTGCCCGGCTCAGACCCATAAACATGCTTTATTTTGCTCACAGTGAATTAAAGTCGAAAGGACTTTGCAGAATGCTGAACTAAGCTCATGTTTTGTAAAATCAGGTCTAATTTTGAAAATGCCTTTATCACACTCACATTTCTGCTCACAGGCTTTTTAATCATGTCACTCTGGTTCTGAGGATAAAGTTAAACACATACTGTGTTTGCAGAAGCAGAAGTCATTTTGTAAAAATCTGAAAAGAGAAAGATTGTTCCCTCTTTGGAAAATAAAAGAGTACAAGAGCTTCTTATTGCTTGGCACAATCACTCAAAGTTCACAAAACTGCTATTAATTCTGTTCTGTCTCTGGGGTTCAACCTGCAGCTGGAGCTGTGCAGGAACATAACACGTATTTGTGAAAATCCAGTGTTGGAGCAATGAAATTCCACAATCTTTTCTGTTTTTTCCCAGCACATCTCCAACATTTCAGGAACACTTAAAGCATAAAATCTCATCATAGGTCTTTTTAGACACTTAATAAACTTGCTTTAGTGGGCAATAAAATTTACATGGCCTCAATTCACAACTGAAGGCAAAATAAGTGACAGACCCAAAACTTCCTCTGTTATGATAATAAACAGAAATCTTCCAAATCCTGTAAAGGGATGATTATTTGAATTTTCAAAATTAAGTAAGAAGCTGATAAAGGGGAGACTTAAAGCATATTTACCGAACCTATAAATATCTTACATTACAATAAAAAACAATACAGGACTGGACTCTGAACATTTCCACAAAACAACAAAACACTATTTGTTTTTTTTAAAAGCAGAAAGCCTCCCATGATAGATTCTAATTTGAAGTGTGGGTTCCCTATTTGGGTATATGTGCTTAAGCCATTACTTGGAGAAATAGAATAGGAATTTTTGCACCCTTTTACTCATTTCAACATCTCAAGAAGTTTCTTATTTTTGTCTATTGATATTAACAAGCAGAAATAATTATATTCAACCAAAAGTCTGTATAGTCAGACTGAGCTTAATTTCTGGTTCTCAGACTACCCTAAAAGAAACTTTTCCCTCAACAATTATTCACAGAATAGGTTTTTCTTTAAAGCCTGGAGTACATATCTATATGAAAATCTCTCTCTGTTTTGTATTGTGACATTATTCCCTAAGCCAGCACACGTTAAACTTCTGATAGCCTGTGTAAATTCCATATGCACATTAGTGTCTACGGCATTTCACAAAAGGTCAGGGTTGTTTAATTAGCAAGATACTGAAGTGGTCTTTAAAATACTTTAAGACTTCTAAGTCCAAACTTTGATGTAAGAAATAATGATTGGCCTGCCCACACTTCTTCAGCCTCTTATTTGTTTGGCAAATCATGTTGTTATTCATTTTAAATTGGTAACATCTTTCTGAAACTATGTTTTTCTTGCTCTTATAAAACCGAGGACCAACCAGCGTCAAGCCCATCTGGTCAGGCTGATGGCTTTATTAAAAAACTTGCTCACTGATCTTCCAAAGGATCGAACACAACAGCTCTCTGAAAGGACTCAGGAATTCATCTGTGCTGGAAGAGTGAAGGGTCACAGGTGGGAAAGAGTCTCATCTTGGTGTAAGTTATCACAGTTCAAAGATTAAAAAAGACAACCCCAAGCAAGCTAAGCCACACCTCTCAGGGTATTACCCAGGGAATTACCAACACAGCAGATTTGCCCTGGCTCATCCCACCTATTTTAGGCATGAAACTGAAGTGCTCAAATGGGGACTGTAGCAGTCCTATGTACTTGGAAGTCACCAGAGAGGGACAGGCCCTTCCGCAGGAGATGCATATACTGAGCCCTTAAGAGCCAAAGTAAGACCATGCCAGATGCTCTGCACTAATGTGCCCACACTAGAAAGTCACTTTCAGGTCTGGGGGGTCAGTGTGGGTGCAGAGTTAGCACACCATAAATTCACACTGCAGCTCAGCTGGCTGGACTACGGCTCACTCACTAACCATCTGAAATCCTCTCTGGCCCATGCACAGACTAGGAATATTCCTGCGGTGTGCAAGATACCTGCTCTGGACATTAGTAGAGAAAGCATCTGAGCAGCCATTAGTGCCGAATGCAGAGGAGAAGAGAAAGTTTTGGGTTCAGAGGTAAGAGTGGGATCACAGGGTGCCAAGGTAAGGGATGCAAAGTTTGGGGAGACATAACAGAGCTGGTCAGAGGATATGGCTGCTGGCCATGTGAAAAGTGAGGTAGTAGAACTATTCTTGTCCTATTAGTCTTCGGGAGACAAGTCCAGAAGGACTCTTGGCCCTAGCCACCACACTTGTGGAAGTAACACCGCCAGGATGGTCTCCAACAATTCAGAGAGATCAGCAACTATTTTCAAGGAGTGGAGTTTCAGTAGTGTTATCAGCAACTGCCAGAAAAAGTCTGAGAAAAGGCCATTAGTAAGGACATCTTTTCATAGGAAAAAAATCACAAAAACTTCCCTGTTATTTCTTTAAAGATTAAATAAAAGATGCTGAAGTTCCTGTAAGACCCTCAGCAGTGCATGCATACCTTACTGCCAATGATCGAGCGAACTTCATCGTCCGGCGAGGTGGGCGTCCCAGATATATCTGGGTTGCTGTTGCTGAGGCTCCGTGAGCGGTTCAAGTTAAGGCTTGCTGGTCGGACAGCAGATCGAGCCATGGTGGCATAATGCACTGACCCTCCTAAGCCACCAGGACCTACGGCGGTGTATGAAAGAACATCCTGTTAGACCGTCAGTCAGAGCCTTGATCTCATGCTGCTTTACACCAGCCTGATGCAGCAAACCCTCTGTATAACCAGTAGGTCTGGCCCGTAAGGAAATCTTCCCTCTGCCTTCCCCTTGCCTGGTTCTCCAAGGCAAGCAGCAGGGAGAAAGGGATGGGATTAAAAAGCTATTTTATCCACTGACCTCTGGGAAGCAGGAAGCTCCCTGGGGATTTAGGCAGCCAGTGTGAGGTATGTCTTTAGCTAAAGGGATACTTTCCAGACCTCAGAGTTGAAAACCACTGAAGAACTGGGCAGAGTTTTAAGTACACAACCTTCCCAACCCCTCTCAGAGGCTTTCCACTTCATGCAAAAAGCAAGTGCTGTGCACAACAGTCCTTCCAAAGCCTAGTTTTCTGTGACTGTCATTCACACCGACTCTTCCCCCATGCAGATATATCCCTTGTTCTCAGCAGGGGTGGAATTAATTTGTCTCCCTCCTGTACCCAGACATGTTTTTTCAGGTATTTCACACTCCTTTGCCAGTGTTTCAACTTTTGTTGGAACTGGATAAAAGTACAAAAGTACCAGTGAAGGAGACTGGGAAACATGACAGGCCAAGAGTGTACCACATCTGTCTAACTTGCTACAGAAAACAAAACTAAAAAAACAGTATTTTGCCATAATTTAGCCTCGTGGTCTTTCAGCGGTGACACTGTTATTTAAGATCATCAAATAGTTAAATCTCTGACATCGCTAACTGTAATTAAACTCATCTTGTAAATGGCTACGCTGGATCATAGAGAAAGTTAATAACAGCGTGGCAGGGCACAAGCCATGCAGTTGGAGCTCAAGAGCACCTGCCAGCAAGCAATTTCTGCTTGCTTTTAACAAACTGTGACTTGAAATAAAATGAAAAAGAGCTACCTGGTGATGGTGAGTTGGGATAGGTATTTGGTAGGCGAAAAACATAATAAATATAGGAAGCAAGAAGGCTATTTCTGCCATGCTGGTCCTGGTTTCCATCCAAGTTCTTGTGAAGTCTGTTTATGATTGATGCCATCGCTTCAAAAGATGCTTGGCCCAGGTTAACTGAAAGTAATAAGTGAGGAGTTTGTTTTAGACTGCAGAAGTACCCATGAGCAAATCCTAAATGTGCATTTTGTCCACCTTCTAAAGGATAAATGGTGAAGCTTGTTAAGAGTATAGCAAGCATTTCTCATGAAAAACCGAACCTAGTATTTGAACTAGGTCTAATAAACAGCTTGACAGGAAGACAGGTGTTGCAGTGATAAGCTTCCACTTTTATTAATAACTAAGTTAATGAATTTAGGCCTGATTTCTGGAATCGGACCAACTTTGGTCATCAACTGCAATGGTAACAAGATCAAGTCCTTGTTTAATTGATGGATAATATCCTTTGGATATTCATCATACTTTTCTCAGTTAATTATTTCCTCCATTTAAGCCTTAGCCAAAATATAAACTGTATCAAAAAGAACAATTCCATTCTGTTTTGGAAAAAAATCTAAAAATGAGCACAGAAATCTACACATGGCCCGAGGTAGATATTCTAAACAAATTAGGGATGAAGCAGACAGCAGCTGGAGACTGTAAATCTTAGTTTTTTAAAACCTAGACACTGATGTCCTCAATGCTCCATACAGACAAACTAAACCAATACAGAACACTTACAGAGCGAAAGAGCTTTAAAATATAAAATAAAAATTCAAGCAAAATTCTTCCCCAGAAAGATAACCTTTCTAAAATAAATGATTGCTATTTCTAAAGCAGTCTTGAATACCTATATTCCATCATGTCCAAACTCAAGTTTCCTACAAAAAATCCCAACTGCTATTTTAAATACTAAGGAGCTAATCTTGACTTCCACTTGAGATTTTTTTGTACTGCCAGAGCATAGCCCATAACAGGGAGCAAAAGGAAGGATTATTCATGCTGACAGTATCAGATCCACAATAGCCAGAGGAACATACATGTATCTTCTTATCTTACCTACTTCAAGATTTATCCAAGGTGACTAGTAAGGTTGAAATTCTTAGTTTCTGAATGTCAGTATGGAGACACCTTGACAGACTCCAGTGCTAAGAAAATGCTGAGCATCCAACTCATGAAAGTCAGGCCCCTTTCTGGTGTCTCAACTTCGACACCAAATTACTAGTCGTTCTTGGAAACCTTTGTATTAAATATTGCTCCTGTGTATACCACCACTGATCTGGATGCCAGCATGTTTTATTTTGAAGATACATGGTATATTAGTGGCACTGAAATAAAGCATAAAAATTGACTTTTTTATTTCTACATAAATATGATAAAATTGGAAGTGTCAAACTTTCAGCTATGTAATTCTCTATAAAACTTAAATAGAATACCTATTTGGCCTGCAATGACAGGAGGTCTTACTACCAGAAGAATCAGTTTGTCAAGCAGGAGATGAAGAAATCGCACTACCGGCTCCAGTTGAGAGGAATTTAAAGCTGAAATGCTGCTTTTCAGTTCATTTTCCAAGTTGTTTTCCATAATTCTCATGTCTCCTATTCGCACAGGGAACATGTGCTCATCCAGAGCATGGACAAGTGCAAAGAACTTGTCAAGATAAGGGTCCTACACACAAGCAAAAAAACCAATAATCAGCAAGAAGCTCCAAAACCAACTCCACTTTCTATGGATTTGTACCTCATGGATGGATTCTATCCCTCATTCTTCTATCTGACCATTTAATCTCACAAAATTAGCAGTAACTCAACATCTTTGAGAGCTCTGCCTATATGTCTAATTCAACTGAAATCAGCCAATGTTCAGAAGCTGTCAGGGCAAAACTAGATGACCCACAGACTGCGTATTCTTAGAAAAACAGACAAAAATAAGATCATGTTACTGTTTACAGCACAAATAAAATACACAAAAAACATCAAATGACATACTGGGAATTAATAAAACAAAAGTTGAAATGATTAGTCAAAACAATTGTCATCTTTCTTTTCAGATCAAAGAAAGACAGATGAAAAATACATGGAGAAACAAAAGAGGCAAAGGGGAAAAGGAAAAACAAGAAAACATCATACCCCTGGACTGTATGTTAGACCTGTTGTATTAAACACAACAGTCTGAGGTCTGAAAACACTGTTGGCCATTCACTCCCTGTGAATAAAGGCCAAACTGCTCATATTTTTAAGCAGGACTTCTCAAATATACTCACAGCAGAATGCGGAATAACAGGTCTGCTGGCTCAGAACTGAAAATGAGATTGTAATTTCACTACAAGTAATTATTATACTCTTCACAGTATCAACTTTGACAGCATTTCAACTGTCAAAAGACTATGAAACTCTTTTTATTGCAATGACTGCTCTTAACATTTACCTGAGTGTGGAGGGATGATACAGCAACAACTTCTACATTGAAAACACCTTTGTGGTTATCCACCCACTTCATTCCAGGGAGTGGAACCTGCAAGTTACCAGAGAGATGAGTGAGGACGTGACAGAAAGCAGAGCTAAGACACTTCTAATTACAATTGCCATTTCTTTTCATTTTATTGACAGATCACACAGGTGCCCCCACACACAGACACACACCTGTCTGAACTGAACAGTATTTAAGAAATAAATAACCTAAGACTTAAAAATACACGTGCGTGCGCACGCACACACACACGTACACATACATTCTTTCACTTTTTAACAGAAGTATTCTGCTGATTTTCAGCATGAAGAAAAACTCACCTCTGGAGAAAGCACTGAATAAGCCTGTGGTGGTTTTTCCAATGAAACAGGTAGGCAGAACTGACCAGTCTTTAACCGTCCATTTTGAAGCATCGGTATCCACTTTAAGGAGAAGAAATTAACAAAGGAAAAAACAAAACCACACACTACTTAAGGCTTTCTTGAACTTTGCAGGCTTGCCTGTCAAATTCTCAAATTCTACAATGGCATAGGAGTTGACAGTGATGCTAAACAAACTGCAAACAAATGCATTATGAATATATCTTGTGCTGAAAAACATAAAGACTGAAAGACACTCACAGTGTATCCGACTGGAGTCTCCAGGGGAGTGTTTTGTTTTTGCTGGCAACTGACATGGTAGAAAGTAAAAAGCAGGTGGTGGTGATCGGTTAAAGTGGCTGGAAGCTTAATCTTGATTTCCTCATGAAAATCAGGCGATCTGTGCAGAGACCAGACCCTCAACTGAGTCATCAATACAAACAGTATGGTTTACTATCTTATGCTTCAGACCGAATCCTTTGAGTTAAAGTATCTGGAGGGAAGGAAGTATATGGACTATCCCAAGGGATTAAAGCTTCACTTTCTGATCACCGAGGACTGGAAAAACTTTGCATATGCATTTACAGTCCACAAAAAATGAAAGTGGCAGCCCCCTCCTCACACAGGCACTCTGAACTGTGCTGCTCCCCATGAGCAATAAACTCTTGTCTCAAGGTGGAGACTGCCACAACCCCCAACCTGCAGGACAGGATTCTCTCCCCAGTACATCTCTCCCTGGTACAGCTACAAAGACTATCAACATGTTAAGGCCAGATTAAGCACTCCTTGCCCCAGCTGCAATGAAATTATTTTCAAGACCAAGTACTTCCAATTTGTAACTGAAGTCTAAAAGGCTGCAGCAAAATCACAAAGCACAGGCTAACATGAGTTTATAATGTAAATCTTCATGCCTACTAACTCGAAGCTTGTACTTACAGCATTTGCTGAGCTGAGCTACGTGCTCAGAATCACAGCCCCTGACACAATGCTCTTGATTTGTACCAGAGCAAACAAAGACTCCGGCTCCTAATCATCACAAAACTCTAATGACAGCATCAACTGACACTGCAGCTGTTGTGAGTGCTATGCAGATAGTCATTGTTAAATAATTAACACTGAGACGGAGTCACTGGTGAGTTACTCCACTTTCACACTGGTAAAACTTCCTTTGGCTGGAATCATATTATCCATATGGGGCCATGTACTTCCACAAGCCGTCATGTGTTTTACCTGTTGTGATATACTACAGCTGTGTATGCTTCTTTGGAAAATTCAGGACAGCTAGATTTGCCAAAGATGACCTGCAAAAAACAAAAAAAAAAAACCCCTATAAAACTGTGTCAAGAATTTGTTCCATAATCCCGCAGAGACATTTACAGCGCCATTCACAAGTCTGTGCAGCTGTGTACAGTCACATCTGCTTGTTACATGCTCCTTCACTTATATGCAATGTTGTACTTAGTCACTGAAGAGTTCACAATAGCCCCAGTTACACATGCTCACAGATACGGCTGAAGAACTGATTAAAGTAACCACCCCTATGCAGATCTTCACCAAGTGCTGATCACTTCTGGCCCTGAACACAAATATAATGATCACCTTTAGTTTTTTTGGCATGGAAGCAAAGATGCTATTCCAAACACAAGGGTGTCCACTGCAAACATCTCAGGTTAAAATACTAGCTACTACATTGCTACTTTGCAAACTCTATACAAATGTACTCTTTGTTCTGAAATACTGTAATTTTATATTCTCCTGAACTTGTTATTTTGAAATGTATTTCAGCAAGTTTTTCTTTAACACAGGGATTTTATGACTGCAACGTGTACTCTGCCTTATCGGCATGCAGAATTCACACGGAGCACAAAGCACTTCCCTCACCGGCATAGCATTGCTTGGGTCCTCCCCATACATGAACTGGACTTTTACAGTGATATTCCTGGCAGATCCTTGGCGGTTGGCAAAGTTAAGGCTTTGAGGATAGACATAAAGAAGATTCCTGCAAGAGACAAAGGCATCAAGTGAGCATCTTCGTGTAAGAATAAGAGGGTTCACACCTTAATTAATGCTATTATTTAAACCTCTATGGAAACACTCAAGAGAGTCAAAGTGAAGGGTTTGACATTTTCCATTAGCCAGGTGGTCTTCTCTTCAACATAAGTGCACACCCATACAAATGATTTGATAATGGCTCCTTATTATAGACATCAAAAGTCACAATTTTTTAAACTGCCATCATACTGTGAAATAGTTCCTGTTTATAAGGGTACTTGAAAAATACATCTAAAAAATTTACCAGTGATTCTACAATCTAAGAAGTTCAAGTGGAAAGAAAACATGAATAGAAAAGCACTGAGAAATGTTTGTTCAACGCAGAGTGGCTGGTTCCTGTTAAATATCTTCCTTGTTGTGACCTATCCTTTTTTTTTCCTTTCTTTTTTTTAAATCTCCTTACATCATGATGACTTCAGGTTACACCTCTCCTCTGAAAATGGATTAAACTAAATGGATATCTGTAGCTTCAGCACATAAGCAGTCTTCACAATGACTGAGATAGAATTGTGTCTCCAATTCCACGCCTGAATACCACACTTTGGGGAGGATGGGGATCAACTAAAACTCACAGCTGAGAAGCAAGTTAGGAGCTCTGGAATACAGGGTGGATGGCCAAACTGAACTAGGAGTGTTTAGGGAATGGCTGGGGCCACAGGTAATGACAACAATCCCAGGTATCTAAAGAACTGCTGCAAAGATCAAAGTAATAAAGTGATCATCACATCCACGGGGAATATGACAGGATGCAACAGCCTGAAATTGCAGCACAGGAGAGTTAGGTTAGATGCAAGGGAAAATGTTCCGACCGTAAGGCTAGTTAAGCAGTAGAACAAATTGCCTGGGGTGGGTGTGAAATCTCCATTTTCTGGTAGCTTTTGAGGACAGATGAGGCAGACACCTGTCCAGATCGGCTTATAGACAACCTCAGCCTTCACTGGGGAGGGCCACATTTTGGAGGCCTCTTCCAGGTCCATTTCTCCAAGTCTATGATTACTTCAAACACGACAATGACGAGATGCAAAATTCTGCAATATTTTCCATCCTCTTAGCCCTCCTGAGTCCCTGCCAACAAAGTGCAAGTTGGATTCACACAATGTTAGCAAAACTGTCCACTACAAGCCCTCGCCTGCCCTATGAACAAGTAATTTATACCACAGAAAGTCCCTTGCATGTTCCTATAAAGACAAAAAAGACAACAGCCCCTGAATGATTCCACTCAACATACTCAGTTAGTCAAAGGAAATATACCTTCTTTTGCCCCCAAACAAGCGACAGCATATGAATTATTATACATCTTCAAAAAGTCAGCCTGGAAATCCCCTATCCATCACCCCAACAGCCCTGCCCACCAAACCAGTATCATTCCCCTCAGACACCCTTGTTCCTACAGCTCCAACAACAGGGACCAAGAAGGATGCTCACCACAGGCTACTCAGCAGCCCAATGGTTAGGTGAGAGGTTGATGTTGCTGCCTTGCATCTCCTAGGGATAAAAGATTGGCATGTTGCATTTTGCCCACTGAAGCAACCAATTCTGTAACAAGCTCTGGCTTGTAAGGCAGGAGGCAAAAGAGGTTCCCTTCCCTTCTGTCCCCCTCCGGGAACTATTCAGTGAACCTGAACACAATTTGTAAGTAGTTTCCAACTGTTCCTTGCCCCAGAGAGACAAGAGACAACAGATGGGCACAGAAAACTGCAGTGAGGAGCACAGCCGGACAACATTTTAAGTGTAATAAAGCAGCCACTACAGAGTGCTGGAAACAGTAGACTGAAAACAAAAAGACCCTTTTTTTGATTGTCAGGAGGGCAGTGATTTAGTTGCTCAGCGAAGGCACCCTGTGCCTTTTTAGATGCCACAGGTAGCCTAAGCACTGGGCTAGCGGTGGGTCACTCTCCTGGAGGAGCAGCTGGAAAGGTGGGCTGCCCTAGGCTGTCTGAAATTGCACTAGATGTCAGTGTTTCAGCAAATGAATCCCACCCACGGACTAGGTTCTGATGGCAACTCCATTTGCTCCCCGATACCCATGGGTACTCCCATCTGTTCAGACACAGGCTAATGCTAGTCCTAAGGAATTCTCTAAGAGCCTCTGAAGAACAAGGTACCTCCTCAAGGTCAGCACCTATGCAGAGCAGTCCAGCTGTATAGCTCCAGAAGGCTATACAGGGCAGCATTATGAAGCCAGGCTCTTTTTCACCCCTCCAGGCAGAAGAGTATGTTTAGCTGGCACGTGGGAATTTCTTCCCTTTCAAGTCCTTCATGGTGAATTAAGTTTTTGAATCCCATCCCCATTGGTCGCTTTGCCTAATCAAGGCTCTCCTACTATTTCAGAGGGGGCCTGTGCCGTTTTTGTGACTCCACTAAATTACTTTGTTCCGGCATGAATACATTTGCTCCTTGATGTTCTTTTTAAAATGAAAATGGATGTGAAAATTTACTCTAAAATGTACATTGCTCATAAAACTTCTATTAAGTATTATTAGTGCTTAAGAGAAGGATTTAATGTATTTGTGAAGCCAGGCTACAGGATCCCTATATTAAAGGCAGTCTTATGCTTAGGACTGATTTATGCTGAATAGCAGAGATGAGCCTAAACCAAGCTTGCAGTTCTCCTGCCACCTCTTCTGCTAGCGCTGGGCCTCCTGGAAGCAATGGAGACATTTCACCAATTTGATGTGACTCTAGAAAGAGGGTGCTAGAGACCTACAAGCAGACATTACAGCTGACGTTACATGTCAGGTAGGGCTTCAGCTGCATTCAAAACAACAAACACTGGAGGAAATGTATGGGTTGTTCCCCTCTTCATTGCTTTTCAAGCCCTTGTCATATGAAAGGATCAGAGGGCAATTATCCTGCATTTCATTACGAAGAAGCTCATGCTGCTTAGGAGAGTTCAGATGCACAGATCCCACTGTAAGACAGGGGAGAGTTGGATGCTTGCTCCTGTTCAGGCTGCTTCTCTCCAGAGGGCTTCCTGTTACAGGCATCATCCTTTTGATGAGAATTTACATATAGAGAGGGGAAAAGAATTCCCCCGCTCACACATCAGAATATGACCTCAAATGAAAAATCCTATTTTACCTTACCCTACATAGGTAAAAGCCACAGATCTTCCCATCTGCCATAAGCACAGTTACAGGAGCCATGGGAAGAGTCTCATGGCTGAAAAACCAATAGGAATATTATAAATCTCTTGAAGGAACAGATGCCCCTGTCTGACAGCCACCCTGGGAGGCTGACTTCTCTGTTCCTCCTCTTTCCTTTGATTCATTCATCTCAAGTTCTCATCTTATTATTTGTGTACACAAATACCTGGGCTCAGTAGACTTTGTAGGACACCAGAGGTGTAGCCACTATACTCTGAAAAAAGTGAAACAACTTCCGTGCAAAGTGATGGTAGAAGCTGCCATCTGTGTGGGTGAGATGATAGGCATCGAAGTTGCTGGGCTTTTAAAGGCAAAGTAAGTGGCATGGCACTGAATGTAGTCTTCAGAAATCAAGAGAGGACAGCCCCAGCCCTGTATTATACACAAGCAGTGGGAAGCAAGAAGAGAGAGCAACTTTCTGGTGGGCCAGACATCGTGGGGAGGTCTCATATCACAGTGTTCAATTCTCTATAGAAGGGATAAAGGGAGGAGAAGGAATTGACCATGAAAATAACACTGCAACACCAACAACCATGCTAAGCATTCACTGATTAAACAAAAGGACTGCTAGTCCTTATGCTTCCAGGTACTTCTTGATGATACTATTCACAGATTTCTATCAATAAAAGTTTCAGCCAGGAGCTTTAAACCCAAGGACTTGTGTCTGGAGCTTTTATTAAAATGCTATGCGAAATGTATGCAAAGCTTATACTATTATCTCAAACAGATCTCAAAAGTACTTTTACCTCCATAAAATGAACTGCGAAAGTACAAAGGCTTCCCAAGTCATGGAAATAATGGCACCAGGCACTCCTCTAAATATTTATATAATGTGATTGCAGCCATTTTGCAAAATCCTTCATAAAAGTATTAAAACATTAAGAGCTGATCCTAACTCTTAGAGGGAATGTCTAACTATTATGAAAATTTCCCTTTCCAGTAAAACCCAGAGACCTTTTTATTTGCTTTATTCCTACTATAAAATCATTTAAAGCCCATTTAATAAGGGTCACCCAGGTGCATGGAAGATCTTCAGGATCATGTTTGTTACATACATCTTTTCTTGACTGGGCTAACAGCTCTCAGAGGCAGGATTCCCCCTCAGGGTTTCAACAGCCCCTGAATCTTACAGTTTAATCATACCAGGTTTTCTCTCCTCTGCTTTTCTGTGTCCTGCTTTTCTTATGGACTCTGTGACTGTTGTGACATCTATGGGTGCTATTTTGTAGTGAGCTTATCACTGCTTGACTTCATTGGCACTGGCATTAATATGGAAATGTGCTTGGCAGCCACTTGTGCTTTTTTAATATTTGACATCAGAGCACTTTTACTGCCTTTCCATTTGGAAAAAAACCTTTCTAAAAGGTAGTGGCATGTCTGAGCAATGCCCCGGCACAAGAAAGCTGCCGTAGCTTGCTGAGTTACCGTCCATCAGCTGAGCCGTGACAACTGTGGCACAGGAACAGGCAGTGCACGGCGACACGCAGGAACTTCTCAAGCTGCAGAAACCTGGTAAAATGTCTGATCTCCAGTTGCTTCGTTATTGCTATTTCTTGAGTAACTTCGGCAACGGGGTTAGAAAGAATTCAAAACTATATAAAACAAAACTGAGAAACACTTCTTGTAAGAAATAGCTAAAACAACAGAAAATGATTCATTTGAAACCCTGTAAAACCAAAGCCACTCAAGTACTTTGAAGTCGATTGCAGAAAGTCTATATTTTTTTCTTTTTTTTTTTTATTTTTTTTTAAATTTTGCAACCAGTTCTTCAGGTTTTGCAGCCCCAAATCCCTGTGTCAGATGCCAGAGGCTGGATTTTGTTCCCTATTACAGAGCAGTGTCAGGCCCAGATAAAAACCATACCTAAACTTCATCTACACAAGTGAAACTCCAATGAGTTATCTTACTTTTTTAAACATTGCAAGTGTTTAATAGGGTTATCAGGTATGATGTATCTTGGTCTACCATTCAAAGCAAAACCTATCAAACCTTTCAGAGTTAAAGTGTTAAGAGTGCCATCCAGATCCTGCACATGCTTTTTTTTTTTTCCCCCACTCATTTGAACAGCTCTTCATACCTTTCCATTGATATTAACAAATGAGAAAATGCTGCAGGAATGATGACTCAATGAAAACCCTCCAGGCTGATCACTGTCCCATGAATAACCCTAATCGTTCTAACACTTTTTCTAACAGATTTTTAGTAGGGTTGAGTAAATACTGATTTGGTGAGTTTCCTTAGAAACTAATCTGAAAAAAATACAGATTTCAATAGGGCATGATACCCTTCAACTGAACAGATTCTCATAGGCTAGAACCTCGTGGGCATCCCTTGTGAAAGCAATCAACTTTGTCAAAACTAGATCTCTGGAATAAAGCCCTATGCCATGCAGATCAGAGAACTCATCATGATAAACACTCATCACAATAAAATTAAGAATTAATATAATGATTAGCATTTGAGCCCTACTTACCAGACTTTTACATGTGGAGTTAAAATAAAGTGCCGATAAAAAGGCAGAAGCAGAAAGATTAAACGGTGTTTCATTTTAGCAAAAGTCCCTGTTCAGTTCTTTGTCTCTATGTAGACTGAGCTTCCCAACTGCATCACTAGAATATTTTCACTTTGATGACACACGTACCCAGCCCAAGTGCAATTCTGCTGAGAAGCACCTGATTTAGGAATACAGCAGACTCCCTGCTGGCCAAAGCCAATGTAATACTTATCCATTGAATAAGCAGCACCAACCATAGTAAACCTGACTCTAAACTCCCAACACAGAATAACACATATGTTTATAACTTTCAAGCTGTGAGATGCTCCAGTGCAGTCACTGGTGGTCTTGGGGTGTGGACTGCTGTACCTCTAAGCATCAGAGAAGAAACAAACGCACAGTCCTAACTCCCTCTCATTTCTCTGCACAAAACAACTTTGCTCCCGCTGCTCACCTGGAGATCTAACAGTGGCACGAGCTCTGTGACACAGCAAGAAGTCTTAGCACTTTGCTCACCTCTTGGCTGCTTGTTTACATCCTGAATGTGTTCAACCAGTCTGTCTCCAACGAGCGACTTCTGTTACTTTAGAAATGAAGAGGCCATCATGTTTTCATCAATGCACCAAATATTCAGTGCAAAAGAAATGATCGGCAAGTGAATGGACATACAGGAGCAATAATGAACAGCCCATAACCAAATTCCTCACTTGCCTAGAGCCTCCCAGGCTCAAATGACTAATTAAGCAAATAACTCTTCTCCACTGTGTTTTACATCAGCCAACAGTGAGCAGATACAGCCCAGTCTCAGCTGGCCAGGCTCAGCTAACTGTGGCTTTACAAGAGGTGTCAACAGAGAACCAGACAGGCATTTAGTTGGCAAGAACCATTCTTTCTGCATCTTACATGTATGCATTTCTGACCTGATTTAACGCAAGCTGCAGAGAACTGAACAGAACTAGGTGAGCATTCCGGTATCTGCATGGGCCTGCACATATCTCAGGCCTGTTCACAGCTCTTCAGTCTATGCTAAAAGGCAAAAGGACTGTCCAGCTAAAGTATCTGAAGAGCCAGTTAACAACAAGCTGCAATTCAAATGAAGCAAAGGCTGCTCTGATCCTTGGCAGCACTACATGCCAGGGCGCAGAGTTGTCCTTGCCCTCCCGTTCCCCGACTCTTTGCATGGTGCAGCCAGAGCTGAGACCTGAGGCCAGAATCCTCAAAACTCTCAGTGTTCAGGGATTTTTAAATCATTACTTTGCTGCTTTGCTCAAGTGTTTTAAAATTATGCTTGAGAGACAATTCCTGATTGGTCACAGCCTGTGAATTCATAAATACCTGAAATAGAGCAGAAAAAGGAAAATCTTACTTATCCCTTTGCCTTCACAGGTTTGTTCCCTAAGAGACAATTCTCGGTACTTGGTCTCAGCAGTGTACAAGGATGAGGACCTTCAAGACTGCTGCAGTGGGACACCTTGCAAGATGAGAAATTACTGGGTTCGTTTTTTATGGGACAGAACTGCACCTGTGGGTTGTGAAAATGCAGTGCTGCTTCCTGGTACACAATACTGATTATTGCTTGTATTTAAGGATAACTCCTACATTTGCTTCCACTCTATGCCAGCAGATTCTCTTTGAATGAATCCTCATTCTTCCCAGCGCTAGGCCTGATGATCCACATGCTCCTGCTGTTCTTCTGTACTTCATGCAGATACTCCAGTCAGTCTGATCCAAATCATACCGGTACAAAATACTCTCCACCAATTAACTGGAGATCTAAAATACTTTAACGTTATTTAATTATGGGTGGGGAGGTTACCTGCATATTATCAACCCTTCATCACATAAGAAGTTCAACGTATGAGATAACAACTTCATTTTTTAAATATTTTTTCTATTGATGCTTGATATCATACTTGCATATGTACATGAACAACAACAAGAAGTCCAGGGGAAGAATTACTAAACATACAAGAATCTAGCAAAAACCTGAAAACTCTTCAAAGTACAGACTATATTATGCATGGATTTTGGCTTCTTGGATTGCTATGAGTGATACCAGAAAGTAAAATACCTTCATTCATACTGCAGTACTACTCAAAAAACATACATGCTTCCATGCAGAGACCCACTGCAGAACAGGACATCTATTTCAGAGTACTTGTAGACTTGCTTTATGTAGTGTGAATCTTAAACAGTAAGAAGAATGGTAAGGTGAGAAATGTAAGTGAGGTATTATTTATCTCACCCACCTCTGGAAAGCAGCTCTTAAAAAATAAGTTTTATATGGTGTAAATTACTGCACAAACCTTAACATAGTAGAATCACATCCAGGCAATCTCTGGACCTAATTCCCTCTTTCTCACTTAATCTGAACTAGATGACAAGTAAATCCACTGCAGCACAATGAGTTACATCAGAAAATGGTACAAGATGAGAATCAAGTTGTGTGAATCATATGGGAATATTTTGCCCTTCCACAGCTTATCAAGGAGCTGCACAACCTGAAATACAGCGTCCAGTGCTCTTAAGTATAGTAAACCCTTTTATACTCCTGAGGCAATAGAAGGAATCATACAACACAAACAAGAAGCAATTTAGGCCTTTATCAAGATTATGACCCAAAATTAATCTATTAGAAAGTGTTGTGTGAAAAACACTATGTCATCAATAACATTTTATAACAGAAGGTCTGGCAGATTAAAAAGTTCAGAACCAGTTTATACAGTAACGTGCCTGTCTCTCAGTTTTATCTTCCCAGGTGTCAAACTACATTTGAGAGGGGTTACATTTGTTCAAATACACACAGTTTAATGATCAACTCGTTGGTCCACCTCTTCTGAAATGAAGAGGAGTATAAATAGATCAAATTCTTCAATCCAGAACAGTTACACAGCAAAAACTGTTAGTAGGAAAAGTCTGTGCATCCTGAACAACCAAAGAGTATCAGGAGCAGAAAATATGAAAATCTTTCTAGTCTTTCTATTCATTGCCCCACTTGCTCTTTCAGCTAGAGCTGAGAAGGATTATTCCTCCTTTGATTCTGCTACATCTCCTGAGACGAAGTCAAGATTTGCCATGTTAGATGATGTACGAATTTTAGCCAATGGACTCCTCCAGCTTGGGCATGGTCTTAAAGACTTTGTCCATAAGACGAAGGGGCAGATGAATGACATCTTTCAAAAACTTTACATTTTTGATAGGTCCTTTTATGAGCTCTCACTGCAAACTAGTGAAATCAAAGAAGAAGAAGAACAGCTCAGACAAACTACGGCCAGACTGCAAATCAACAATGAAGAGATGAAGAATCTCTCACAGGAGATGAATTCGAAGATTGAAGACCTCATACAAAACAAAATCCAGCTGCAAGAGAAAGTATGGGGACTGGAAGACAAAGTCACTAAACTGGCCATTATCCAGCCTTCAATGCAAGAGACAAAAGAAATTTCTTCACTCAAAGTAAGTAGACTTGTGAAAGCCCCTGACACACAAAGCCAAAGTAAACTGTAATGCTATTATCAGTAGTTGTGCAATAGAAGCTCATGTTTCCCCTTCCTCTTCACTGTAGTACTACTGTATATTTTAAGAAATCACTGTGATAATCTTAAAAGAATCAGTGTCTTAATCTGACACATTGTTTATGTGGTAGTAAAATTCCCCAGTGAAATCAGTGAGAAAATTGTGAAATTATAAGGTTCTATATTTTTTTCAGTATTTTTCTGCAAATCAGTTTTAAGAAATTCTGCAATAATAAAAGATTTTTGCAATCAGGAAAATGACATGATTACCAAGCCCAGAAGTTTGTATGTCATCATCTCATTACAAATCAATGCACTAGGAACGGAACTGCCTGCTCAGTATAAAAACAGGAAGTTTAAACCTTTAAAGAGGGACATCTATAGTACCTATATGACCTCCAGGACCAAAGAACCTTGCAAGTATTAATAGACTTAATACATGCAAGTACTGAGGTGGGTTTAAGTTTTCCTATGGAAAAGGAAGTAGTAGCTGTATTTTGCAAGAGCATAGAAAGGCTAAGCAACTTGTGTGAGAAAATATTGGATGTTTCTGTCAAAGCAGAAAGACAAATCCAGATCTCCCAAATCCCAAGCTAATACCCTAAATGCTGGGAATTGTTCCCTTTTTTGATCAGTGGCATACATCTAGTTTGAATCAAGGCACAACTTCACAGAACATAATTGTTCTGGAAGCGAAAATGGAAGGAAAATAGCAACAACAAAAAAGGTCTACAAAGCTGCCAGTAGTTTGTCTCAAAAAAAACGGGTGTTCACTTCAGAGGCATAGAAATTCACCCCTTCAGAGGCAAAGCAGGCAACTCATTGGAAAAGGAAAGGCAACGTTAAATGGTTTGTGCCTCTCAGAACTCACCCCATGACAAGAGTTATGGAGGCAGTGCCACTGTGAAGGTCTGCTGCTGCTTCTAACCACAACCCTCCTCGCTCCCTTCCTGTCTTCAGGCTTTCGTGGAGCAGCAGGACAACCACATCAAGCAACTTCTCAAAATCGTAGAGGACCAGCATGTGCAACTCGACAGACAGCACAATCAAATAATGGAGCTCGAGGACAAGGTACAGGAACCATCTCTATTTCTTTTTTTCAGAATTTGTCATCTCTCATAACACTGAAGGAGTCAATGGCCCAACCATTCATTTGGGTCAGCCATCCCTCTTGTTCACAGTTGGGGGTGTAGAGGAGGGTACAAGCAGTTTTGACCACAAACAGGTACCTCTTTGGGTGAGAGACTGCTGTGCTGCCAGGTAGGAGGCTATGGCCAGGGCACACAATGACCAAGAACACAGCTTTGAAATGCTGCCTATCAACACCAGGCTGCTGGATTTTCTGACTGCTAATTTTCTTTTTTTTCTCTTATTATCTATCATATTATTGTTCTTCCCTTGGTCTTCTAAGTATCATTACTTTCTATCTCTTTCTTCTTTTCCAATATTCAGTCCAATAGAGTCATGTTCTGCAGTTCAACATGTGTCACCGTAATGCTGGGTATAACTGACATGCTCATATTTAATCTATTCCTAAGAGGAGGCTATAAAAGGAAAATGCATTTCAGCCTAAGGAACTCTAGGTTCTGTGCTCTTTAGTTGTTGGTATATTTGTCTAACTGATGTCACCTGAGGAAATAAGTTAAATCTGTTTGCCCATTAAGGTGCACCTCGTGAGAACAGGTCATTTACTCGCCTCATGAATCCTGCCTTGTTTGAGCAGTGGCACAGCTGACATTCATGCAACTGAAATCCACCAGTGCAGTTCTAAAGTTATTTTTATGTTGTAAATTGGGTATTCTAAAGGATTACGTTCACAAGAAAAATTATTCTCTGCATGACATTGTTCGTCTTGATACATGAATCTCATCATTTCAGAGCCTTGGGAAATTAACAGTCTGCAATTACGGTTCTTTCAGCTAAACCACATCGAGCTCCAGGAACTCGCAGAGAACTCCTTCACGGGGGACCAAACAGAACCAGAGGCCACCAGCTTTCCCATGCGCAACGCCACAGCTGTAACATACAAATCTGATGGTGAGACCTTATCTCTTAGACATGACTACACAACGCATTGCATTCGCAGCACTCTGTGAAAGATTTGCATTGGTTTTTAACAGTCAAAGACTAAAAGCAAAAGACACATGTTATATACAGCGCTGTGGGAAGGAGCTAAATTTCGTGCTTTGGAAAAAATGCCATCATCTATTTAGCCCCACTATCCATGTACTTGTCTCTGGGGTGACATACAGGCACAACATCCTATAATGCAGTAATCCTGTCCTCAACCTTCAGCCTCCATTCACCCCTTGTAAACACGTGCTGTGACCATCCTTTCACTGACACTTCTGACGTTGCCGATGCCTGTCTTGGAGAGTATGAACAGAGAACTAATTTACTTCACACTGGCTAATTCTAAGATTTGGAAGAGCTTTCTTTAAAGTTGAGAGGCATTTTCGAACTGCAGCAATGGGAACGGTATTTATTGGGAATTTTACAAGAGGTAGGAAAATCCATTTGCCAGATTCTAGACTTAGGCCTTACAAACTTTCCAAAATTATCTAAACTGAAACCTTGCCTACCTTAAAAAATATAGGTGGTCCAATCTACGTACAACTTGGTAGCTGTACTACCAAGCCCAAAGCAGTTTGTCGATTTCATGACATTTATTGTAAAGTAAAATTACCAAAAAGATTGTTCCAGCTTTTGTTTTGGCTCTATCCCATACAGAAATTAAAGTTACAAAGCTGGATTAAAACTTACCACATCCAAAACAGTATTTGTAATTGTCTGCTATTTGCTTTCCTAGGTGCTGCTCCTGACTGCACTGCTCTTTATAACAGCGGCATGCGGTCCAGTGGTGTTTACACTATTAAGCCCAACGGCTCAGAAGCCTTCGATGTCTACTGTGAAATGAAATTTGGTAAGACAGCTGTGCTAGCAACAGTCTAATTTTCACATAAATAGCTTCTTATAAGCCAAAAAAAACATGTCTCATCCCAAAGCACACAAAAACTTATCATGATTTATGTATCCTTTTGACTTCTGTTACTGGACTATCTGTGCTCTGAACTCAGGCTTCCCATATCCTGAAGTCTCCTTGACACTGCTTTCATTCTTTATTCGCCTCTTGTTTATACCAAGGAAAGGACTTTCAATCATGTGACATAAATTAATTATATTAAAAAACCCAAGCCCCTTTAGCTATAGATAATGAAAATGGCAATTATAAATACCATTATATTGCAACCATGAATAACTTTTCCAAATAAAAGCAAACAGTAGATAGTAAGTACCTTAGTAAAATTTTGTTTCATTAACAAGGGTTACTGCTTGAGACTTAAATATACCAAACTAACCCAAAGAGTTAGTTATACAGGTATAACTACAGTTAGTTATATAGATATATAGTTATATAGATATACCAAACTAACCCAAACTAACCCTGTCCTGGAGACAGGATTCCTGTATCATGTTTGGGTGAGTCAGTACCTATGTATCATATAGGTCCAGAATTGTCAGGGACCAGGATGTACAGCACCTACCCAAGCTCTGTCTTTGTAAGAAACCCATTTGTCTGTTCCTTTTGCCACTACCCAGAGATCACACATCGTTTGGCCAGTTCACTGTTCCCTGTTTTTTTCACCCTGCAATGCATCATCCTGCAGTGCTGCTCTGTGCGTGCCCTGCCCAGCTTCCCCGCGTGGTCCCTTTGCCACTGCTACCTGGAGAACCTGGGAACACACTGATGCAAACGTGGCAGGGTCATGGGATTTGTTTGGATGTGTAAACAGAGCAGCACGGCGTTACCCTGTGCAAAAAGCTCCTTTGCTTACATTTGTTGAAACTGGTGAAATGAGGGTGTCATGACCTGGTCAGGATAAAGACCCCACTGCAGCCGTAGCGTAGACACGGCCTTCAACACTTCATACCTTCTGTGGAGTTGTGTTCCCAGCAATCAAGCACTATCAATAGAGGGAGTCTGGCAATCTGATCAAATGTCTGGAACATTTCATATCTCCTTTTTTATCATTTTCTCTATGTTTGTGTTTCTCAGCCCTCATAAACAAATGAAACCCAGTTAAGTCAGCTGAACAAAATAAGTCTGGAAGTGTGGCAGAGGACACTCGAATGGCCCTGTGTTCTGTTCAGCTGTGCTCACTTGAATTGCTTTCATGAAGATTTAGGTAACTCATTCTACCTCAAAACTGGAGCACCCAAGAGCACACTCATAGACAGTTAATAAGGCCAAGGCCAAGATGAGTTGAGCATCTGCTCTCCGTACAGCTGAGAGGCTTTATAGCTCAGTACACACGCACTCAGGTCTGCTGCAAAACGAAGAGGAAGTGGGATTCATATGGAGCCACCTTCAATGCAAACCTATTTTCTTCTTCACTGCAGTGGAGAGCGAGCTCGCATAAGGGCAGCGCCAGCAGTGCAGTCTGTGGGTCAGCACCTGACGGTCTCAGTTACTTTCCATCTTCTCTCTAGTGCTTTAAACACTTAAGCCAGGCTTGTGACTTATTTCCTCTTCGCATTCACAGGCAGTTCCTGGACTGTAATCCAGAACAGAGTGGATGGATCACTAGATTTCAACCAAACCTGGGATGCCTATGCAAATGGTTTTGGTGAACTCAATGGTAAAAATGCTTTTTTTGTGTCTTTTCTTTGTATCAGTTGCTTTTAGAAGCTGTATCTTCTTAATTAAAGGTGTTCACATGAGAGCAGACAAAACCTGCAATCAAATCTGAACAGCTTACCTAATTAGTGGAACACCAGAAAGTGCTTAACAGAAAACGTAACTCAGCAAAATTCTCAAAGACACATCTTCAAATGTGTGTTTAGAAATTTTTGCTGAATCAAGGCCAGAATGCTTTAATTGCTATTTGAATTATTGAGATTTTACTGTTCATAAAAGCACGCCCCAAAAGCCTTTAAAGTATACACATAAATGTAAAACCTCACCAGGTTGCTGTCACTACTTTTTCTCAAACTTTCTGCAATGATGTTTCCCTTAAAACCACCACCCCAATTTTTCCAACCTCAAGAGAGCCCCAGGCTGCGTGTTCTCCCCTGCACAAACACCTCCGGCTTCCCCGCACTGTGGCCAATCCCCTCTATGGCTGGATAGGGTGAGGAAACACCCACATTCCCCTGTTAATCATCAACTCCAAAGAATTTGTAGCACCAAGTGCTGCCCAACAGCCTCCCCATCCAGAAGATTTTCCTTATTTTTCTTATAGAATGAGATGATTCTTACTTTTGTTTAGAAAATATTTTGACTTTCTAGGCACAGCACAGATCAAAACCTCACCAATGTGGGCAGCAATATTGACTTACTTCCACCTCTTCTACAATAAAAAGCTGCTATACCTTTCCTGCATTTTGGGACAGTAGCTCACAACTGAGGTAGACTTTTACCTGTATAGTTTGTCTGATCATGTTAAATGCTACAGTTGCTCCTCAATTGGTCTCCAATTCTCATATAGTAAACTAACATGAAGCCACATCTTTTCAGTGTCAGAAAGACTTTGCAGAGGATCACACGACTCTCAGCTATGACCTACTCAGTTCTGTGCTGCATATTCTAAGGTGATAAAATATAACAGGCTACTGCTCCTTACCTGTAAATTGTGGGAGTATTTTACTCAACCATCTTGTTTTCTGTTGCTTAAAATGCCACCTGCATGTATGGCACTCACATTCAGCTACACTATTTCTACATGTGGCAATTACCTATTGTGCACTGATACCAGCGGTGCTGATAATAAGCCACTTAATGAATATAATTTATGAAACTAATTAAACTAATTATCAAGAATTCTAGCAAAAGAAAAATGCTCAAGTTAAATTCACTTTGTACACAAGGGTATCAAAACCTCAGTTTAGTTCTGCAGCTCTTTCCTTAAAAAATACAACAATTGCAATTAGATTTTATGTATGTCATTTGCTTCATTTGTCACACAGTTCCAATTATGCATGTTTTAAATGTCTTGAGCTCCCTCTCAGAGTTTCACAAGAGGTGGGAAAGTTAAGAGAGAAGCTCCAGCTCATTTATATCTCTTGCTTTTATTGATCACCAGTGTGCAATTAAGAAGAGGTAAACAAAAAGAATGTAGCAGGAGACCTCTGAAAAGATCAACAGTCCCCAAGACTCATATTATTGATTTAATTAAAGCAATGAATAAATCCTTTTAAATACTATATTTTCACACATACTACCCGCAGGTTATCTGTAAAAACAAACTGAATAGCAGTGTGAGCAACACAGAGTTTTAGGGAAAGTTTATCACATAACCCCTTCCCCATTAACTCCCTGCCCGGTGACTTCTGTCCCCTAATCCTCACCTCTGACATCTCTTGATTCTGACACTGCGCAGCTTATTTGAACATGTACTTTCAAATACTGATATTTTAAAGGTGAATGAGCTATCTGAGGTATGGGTTAGAGATCTGAAAAACATGCTAAGTGTTTTCATGCCTAGTTCCATATTAACAGCATCTATTTACTACGACTTTGCAGAGGAATTCTGGCTAGGCCTGAATAAGACTTACTCCATTACTAAACAAGGGGACTACATCTTACGGATTGAGCTGCAGGACTGGAAAGATAACAAACGTTACATCGAGTATGCCTTCAGCTTGGGAGGCCCCGAAACAGACTACACTCTCCAGCTTTCACGGATCTCCGGGAACATGCCCAATGCACTGCCAGAGCAGACAGAACTGCGGTTCTCAACTGCAGACCGTGACATGGACATAATAAATGACTTCAACTGTCCAGAAAACTACCTAGGTATCAATATGCTGGGTATATTATCATGGCAGTTTCTTTGTTACATGAAGGATGGTAGTATGCTTTAGTGGGTAGTTACTGATATTAGTCTGGCTTTAGATATAGAAAAGAGAGGGCAGCAGCATCTTTCCGCTTGCAGGAAAGGGCAGATGTTTTTCGCTGGCAGATAGCAGGGTCCTACAATGAGGCATCACCTTTCTATTTTATAGACAGGTAAAACTAAAGCATAGTGAGGCTGTGCAAACGACCAACATCAGAAACAGAACTAGCAGCACAGGTTGAAACAAAACCCCAGGATGATATTCTGAGCTATGAAGTAAAGGGCAGTTCTTCCTCTGATGCCTGCTTTGGTGTGGCAGCCCTAGGTCGCATTGTTTAATCCCTCCTTGCACAAAAAGAGAAGACAAACTGACTCTTAACTCCATTTTGACTACAAACCACAAGTTAAGAATGACGGTGAGTTTCCATTCAAAGGTAGATTTTAGCTGTTTGTCAAGTATACATGCTATAATCACTCTCAAAAGAGCAAGAGAGATGCGAGGCTGAAGACATTATTTCTCCTTGAAGATAATTTGGTTAAAGGATTCCTAATTCTTTGATTTTATGAAGCTTTTATGTTTTTTCAGTTTATAGCAAAAAGCGAACAATTGAAAAAACAATTAATGATTAAAGCACAGGATACAGAATTGCCCTCCAGACACCTGCTTCATGCAACAAACACTTTGTATGTCATTCTAGGCTTGAAAATTGTTAATGTCTGAAACAATGCTGAGAGTGTTACTCGGTTCTAGTGACCATAAAGCAGATGGCCAATGACTTCCAAAGTGCTAAACTTTCATTTTTAGCACAGACTCACTGCCAGTCCTTTGCTAGCAGAACTGGGCTTACAATTTAAGCTTGTGGTTAAGGACACGAGCCAATAAAAAAAGAGAATTTGTTTACTAAAGGCTCTTCAGCCTCCTGTAGATGCAGAGATTTAACTATCTGTAACTGAGAAAAACATCAGCAAATCAGAAAGTCAGTTGTAGAGGGTCATGGGAAACATGAAAGTGTGAAGCTAACTTCGCAAGTGTTCCAACTCAGTGATAGCACTTGTGTGTGCAGTTTTCTACGCACCACTTCTTTTATGTGAAGCAGACAATAACAGGGAGCACAACTTCTTTGTATTGGCCCTCAACTTGCAAATGTAAGTGAGTATATGTACAAGCACCATTTCATTTGGGTATACGGGGTAATTGTCATTTTTTCTGGAACTGGTCTAAAGACGATTTATGTTGCAAACGGCAGCTGTCTACTCGGAAACTGAGCACAGTATGTTAGGGTACAACTGACAGTAACCGACATTACAATATTTTTCCTTAGGAGGCTGGTGGCACAGTGAATGTGAGGAAACCAATCTTAACGGGAAATACGTTGCACCAAGGTCAAGAGGAAGACTAGACAGAAGAAAAGGCTTATACTGGAAGCCTAAGAAAGGAAGATACTACTTGCTCAAGTCAACCAAAATAATGATACACCCAACGGATTTAAAAAGTTTTGACTGAATGCTCAACCTGATGCATTTTAATTCAGAACACATACACTGAACATTACTACATCAAAGAAGTTCATGTTATGTTTAATAACAGATGCATGTCTAAATCCATACACTGTATGGCGTATTCTCCAATACATAAACTCTGCGGCATTTGCGATGGTCTTAGAGTATGTTTGGTGAGTATTCTCATTCGCCCCAGCGCCAATGTCAATGTGCTGTAACTTACGTGGAGCTTTTACTTCCCTAGGATGAAACTCTAATGCCTAGGAATCAGCTCCCTATTCATGTGTTGGATAGTATTGCCTGGAGGAATGGGTTTTCAGGCTGTTGCATTCATTTCCGGGTTGTGTAGCAGGGAACATGAAAAGTGTTTCAGTTAACAAAGGCCTGGTGAAATGCTACGGAAGATATTTAAGTATTAATCTATAAGGAAAAGAAGAAATTTTGTCTCATAAAGTAACTAATTTGATGTTTGGTTCATGTTATTGCTGTGGAATGTTTCTATGAGCAAATGAGAGCTGGGTAACTCCCCATTTTAGGGTTCTGTGTATTTCCAGACAAATTTTCAGCAGTGTAGCTCAGGCCAGTCTTCACTGAAGCACTGTACTCATGCAGCTATAGATGGGTACACTCACATCAAGTAAGCCACAGCACAAACCTGATCTAAAAGATCCTGCAATTTGAAGAATTTGAAGAATAACTTAAGAATTATGCTTTCTTACTGAAAGTTAAGAGCTAAGCTTCAAAGCTTACTGAAATAAATAAGAGATCTTTTCTTCTCATTTGAAATGGATTCAGAGCCATCCCTTTGTGACCTTTTAGTACACCTAAGAAATCAAACAAAAGACCACATGAGCACATGGCAAAACACCTTTCAAATAGAGAACAGTTGCCTGTAGGGGGGGCAACTCCAACTGAGTCAGTGGTAACAACCAAAAAACCCTGTAGGCACAACCTATGTGTCAGTATTGGTCCTGCTCCTGAGAACACATTCACATTTGTTTAACTTCGGCTGTAGAATATATAAGGCAGAAGGACTATTGACATGCTTGTGGATGGCCAGCTGTGGAAGTGTTGACTGACAAGGACCCTAATTCTGCAGTTACATTGACTGAGTCACATTAATTAAGTCATATTGACTTGTATATGTTACCTAACCCTTGTACAGCATGGATTTTGTATCTCAACATTTGCAACCATACAGAAAATGGTTTTAAACTATAATTTGTCAGAGCGAAGCAACTGTGAACAGAATGCACTATTTACAGAGAAACTGCAAAAATACTTTTATTCCTCACAGATTTATTACAAACAAGAGATCACACAGTGCTGCTTAATTGTACTGGTGTATTGTAATGTTTAATTACCTGTCCAACCTCCAGAAATAAATAAATAAATAAATAAATCTTTTGAAAAGACACGAGATATGGAACTTGACTAAACTCTTTCTTGTAAGCTTTGGTTTATAAAAATCTGGTTTGTATTTATCTAACTTTTACAAGAAGAAGTAACTGATTTGGTGAGTAAGTTGGTGAAATTACTTAACAGAAGAAGACAATACCACTCAGAGGTGTAATGCCTTCAAAGATACTGCGAAAAAGCTTTAAATGAACATGGTACATAATGAAAAGAAATCTGCTCCCTGCCTGGGCTTAGTTATAGAAAGGTTATTGTTTTCCTAGATAATTGAGGAAAATTTCTTACCTTCCAGATCTTCAGAAGATTTGTTTTTCAACCATTGTAAACAAAGAAATTGCTTTTAAATCAAAATGGGAATATGAATGAAGGGATTATGCATTTTCTTCACTTTTATCCCCCACTTTAAAGAAAAAAAGTAACTCACTGAAAGTGTCAGAAAGTAACAGAAACAGTAAGAGAATGATGACTTTAGCACACAAACAAATTAAAAAACCTACATAAAACTGAAAAGAATTCAACTGAATTTCACTGTAAGTTTTGGGAAATAGAGAAACTTCTCTCATGTTCCTGTTCACAGCCAAGTTTTATGCAAATATGTTTGTCCCTTCATGTCTGTGTATTTTCTGCTGTGTCAGTCTGGACCCTTTTTGTGCCTCTGGCTCAGCAGATCTACTGATACAACAAGTTTCGCAACAAACCAGATGATAAGGCAGGAATTTCTAGATTTGCTAGTCTCAGGGCTCAAAATGTGAAGCATATTTCAAAACTCTAACCTGTATGTGGTATTTGGAACGTAGACATCCCTGGCAGGAAACTCCAGGATTTCTCTTGTAGGTCTAACTCTGCTGTCTGGGTAAAGTTTGACTTGCAGCAACTCTGGAGTTAGACAGTAATGGGGATTCTCTGGAGCTGGAGATATGTCTATCTTTAATTGAGCTGTAAGAAAAAAATGGTTTTGTTACAATAAATAGAAGTTAAAAATAAAGCATGTTCATGCTTTTTTTCTTGAGGTTAATATCCTATATATTAATTTCGTAAATAAAGAAATTATAAATTACAGCCAATGTGGAATTGTTAAAAACAAGTAGCAGTGAATCAAACTGATATCTAGGGCAACTGAGGTACCAGATAATAAGAACCAACAGAAAAGATACATCTTAACAAGTCCCAAATGCTGTGCTCATAGGCAAGTTGGGGAAATAACATAATAATGCTACTATGAGGCCCAACTACTGTTAAAAACAATATTCAAAGTCTCATCAGCAATCTTGCCTATTAAACCAGAAGGATACATCAGGAGTTGCTGAAAGCTAATCTGCACCAAGATTATTGAACATTTTCCTTAGCAAGTCAGCTGACAGTACTGACAGTACACTTCTTGTTGGTGGATGGCACTGAGGCTGGAATAATTGTAAAAATTCGGAAGAGAGGAGGCTTGGAGAAATGGCATCAAATGACTAAGGTGAAACAGAAGAAAGAGCAAAGGACTTGCATTAAAAAGGAGAAGCCAAACATAAAAAAAAAAATTGGCATGAATCAATTCCACAGAAAAGGGCTGGGTGACAGCAGTGACAATAAGCCAATGTCCAGAAGAAAGCTACAACCATTCTAAGATGTGCAGTGCATGTGTAAGACACTGGAAACAAATTCGCCTGCTTTGCTTGGCATGAGGTCTTAGAAGGAGCAGCATACCCAGTTTAGAGCACCTTGCTTAAAGAAAAGCATGGACAGATTAAAGAAACTCTAGCAGAGAGTAACAGGCAATTTTAAAATCACAACCTTTGAGGAAGGGTTGAAAAAAACCTGAGATCAGTTAGGCTACAAAACGGAGGTGAATAAGAGTGAACTAATAACGGTATTCAAGTACTTGAAAGGTTGTGATAACTGCCCTGAGGGCATGACAGACCATAATCAGATTAATTTGCAGTAAGATAATTTTGTGAAGTTTTCTTAATACCTAACCTCACTACACAGACAGCTGAGTGCTGGGAGGGATGATCTAAGGAAGCCGTAAGACTGCTGTTGCTGGAGATTTTTAAGAACAGGTTAAGTAAATATTGTCAGGAATACCACAGGTCAGGGACCAGTGATGTTTCACTGTTGGTGTGCCAGCATTTTTATTTCCCTTTCTCAAACAGAGGTGGAGTCTGTTCCTATTAACCAAGTGGGAGCCAGGACAAAGATCTCCTGCCAGCTAGAGAGAGGTATTTTACTCGGGAAAACAGAGGTTCCTCAGCCCCTGCTGGGTTTAGGGCTTTGGGGTTTGCACCCTTTTCTCACAGATGCTACTCTCAGTGTGACAGGAGCTGCATGTGCACACATGCCAGTAGAAAAACTGCCAAAATGCCATCTTTACTGCTCATGGTCTACCAGGGAATGGCAACTGGGTGGCAATTGGGAAGGACTAATCAAATACCTTAACAGATGTGAGCCAAAAAGATCTCATTCAATACCTGTGATAGGTCTCAATCTCCGTAACACTGATGATGGCCGTCTCATGTCAGCAAGAAACTTGTACAAATCTTCATCGCTCAGGCGATCGCCCTCCTGTTGGATGTTGGGAAGAAAATGGTTACCTACACAACCCTTCAGAATTGCAAGAGAATGAATAAACCACCTAATACTATAGTCTCTTTCCTCTGATATCAAAATGTACCTTCCCAGAACAAGGTGTTAAGATTAATGTGTTAAATTACAGTTCATTTCTCCATCCTTTTTCCTTACTTTTTTCCTTATTAATCATCATGACAGCTGCAGGAACTTCTCACTGAAAACCTTTTCTCTCCCCATCAATATTATCTTTTTCAAAACTGAGAATGACTGTTAAAAGATGTCCCCAAAATATCCAATTTTTAGCAAGTATAATAGTTTGAAAAAGTATCTGTCATTCAGGTAGTGATCCTCGTTCCTTCTCCTCTGCCTTTTCTCTGGTATGAGTCTAAGAGAGTCTTACTTTTCAGGAGAAGTGTTAAGAAACAGTGGGAAGTGGAAGGAGTCTGTTGTCAGTCTTCCTTGTGCCACATTCTAGGAGCTCAGAATTTCATTAATTTTGGAAACATGATAAAAAATGTGACTCTGCCACCCTCTAACTATCCAAAAGCAGAAGATATCTGATAATAAAGGTAATAAATCACAATATGAAAAAAGAAGCAAATGGAAGGAGCAAAACGCCAGGTGGTATTCAATTAATTGTACTCAAGGGGAGAAAAGGAAGGGAAGATAAAAATTAAAAGATACAGAAGAATTAGAAACTTAAAATCTTAAATCAATGTTCAGCAATTTTTAAAGGATAAATTAATAAAACAAGCTGTTTCAAAGTTGTCAAGTGAAAACAACCTCGACAAAGTAAATAAATATATGCTTTTGTAAATCATTACTAACTTAGTGAACTGGTGTATATCACAAAGAGGGCTGCAGAACATGACCAGTGGAATGGCTGCATTAGCAGTGCTATAATAGATTTTTTTTCTTACTTTCTACATCTTGGGTGAATATGTTACAGAACTGGATTTTATTAACACCCCAAGTAAAAGGAACTCCCTGTGCTGCTCTGTGTCACTGAGACCCCAGAGATACCATTCCCAGAGCCCAACTACAGTCATACTGAGTTTCATGAAAGCACAGAGCACGAGAGGCATGAGTCACCCTCCACTTCAGCATGGTTTGCACCATGATAACTTCATGCCCTTGATGACATTTCTCCTTATTTACCCTACTGCATTTAAAAGCACTTTGGATGGCTACCCACAGTGAAAGTGGCACACAACCAAAACAATCAGAGAAAAAAAAAAAAAAAGAGTGTAACCAACTTTCAATATATAGTATCTAAATCTTTGTATTCCCAATAATCGAGGAATCAGTCCAAAAAATATCTGGTTGCTCACTATTAAATCCCTTTTTATACACAAAGGTGACATTCAAATAACAATTTTCCTGAACCAGATGTAGCATTAAGCAAATCTTATCAAAAATTAATGAACTGAAACCATTTTCTAAGCTTAACTAAAAATTTTATTCTGTTTAATCATGTTTTCTACTGCTTCTCAGGAAAATCCCACGCTCTGGCTAAGAAGAGCTGCCACTCAGTAAAGCAGCATCCAAAGTGAAATGCTTTGTTTTCTCAGGCATCCCTGGATGTGTCCAGGGAACTAACGCCAACCTCTAATCACATTGATGAACCTGGTTCTGAGCCTGCTGATGTTTCAACGGGACTCTCTATCACCCCATGAAACCAAAGCAGTCAGCTGACCATTATGATAAAGGCCATGCAACTCCTAGACTAGGACAAGCATCTAGAATACTTTTTGGCACATATTAACCCAAAGAAGTTATCCTCAGTTTTTGTGAACTTGCTTCGATGAGCATTTTTCTAAATATGTTGACCAGTGATTTTTCCAATGCATGTTAGAAAAATCTGGAGCAAAATAAATTGATATTCTCTTGGGGAGACCCAGTTCTATTAGTTAAAGTAGTTAAGTCACTGTGTCGTGATGCCACTTTATCATTCAAGTCAAAACCAGCTAATAATTTCAAATTCCATAATGTAATTATTCACAGTAAACTTATTGAAAGAATCCACCAAACGACTGTAGACCCACTGCTGGCAGAATTAAGCACATGATATAATAAACCCACTGCATGCTGTTCAAAGATATCCTGTGATCAGGGAACAGACATTACCTGCATTGAAAGCATCACAAATTAATCATTCAGGTCTAAACTGACTTCACGTGATCAAATCACTCTGTCCAATGAGCAACTCCTTTAATTAGACAGCTTCATACAATACCTGTTTAAAGAAGTTTGTCACTGTCAGAGTAGCTGGTCTAAAACTGGTCAAATTGCAAGCCTCATCCCCACTTGTGGTTCTCTCTAATGAACGCCTCCCGACAATACTGGAATTCCGCCTCTCCGACCATGATCCTTTACGTTCTTCAAAAAATAAAAAATAAAAAGGGGGAGGAATTTAAAAAAAAAAAGAAGAAAAACAATTGTCCAAGAGCCTACTTTTGCTCCAACCAGGATTTTCTACACAAGAAGAAGCTGCTGCTTTCGGAAATTATACAGTAAGTGTGATAGAAGAGGTGGTTATGCTAAGACAATCACACTCCTGAGGCATCAGGAGGCTATGAAGCACAGCTGACTACTTCTGCTCCTCTCACAGCAACCTCACCCCAGTGCCTTACTGCTATTATAAAAGTCTTTATCGTGTGGAGATTTATGTATTTCTCTTGGTCTGAAAGATGATGAAGTTGGCAGTTTTGGGGATGCTGAAGAGCAGTTTCAGATGAGCTGTGTGGTTCACAAAGATTAATCCACTCCTTTGTAAAATGTTCATCAGCCTGTAACGCTCTCTTAGTCTTCGAAGCCTGGTTTTAAATAATATAACAGATGGTTTGCTTGTAAAATCCTTGAAAGACAAATCCATTTGTTATCACGGACTTTTCTGTTTTATTTCAACCATGACCCAAGACTATCAGAAAGCCTAGGGCAGGGGGACAAAAGCAAGAAAAGGAGCAATGGCAGATACAGGGCATGAATCAAGACTTCAGTAAACTCTGGATTTGTCCACATTCCCTCATGCAGATGCCAGATACTGTACCTCCTGTGCCAACTTCTACTTCTGTGGAATCTCTTTCCAAACTTCCAGCGCTGCTCACGATGTTCATTAAATGAATGGCTGTCCAGGCAAAAGGCATTCGATACTTGCCTAGTCTTTGGCAAAACTGCTCTGCCTGGCATTTCAGTTTTTCCAACTTTTCCTTGTTCTGTGAAGATATTCAATCCAAGAGATTAAAAGGAGAGGAATAGGAACAAAGGTTCATTTAGCAAAATCAGCAAGTAGCAATGGTATCTTTTCTAACTTGCAATGATTTTGTGCTTCAATAGCACCTTCTAGAGGAGGCTCACTAAATGCTACACAATCAGACTTCTGCTTCACAAAACTGCCATCAGGCCAACAGTACCAGACACAGGACAGCCTGATAGTCAAAGCAGCTGGCTTCACGCTCTTAAGCCTCCCAAACAGCCTGTCAAATCCCAGTGAGCTCATCTGCCCACTGCCCTTTCAAGAAAAGCTGAATTTTACTCTGTGAAGTCTGAAATGGCCTTTCTTAATGTGATCACATGCAGCAGGTGCTCAGATCATCTGGAGTTGCATGGGAAACTGAAAACATTCCTCAAATAAACAATATCATACTCATTGACCAAAAAAAGGAATAAGGGAGGACTTTTCCATAATTCTGCATATTAAAGAGCAATTTTTTGCTTTAGAATGGTTGTTACCTACAGGCCTTTAAGAAGTCCCCAGACGGGGCTGGATAACAACAGAGAGCACTCTGTTGCTCACACCCTTCTAGTTCAGGACATGCTTATGCACCTTGCTGGGAAGGAGACCTTGAAAAATCACCTTTTCACCTACATTCCCAAGCATCCTGCAAATCCAATTCCAAAATTTCACTTAGGCACATGTCAACTTACTGATCACAGCAAATGCAGTTTTTTACTTTTGTTATCTATATACCTGAGGTGAAAGATACCCATTTTTCATATTGTGGTGCAGTGATATAAAGACAGAGATAGACAAAAAATGTGAACTTCTTCCACCAAAAATATATTAGAACTTTAGGAAGGCAAAACTTTGTTAGTTTGATCAAAACTAACAAATGAACATCCCAGCTCCTTTGAAAAAAGCGTAATGGAAAGCCTCTTAATCACAGGAAGGGCTGGCATCTCTTGGAGTTTTTTCCTTCATTCAGTCCTCACTATTACCTTTTAATGTTCACTTGGCTCAACCCAACCGTACAGTAAATTAGGAACCATTTCTGAGGCTCAAAAGCACTGTTTCACATTCTACGTACACAAGGTTTCCTTTTCAAGCTCTCTTGTACATCTTACAAACCAGAGTTGTAAAAGAACATACTTAGCTTAAGTAACAATAAAATCAGTGACTGGCTATTCTATAGCCCCTTTGTGTTGGAGAAAAACAAATAGCAGCCTGTGGGGGAAAAGACTGAGGAAAGGTCATAGTCCAGGTGCCACCAAATTCTGCAGGTCCTTCCAGCATTCCCCTTTGTTCCTCACCTACCAAACCTGCAGTTCCCACCCAGACTCTGATACACTTCAATGAGCAACCAGCTGCCAACGGCAGGGAATAAGATGGCATTCTTCTCTGTGGGGAAACCTCTGCTTTTCATCCTGAGCAAAGGGCTTCTACAGCAAGGAGACAGGATGCATTTAAACATGTGTGGGAAAGACAAAGAATCAGTCAAACTGGGGCAGGTCCACGCCATCCACTACACTTTCGAGGACAATGCCCAAACTGCTGAAGGCAGGAATTAAAGGGACATTGTTAATGGAAAAAACAAACACTAAAGTATAAAATTTTAAATCTACCCTTACTATATGTAAAAAGGATAGCTTTATCCTGCTGTTGAGTGTGGCCCTTCTTTACAATATTAGGAAAAAGAAAAATCAGCAGAAAATAGCAGAAAAAAAGAACCAGAAATGCACTGCAATTCAAAACCAGGCCTGACGGAGAATCTCCTGTTAATGTATTTCATCCACTTTCTAACCCTTCTAGAGGAAGGCCGAGGTACTGTGATGGGGTTAAGCTGCAGAAGCAATGGAAAAGTTGAAATTTTACTGCAAATTCACATCAAAGGCTGCCTTTACTTGACCCAGCTATAAGCACAGAGTTGATCCTTTGGGACAGGGAATCACAGATGACTGAGCTTGACGGTAACCACACGTCTCCCATGTCAGCTACAAAAACTGATGACCTTTAACTACTCTACCCCAATAAGGCATCAAGATTCAAGGGTCTTTGACTCTTCTTTGGCCTTTAGAATTTGACTGGATTCTTAATTAAAAATGGATCCTTTTAACAACAGGAACAGTATCAATAGCTGTTAAGTCCAAAGTAAAAGAAAATAATGTACGTTTCATTCGTTAATATCAAAATGCCTTAAAGCACATGTAGACAAATTTAATCAGAACATCAAAAAAATTCTTACCTTTGCTGCATCAGATTCTTTAAAAATCATATACGGCTCTGCACACTCCCCAATATCTCCCTGCTGTAATACTTTTTCCAGCTGAGAAGGGAAAATGAACCATTATAAGGACATGTATCCAGCAAGGATCGTTAAATTAAACAAACACTAGGAAGCAAACACATTTTTTCGAAAGACTTAAAGCTTGATTTCCCTTTGTGAGTCAGAGAACAAGCACTGCACTCAAGTTGTTAGAGTCATTAAGTTCCCAGATCTCCAGCTATAACTGAATCACACATGTAAAATATAGGTTCAAAGGGAACATATACCACTTCATTTTGGTTTGATCTGTTCTAGAGCCACTTTCAGCTCATTTTTAAGGTCTTAAAGACAGCTTACACTGTCTTCAGCATCACCATTTTCAGAATTCCGTTCTTATTTCTGTTCTCCATATTAAGGACCTATTGTAGCAGCACAAAAAGGTAACTCAGATGCACTCAGCTAAAAGAAGCACTATTTTAAATCAGTGTATTTTCAAATCAAATAATGAAATAACCAAAATAATGAAATAACCAAAATAATTAAAATTAGCCAAAGAGTAGATGTTTGCTTCTGAAGTCTCCAAGTAAGTCAACACCTCTTGAACACAAAACTGCTTAACACTCAGTTTCTAATAGAAATATCTTCCCTACCACATGCATGAAGACTGTTTCTTTCAGAAGCAAAGCCCTCCCTCCCACACCCGCTACTGTGTACACGCTGTTACTAGATTAGAATATCTTTAAACTTCTCCCATGCTTATAAAGTGCCATTCGTACTTGTCTATTAGTAGAACTCCAAGAGGCTATGACAATATAAAGAACAAAACTGCTTTCCATCAAATCTTGCACTCCCTGACGAGTTTATGCTAGCAATACTAGCTGTCCGAAAAGTGGTTTCCCAGTGAGTAAGACCCATGTGAAAATTCACCCAGTAAGGCATGCTATGCATCTGTCTTATTTATCCCTGACTATACCCTTTTCATCATCAAATCAAAAAATCACCTAAGCCACCAGCTCCTCCTGGATCACTGGTTTTACAAGCACTAGCGTGCAGTCACAAGCTCTTTCGGACAGATCCCCGTCTCTCAAATATGGGGTTCTCTCTTCCTCATATCTTGTAAAAATCAGAAGATCGAATATGTCTAACAGGCAGAACATGATTTTTAGAAGGAATCATACCAAAAACTGGAGATCAGAATATGCTTCAACACTACTGAAAGCCTTATTCTCACCTGGAACTGTTTTGTCATGCCACAAAGCCTTAATTAATTTTCAAAAGCTTATTCCTCATGTAACAAGCAGTTCATGAAGAACTTGCACAAACCTCAATCAACAGGGTTCTCAAAACACAGCACTTAGCTAGCAGGCAATGTAACCATTGCCTGTGAACTGAAAGCATGTATTGAACTCCCCTTTTCACAACAGGATGATTTTTATGCGGAGACCAGCCAAAAAAAACCCAATTGAAATGCCAGTCTGAACTAGTAATATTTGTGCTCTCATTGAATCAAAAGAAAGAAGAGAAAATAACTTTTATCTTCACATACTTTATTTCAGGAGTGACCAACGTGGCATTTTGTTTCAGTTATGCATCTCACTCTCTTAGCAACTTCACTTCGTAAAGGCATTTGAAAATCTGGCTTAAGGGCATGTATCATTTTTGAAATGAGATTCAGATCAATATATATTTTTAAATCACTCACTTATCTATCACCTTAAGGAGTCAGCACGTTGTTTCATATGAAAACCAAGGTCAAGCCCCAGAATGCTGCTCTATATCAAGCAAACCTTTGTGTTCTTTTCAGTTTTTGAATAATAGAACAATGCATATTTCCACTGTTTCTTTTACAAAGGAACTTAACTTACTAAGTGAGAATATCAGAAATGAAACAGAATTCTGTGGTGCTGGTGTTTACACTTTTGAGAATAGAATTCTGCCCTCCAAATGTAAACAAGAAGTCAACTAGTTAGCCAGACTTGTTTGTATTTTATTTCAAATAGAAAACAAGAGACAATAATAATTTAAATTTCTCTGGCATTTCTTACCTTTATTACCAGAAAGACATCTTGAGAGGGATAAGTGATAGAAAAGATAGCAGATCTGGCCAGCGTGGATATAGCAGCAGGGGGGACATGTGGACGAAGCATTCCCTTCATTTGTTCAGAGTTTAAATCAAAGTAGAAATTTTCTGAAATCTAAGGAAAAAGTTGGGTAGCTTCAAGCATTAGTTATACTTTTTAATTTTGGTAAACTCTTCATAAACACAACACACAATTTCAAAACACAAGTAAAAAAACCTACCAACAATGCCTCCTTTCAAACCATGTATAAAAAGAAAAACAAAAAGGCCTTTTCATTAAGAAATCAAGGCAGGACAGTGGGAAAGGAGAAAGGAAATGGAGCAAACAATACACGCTGCCTATAAAATTTCCTCCAGCTCCTGTAAGGTATGTAGTTCCATCACAGGACTAGGAATTACAATTGCTATCTGAATTGAAAATATCAAAGTATCAAAATAGAAAATGATCTTTAAGATCACTCACAGAAAAAGAAAAAACAACATATCTTGAAAGACAGACATTGAGCTTTCTATGCTGAAACACCAAATCCTCGACTGTATCAAGGCTTCAAAGCCAAAATGAATGTGAGCTGGTTATCAACACCAGAGGTCACTAAAGAACTTACTACGTTAGAGGAAAAAAAATGGAGTAATGAGATGATAAAATTGGCTTATGAAATGTGATTTAAATATTAACAAAGTTCACATAATATTCCACATACTCTCATCTACATAACTTAAAACTCAATGCATTAAATTCAAGTCTTAAAGAGATAAATGTCAAAATGCATATTTTTAACATTTTTCTCTCTACTACTGCTAATATCTTGAATTAGAAAAACTAAGAGACTCTTCAAATATTAAATACATAACATAAATAGGGCAATAAATGTATTTTGCATTTCCTATAACTTAGATCTTGAAAAGACTCCTCAGTTTTGTTTTGATTTTAGCAATTTTAGCATGTATGACTTTCTTGTGCATTATTAAAATGTTACTTGGACACATACCATGTTGAATCACAAAAAAGAGATTAAGAAAGTCATAAAAACTTAATCTAAATAAAAGGTTTCAGTTACTTAAGTTCTCTCTGGGGAAGAGACTTTTGAAAGCCAAGATTGGACAATATATAAATTCTGATTTCAGGCACTCACATATTAGATAATATTTTTAGAAAAGTGGTTATACTTCAACTGTTTTACTAAGCAGAAGAGGAACACACAAGATGGTTCGTGAAATGCCTTCATCATTCTTTCAACCACTTGTATGTCACTGTCTTCATAAAGGTTTGTTTCCAGAATTAATTCCTCCCCTTTTTTTTAAAAAATACAGGTTTGTAATGCCTCGGTGGAAATGTCATCACTCAAGTGATTAAAAACCTACCTTTTTCTTTTCTTTAACATCATACAAAGCCAAACTTGCAAAAATGGGCTCAATTTCTATTTCAAATCTGGAAAGAAAGAAAAACATAAAATCAGTTGACTTGCATTTTGTAAGAAAGACTAACCTCCCCCCTCCCCAAATCCTTCCTGAGTAAGGTGACGGCCAACCACTGTGAAGCTGAGATGTCAGATACAGCTGAGCCAATCTATGGGCTTGCTCCTGCTGAAAAGGGAGGTCTCGCTCCCCATTTTCTGCCCACTCCTTTCCTGTCCTGCTTCCTCTGCATCGCCCCTGCTCCCTTCCATGAGGACAAACATTGGTGCTCCCTGGACCTTCTAAAACCCATTTCAACTCATTGACCTGTACTGGGCTTCCCTGGCAAGGTTTTGTAGCAGGGGGGCTATAGGAGTGGCTTCTGTGAGAAGCTGCTAGAAGCTTCCCCTATGTCTGATAGAGTCAATGCCAGCCAGCTCCGAGACGGACCCGCCACTGGCCAAGGCTGAGACAATCAGTGATGGTGGTAATGCCTCTGTGATAACATATTTAAGAAGGGGAAAAAGTTTCTGTGCAACAGCAATTGCAACCAGAGCGAGGAGTGAGAATATGTGACAGGAACAACTCTGCAGACACCAAGGTCGATGAAGAAGGAGGGGGAGGAGGTGCTCCAGGCGCCGGAGCAGAGATTCCCCTGCAGCCTGTGGTGAAGACCATGGTGAGGCAGGCTGTCACGTGCAGCCCACGGAGGTTAACAGTGGAGCAGATAACCACCTGCAGTCCGTGGAGGATCTCACGCCAGAGCAGGTGGATGCCCAAAGGAGGCTGTGACCCCGTGGGAAGCCTGTGCTGGAGCAGGCTCCTGGCAGGACCTGCGGACCCGCGGAGAGAGGGGCCCACGCTGGAGCAGGTTTGCTGGAAGGACTTGTGACCCTGTGGAAGGGACCCACACTGAAGCAGTTCGTGAAGAACTGCAGCCCGTGGGAAGGACTCACGCTGGAGAAGTTCATGGAGAACTGTCTCCTGTGGGAGGGACCCCACGCTGGAGCAGGGGAAGAGTGTGAGGAGTCCTCCCCCTGAGGAGGAAGGAGCAGCAGAGACAACGTGTGATGAACTGACCGCAACCCCCATTCCCCCTGCACCGCCGGGCGGGAGGAGGTAGAGAACTCGGGAGTGAAGTTAAGCCTGGGAAGAAGGAAGGGGTGGAGGGAAGGTGTTTTAAGATTTAGTTTTTATATCTCATTAGCCTACTCCGATTTGATTGGTAATAAATTAAACTAATTTCCCCAAGTCGAGTCTGTTTTGCCCGTGACGTTAATTGGTGAATGTTCTCTCCCTGTCCTGATCTCAACCCACAAGCTTTTCGTTATATTTTCTCTCCCCTGTCCAGCTGAGGAGGTGGAGCAGCTTTGGTGGGCACCTGGTGTCCAGCCAGGGTCAACCCACCACATGACCCAACAGAAAGGTTGGGATTAGGGTCACAGGACATAAAGCATACTTCTATAAATGCTTTTAGCTTCTTCAAGTGTCATTTGAAAACTAATCAAAGCAACCTAATAGCTTCCTTAAAGGGAGAGGAATTATTAATTGGGATAGCTGGACCACTTAGCTTCTCCGATTACCTTGAGAAGCTGTCCTATGTGCTAATTTACTATGCTGACCTGTTGATACAGCTAAATGGCCAACCGCTCCTCTCAGCATTACTGACCAGAAAGCTCCTTCCTCTGGAGAGTCGGGAACAGCTCGTTGAATTGTTGAAAAATCGTTGAAAAGTTGAATTTTCAACATTCAACTTTTGTCAGAAAATACCAATGTCTTAAAAACTCTCTCAGAAAGGTGTCAGTTTTTCAGAGTAACTGTTATCAAGTATTTATGCTAATTGAAACACTTCCAACGAAAACACTGACCTACCAAATAGAGCTAAAGTTATTGTTAAGTCACCTGGGAAGTTAAAGAAATTAAAAAACATTCAAAACCTGTCCCTACACCAAAGTGAGCAGGGGCTGAAATGCCATTCTCCTGCCTGCACAGCCTCCCCATGCAATTAATGCCCAATCCACGGTTCTATATCCCCATGCACCCAGTCCTTGCACAGAGCTCTCAGCTTTTCAGCCTGGAACTCCTTCTGCCAACAGCGAGAACAACATACAGGACTGCATCATCAAATAGGTATATTCTCTAGTTTTGCAACAAAGGTGAGATTAACCTGAAAATGACGCTGCTTAGGTCATTTTAGCCTTCTCCCTGGGGAAGAGACTACATACTTTTTGTGCCACTAAGATAGCACGATCTTGGATGCTCGCTATTACAACTTTAAGTACAGTTTCAGAGATTACTTTGGTACACAAACAAGCATGTACTTGGGCAGATTTGCTACAAATTTACAGTCAGTAAGAGATGCTTAAATAGCAGAAATCGTTAATTTCCAGCAGCTAACTTATTTATGCTAAAGACACCATCCTTTGGAGAGGAAGCTCCACTGCTACAGCATATTATGTTGTTCCAGTTCATAAAAGGCTGCAAAATCAGTTCATCTCTATGGCTGTATTAGGTCCTGGAGTACTCTACGAGCAGGAGATATGTCCCACACATATATCTCAGTTATGAGCCTCAATGTAGTCTAACTGGAGTGCTCTAATAAGAAGGGTTGACCTAACTGAGGACACAGAAGATGAATACAGCAGTGTGGAAAATCAGTTTTGTACTTTATTTCTCCAAGGGAATAACAGTAAAATTTTACCTTGTGTTATTAGAGAAGAGTTATAGGCAATGAACCAGCTGCAGGTAACCCTATATTCAGGAGCTCCACTTCATTAAACTTGTTTAACAGGTTTCTATTCCTCCAGCTAATGCTTGCTAAGTATATAAAGTCTTCACTCTTAAAGGGACACAGTCAAGGTTGTTGAGCCTAAACTTCGGCAAATCTTTGGTTATCTTATGTTTTAAGGCTTAAGAATTTTTAATCTTTTTTTTTTCTCCACTTCAACATCCTTGTTGCAGAGCTGAACAGCAACGACTGGCCAACTTAAGAGCCCTGAACAAGCGCAGTGAAGCATGCATGCTAGTAACATGGAACAGGTATAGCTACAGACTGCCTGAAAAGCAACACAGAGAAAAAACAAGGAAGGTGAATACTTTCTACATCACACCACTAAAGAAAGTCTTGAAGATAAAACTGTCTGATGCACAGTACTGTGTAACTTATCCTTTATAGAACTAACCTTTAAGCCTATGACCAACCAAACAATGTTAGATCCCTCCAAGGGTAATAAACAAGGCAGCAGAGTTATTCCAGATGCACGTGGATACAACAGCAGATTTAAATTCTCAATTTCTGTAATGCAGCTGTCTGTTGGAGTGATACTTACTTAAGGGACAAACACTTCACCAGGAGTCTTTGGCCAAAGTGTTCTTTGGGTACTTCAGGGACACTAAGTCGTTCTATAGGCTCCTCCTGAAATTTGTCACAGGAACAGCAATGTAGAGACACGACACTTGTACAAACCACTAATACCATTATGGAGCAAACACATGTATCACATTTTTCTCTAAGGCACTAGCACTAATTTAATCCAAGGCTTACCAGCACATTGCATTCAGCAGCAGCTATAAATATGCTGAATTAAATCCCTGTAATGTTGCTACATTATAGGGGATTGCATAACCATAAAGGAAAACCAATCTTCAGCAAGTAATATCTATGGAAAGACAACATTCTAAAAAACATGCAAACCGCAAAATAGCTAAGGTTCTCAGGGATATTAAACATAAGTGACCTTAACTCCTTTAAATCTGTGGCAGACTGACAATTTTCACATTCCCTGTATCCTTCACTTTTTTAGTCTCACCCACATGTATATAAAAATACCTCATCTGGTGCTGGATGTAGTGCAAAAAGCTCCTTATGCCTACTGGACTTCCTCTGATCTTCATTGTGGTGGTCAATCTCTTCATTTGGGGTTCGGTCCAGAAGGTTTGGGAGAAGGGCATCTGGAAGGGAGTTCTTCAGATCAAAAATACTGCATGCCCAGCTGCCCCGGGGAGTATCATCAATCGACATTGAACGTCGTTTAAGGTCATCCTGAGATTCAACAAATTAAAAGCAACTTACAATGGGAAAGAGACTGCACTTTTAAAATGCGACTATAAATTAGGTTTTATGTAGCAAGGTTTTAAAGGTACATTACTTGTTCATCCTGGTAACTGTTGCCATCTGGAGCTTCGTCAGACTCAAAGATCTGTTTGGGGAGCCCCTTTTGCCTCTCCTTCTGTTTGTCTGAGGTGTTGGGATTAAATCCAGTTCCCAGCTTGTGATATCTGAAAACAAAGTATTTCAAATGCCCCCTTAGCATCCTTTCTGACCCCAAACCCAGAAGAAGAATTACAGAACAAACCTAGTTTTATCAGTATGGGTCCTCTCAAAGCATAAACTGCTCTCTGCAAACAGTATTTCCAGTCACCCTCGACTGTAGCTGGGTAATAATCCAACAACCAGTATTCCAGTACTACAATGTGACTCTGTTCAACTATAAAGCAACCCTGGGTGATGTCAAAAGAAGTATTATCAATGGCCAATTAAGGTCATCATAAAATGTGCGATTGTGATGTCAAACTTAAAACAGGCCAAGAACACGAGGATGGAAGGCCAGGGGTTCTGCTAGAGCAAGAACTGACTTGGAGCAGACAATATTAATACCTTTAAAACCAAAACACCAGCTTCAGGTAGGACTGCATGAAGTGAAGAAGCCCTCAGCACCTCTGGAAAACATACGACTTTCCGACCCCAACTAAAATGCGCATCTTCTCATAGCATCTTTATAAGCAGAATTGGGTCCTTTAGAGCTTTCCAGGGTGTAAGAGAGCTTGCTAGTAAACAGTCTGTCTACTGTTGCTGACAAGATCAGACCGCTTTGACTAACAAATTTTTGGATACCAAATGGCACTACATCTGTATTTACACACACATGGCCAGAGCCACAGTCTCCTTACAATACGCACTCTAAGTCAGTTCCCGAAGTAGTGCTGGGGTCACTTCTATAATTAATTGTTCTTATCCTGCCCTGTTACTAAAGTTACCACAAAAGGATGTACAGACATGTGAAAACTGTGGATGTGCTAGCAGTGAATAATGAAAGGGAGGAAAAAAAGGAGGAAAGCACGTTCCTCACTAGGTTATAATTCCTGAGAGCTGAACTATCTGTATAATCCTCACCTGGATGTCTGCATTTCAATCACAGCCCCACGAAAAAGCATAAATTCATTCTAAATCAGACCTGACTTCAGAGATGTCTGTGATCATTGCCACCATCAGTCTAGCATACAGAAATTATGCCGTAAGGTTGAAATAAGAATATGTTGGTTTTTTCAGGCCAGTGAAGAGAACTTATCTACCTTTTCCAATATCATTAAAGTAATCACTGAATGGATGGATTTGTCTGCCCCCCAAAACATTTTGCTTACAAAGAACTGTAGACAGAGATTGAAATAAAGATTATTTCCCCTGGGACGGGGGAGAGAGAAGGATGGTGCATCAGACGTCATGTTCTTCTAAAGCTAGAAGAGCTGGATTTTGTGCCCCCAGAGCTAGCCAAAGCACTTGCAACCATCCAGTAGGACGGATTAAGAGAAACTTGTTACCATCCTTACTTGAAAAACAGTTCAATCCTTCCCAGCCAGGCTTTAGGGCCCTTCCTCTGCTCCAGCAGTAACCCTTCTGTTTCTACCCAGTTCACCGCCATGATTTTATCCAAGTAAAAACTGCTATGAATTTATGGTAGTGCCTCTCCTTCTCTGAAGGGGCAAGAAAACCTTTGACTGTAGTTCAACAATCACTCAGTACACCCTCAACCCACTCACGCAACTTTGATAGCTTCATGCCTTCCCCAACACAGAACGCAACCTGCAGCTGATCTGCACAGGACAGAAAGCTCTACCATCTCCAACTTAACCTCCTCAGTGCAGGGATCACAGCCAGGTATTCCAGATACCAGTGAAAAGTCACCGAGAAACCAAGAGATGTGCTGGCTGGGTGGGACACACCGCGCCTTCTAGACTTTGCCCACAAAAGCTGGGAGCATGTTTCTCTCTCTCTCAGTTTTCTTTCTAGTTTTTTTTTTTTTTTGAATGAGATTACAAACTACATTTTTATTAGGTCATCTCAGCACTGCAAAGCATACCTCCAGCATCCCCTGAAGTGGTTCTCAGGACAACATTAAACCAGTGAATTGTAGCAACTGCCACAAGGGCAGAGCTTTAGCTGTAGTCAAGTCATTTGTAGGTGATGCACATCACATGGATCACTACTTCTTGACAGTAGTTCTTGAAGTCATCAGACTTTCAATCATGCGAGAGAGTGTATGTTCCAAGTAAAGCTACTCAGAAACCTTCCTGCTAATTTGCATAAATTAATCAATGCATGCACATTCTCTAAACTGTTCACTCATTAGATAAATGTTGTGATAGTTCAAATATTAACTATTATTTGTTTAAATTAGGTACTTTCTCAAAGTCTCTTTGGGAACAAATGAATGTTGCAGAGGGCACATTACCTATTAGGTGGTTGTGCCTGCATATAAATCTTTCACCTCTCTAAAAAGAGCTAAAAGTATATGGAACAAAGAAAGAAACAAATGCTGAAAGTAATTTTACTTGTTCACATTCCCTAATTTCTCTACCATTCTAAAGGAGCAACTATTGACTAAAGTGTCCTAGATTTTCAAAAATGCCCCAAGGGGTTTTGACGTCCGAGATCTAATTTTCAAAACACAAAGAATCATTTCAGCTAAACACAAAGCATCAGTTCAGCTGAGCTGGGCAACTAAAAGCCAGGGCACATGGAATCAGTAGCCAGGACAACAACTTTTGCGCCTCCTCATACCAGCTAGCCATCCTGCAAAAATTTAAATATGAAATCAAGCTGATAAATACCACAGGGGAACTCACTTTCTGTTCACAATTGCCCAGTCTTCCGTGTAACTTCTTACACAGTCCCTCACATGAGGGTCCATCTCACTGTTAAAAGAATAAAAACAAACACCTTCAAAATCACAGACATGATAATGACTTCTTAAATATACATACTTTCACTGAGGTTTATATTTACTCTTTCAGGCATTTACAGACAAAAATTCCAGGCTTCAGCCTTGCAGATCCCCAAATCCAGCACAATTAATTCCTTCGAGTGAGGAGTCACCCTGTCACCTCTTACCTCTCTTCAGGCACAGCCGACACAAGTGTTCGACATTCTCGAGGGGTGTACACAACCTCGATGTCATCAGGAGGAAACTCAAGCAAGTCTCGCAGGGGTCCGGACTCCGCTGCAATCGGATGTGTAATAAGGTAGTCCTCCAGCTCAACCGGGTCCACTGCTTCTGTAAGCGGTACCTGGGAAAAGACAAGCGATGGAAGGGTCTTAGATAGGAAAAAAAAAAAAAAAAAAAAAAATCACATGCACATATTCTACTTTGGTTTTTAAACCAGCTCTTCTGCCTTGTTGAGAAAACTTGATCTAACATCAGATGATAATTAGCCCTAGTGGTGTTAGCCTCAGCTAACACACATCATAAAGCAATTTTTCATGTCTTATCTTTTATCTGGTGTTTCTCTGGATATTTCTATGATGCGTACCAAGATCATCTCAAAAAAAAAAAAATGTATTTTCAAGAAATTGATCAGTTTGCATCGAAAGAAACTATTGCACTTTATTTCCCATGTGTATGACTTTGGATTTCTTTTTACCATGCTGCTGCTCTGATCACAAAGGGAACCTTCACCCTGATGCAAGACGCAAAGAACCCTTTCACCCTCAGGCATGGCCCCCAGACAGGAATCCAGAGCATGGGCTGATTTACCAGGACCTCACAAACCCACAGAACTCTAAAGACTAACGTTAGTTCGAATTAAATCACTTCTCTGGCGAACACAAAACACAATGTTCCTCCAGCGCAGGTACAAGTTTAACCACCTATTTGCCCTGATAGCAGAACCTTCAGTGCCACTCTGCCCACGCCAGGAAGGGACACTGCTCTAAATAAAATGGATGCTTAAAAAGCATCTTTACTGGACAAAAAGCTTGCACCCGAAGCACAAGGAATGACTGAACAAACACACATGCAGGAAAACAGTAGATTTCACTGGCAGTACTGATCTCACCATACTGAAAACAGTGAGCTTTTTTTAGATACATGAAAAAAAAATGCATAAACTGGATACATACTCACATTGCATAACTGTGTATTTTTACATATGTATATTATACAAATACATATATATATTCTGATATGATATGATTATCCTATGAGGCTCTACATAAACATAAAGAAAATGAAACACTAAAAACAAGTTTTGAGGAGCCTGTTTCTACAGCAATTGACAGTTCTCCTAGAATTCCCTGGCACATCCCATTGAGGCTGAGTGGTTTAATATGTGTCACAAAAACACATCAAAATTCAGCAATTTTTCCTCTACTACTTCCTCTTTCCTGTCATCCAGACAATTTCTGTGGGACAGGGAACTATCCTGTAGCTTGTATTCTGCTGGAGATTACTTTAAAAAGAACACCTAGAACTTAAGTTTTAAATGTGCTTCTCAAAAAAATTGCTATACCAATCTCAAATTCCAGTTTTTAAACTTCTATTGCCAAAAAGTTCTGAAATGAATCAACTTTTTATTCAAGGAAAAAGACTTGGCTAACCCAGAGGGCATTGAAAGAATCTCTCCTACCGCAGCAAACTTCAATGAATATTGCAATTCTTTTAAAATACAGAAGGCAAATCATTCAGCAGAAAAATGGCGTGACTCCAATGAAGTCAGGTGAGTTGGACCAGATGACTTTATGCCAGATAAGGATCTGGCCCACAAAAAAATATGATGTCTAGAAACTCAGTATTAAGTTCTGCAATTTAGGTAAAAGACACAGATTAATTTCTGTGTAAAGACATGCACCATCATCATCATCTATTTATCTCTGACCCCGCGACCTTTTTTTCCCCTTCTAATCCTGAACTCTGGAAATGAACTTCAAGCATGTGATTTGGAGAACTTTTGAAAATACAAACCAGATACTTTTAACTGTTTTCCTCACTGCAAAACTCACAACGAGCAGAACTCGTCATTGCTCTTTCCCACATTACAGTTAACGTGTCATCACCTCGCACTACATACAGATAGACCAGCTCCATTTGGCACTAGACAACCGACAAAACATACAGCAGTGAAGTGTGACAGTTTATTATTGAGGAATTGCTAAAAGTGCATGTTTGTTCAGAAGAGCTGCTGCATAATACTACTGCTACTTTGTGTGCATATAATCCTTTCCACCGACAAACCTCAAAGCCAAAGCAGAGTAAGAACGTAGAAATGGAGACTCCTTACAAATGAAGACAGAAATAACAAAATCACTGGGCAAAAGCCACAGAGGCATTGCGTAGCAGAGGTGCTGGGAAAAGGCCCTCCCTCAAGTCCTCCGGTTGCCAGTGCAGAGCCCCATCCACGCAGCGATGAACACTGAAAGAACACTCACTGGAAGAAGGCCATAGGGCTATGGTACCCTCAGAGGGTGACTTAAAGCTGCTTAACTAACCCTATTTTTAAGCCTTAACATTGTAAGACTTACTTTTACTCCTCCTGCTGACCTCCCTTCCACACTGGCAGCTTCAAAGCTAAGGCACCTTCCAGTGCACTTGCTCAGCAAAACTGAGCTGACCATGCATAGTGTTGTGTTTCAATCTGCACAAAGTCATTTATTTACCTGTGCATCTCCCCAGGCTAACAAAGAGGAACCTTTTCCTCATTCCCTCTGGTCTTTCTAATCCACTTATCCTAATAAACAGAAGGAAATCACAGACGAGGAAGAAACTCTGTATTAACACAGAGTTGATGGGGACGTGCAGGACCCAGCAGACACAGGACAGAGACTGCCACTGCGCCAAACGCACCATGTTTCCCCATTCCTGGCATTTTACATCTCAAATTTCACTTGTCCAACAAGAGCGTTGTAATGTATTGGACAAACGATGAATGAACTGGCTACGTTAGTTAAAAAACACCTAATCTGGAAAGGCAGACAGTGCTTACGGGGCTACTCAACACCAGGTCCCGGGTCTGCACTCCAGGGGTTTCCAAGCCCTTTCTACATCTCAGGATTAGGCTCAAGGTTGCACTTCACAATTTTCCAGTTTGTCTCTTTGGGTAACTATTGTACCATGAAGATGTAAACAAACATAAAAGTCAAACCCAGAAGCCTGTATTAGACTCACCATCTGTGCAGCCAGAAATACTGTCTAGCACCTGAGTAAACAGGCCAAGCATAAATTCATGGTTATGAAGAGGAACTACTTCGTGTCAGACTATTGGCAGATAAAAGGCAAGCACATTATTTTAAGCTTTAGATATTTGTGGGGGAAGAAGTGATGAAAGAGGAGGAGGAAATAAGGATGAACAAATGCACCGAAAGGAAAGTGAACCCAACTGGTGTCCCAGTGTCTGTACTGAACCATGACAGCTCCTCTCATGGCTCTCACTGCTGATGCTGTAATCTTTCCTCCATCCTGCATCCCCCTGAAGTTGTGGATGAGACCAAGAACAGACACAGTATACAAGGGGCTATTCCTGTGTTATCTGCAACCTGGCCAAAGTCACCTGAAATCGTCATACAAACCCATCAGATCGAACGTGCACACTGGAAGAGTCAGACAAGTTCAGATAAAGACCAGGTTATCCAACCTCACCATCCCAGCCTCACTGCTGACTGAGGAGCAGAACCTGCTCTATCATCTCAACTCCAAGTCTCCAGGCCCATCTTACCTCCTTGTGGCACCAGGAAAAATAACAAGGCACCAAACAGCCGACTCCCCTGGCCTATTAGGATTGTGATACCTTCTTAAGTTTACAAAAGTTTCGCCCTTATCCTTGTGCACCACTCTGACACACAGCTGATCTCCAGATTATCACAAGAATAGCAAGTCCCGCTTTCAGCTGCATATTAAAACGTTTTGAAATCTGCTGCAGCAGAAATGGGGGAACAGCTGAGGAGCTATAAAGCTGTCCTCTCCCACAACCCTGCTTGCTGGCAAGCTCGCAGACAGCAATCTTCAATGCAATCTTCATCTCACTTCCAGGAAAAGCCTTTTTGATTCCTCCTGACAGCTCCTAGGAAGCAACAGCAGGTGCCTCCTCCACGAAATGTAGCCAGTTTTTCCTTCATCAGACTTCCAAAGGCAAAGGGACAATTTCAGTCAAGTATTTGCAAACGTGCAGTCCACCTACCAACTGGCTAATAAACCTAAAAGGGGAATACTGGAGCGTTAATGCAAGAAATCATTGACAGGGTGTCCGTTTCTTCCAAGAAGAGTTTATTAAGGCCCTCCAGAAAGTGAAGCTGTACAGGAGCTCTGACCATCTTCCCAAACAGGACTATGGAATAGTCTAAATTAATAGCAAACACACACTAAAAATATGCAAAGGAAAGCCTGCTCCCAGAATCACAATTGCTGCTCTTTTAAAAAATACTCTTTGATTTTGTGCGAGCTGTAATTACAGATCAAATTTTGGACAACCTTTCAGACAATTCCTTAACACAGTTTTCACTCAGTCTTTATCCCAGGATCAGACACTGCCATCTCACTCAGGGCAAGCGCTATTCTGGTGCTATTAAAATGAATAGGACTACGCAGGGAGAAAGGGGTTGCTCGCTATAAGTAAAAGGGGCGTAACCTGCTCCCTGCCAATGTAAACATCAAATACAACATACTGATAGACTGAAAGTACAGAAGAAATCAAATGAGACTCTCTCCTTTTTCAGACTTACAGATCCCAATTACCCCAAATCACACACATCACTTGCAAATATATATGTCCTTAACCTGACTGTAGACACACACTCTGTCAGCTTAACTAAGACACCAGCCTGATTAATTTGGCTTATATAAACTATTTAACACACACGTTCCATAGGTGCATCTGTGTTGTTGCAGTTATGGCTCTCAGCAGTTGCATTACGAAACCCTATTTCAAAGGTTTACAGCTTTCCTGCAACAGGGACAGTCAAGCTTTCTTCTTTAAGGCTGTGTTATTCTTCACTGTTTATTCTTCACTGTTATATCCCCTTAAAAGCTTGCAAATAAAATTTCGTTTCCTATCGACTTTGTCCTTCTCTAGACAGCAAACATTGTATTTTGCTGCAGTTTTAGTGCACCACTAGCTGAAACATGTCTCTCTCCTATTTATTTCCTTCTTTTGAGCACCTACCTGTATCATCATCATCAGTTACAAAAGAAGCATCTGTACAAATCTGGCAACAGGGGCAGAAGCCTCTGCTAGGGGACGTGGCATAATGCCATGGCGGGTAACACAAACCCCCATTTACTTTAGCCGAGCATCTCACCCAAGGACTACAGGAACGGAGGGAAAGCTACACCTGCGGCACCACGCTGCAAAGCTCATGGCTTATTCCACACCACCAAGGAAGCAAAAAATAAAATGCAAAGGGCAGATTTGTATTAGACCTGCTCTGTTGCAGCATTCCTGAGAACAGACGACAGCAATCAGCTGTCTCATGCACAGAGCAAACCCCTCCGACAAGCAGGACTTCCCGCGTGCCCCAGAACCGAGCGTTTGCCAGGCGGTGGTGTTGGCCATGGGCAGCTGACAGGGAAGGCAGCAGCAGCCATGCTCCGAGGGAGCTCAGCAAGCAGAAGTGTGTAGGGCAAGGTGATTCAAAAGGCAGCAGGGATGCCTCACTAACAAAGGCAATGAGGATACTTGCCATAGATGCACTTTTCCATCATGCTCAAGAAATGACCAAAGGATAAGTATTTAATTAACATGCCATTTAATTAGACACCATTATGTGCCCTTGCCTGAACAGCCTCCCCCTCCAGTTTGCTGCCTTACTGAACAAATTACACCTACACTGGTACCTAAAGACTAAAGGTCTGCTCTCCTGGGCACTGTACAGAAGGTCAACAAGGGATCACAGTAGCAACTAAGGCACAAAAAGGGACAATGATTATCTCCATCTCACAGATACTGAATGAAGCACAGAAGTCCTGTGTAGATCACCACTGTGTGCTCTGATGTCCACAGAGCATTCAGATTTTTGCCGGAAGGACTTTAACCTATCCTTTCCCTACACAAACAGCTGGGCAGAGGGGATATTTCTAGATCCTATTCCAGAATTTTGTTGCCTAACTCACACGTGTTGTCCTGAGCATCATGAGTAGTCTCGTGGGACGCGCTGTAAGCAACACACTGATCCCAGCTATGATTTTCCAGACTCTTCCAGCTAGCGTATGTCAGCACAGCCATGACAAACACCGTGTTCCTCGCACTTCCTTCTCCCTCCCTCACCTCTGCCCTCGCAAGATGCTTACTCTCATGGGGGGCAGGGGGGACACACAACGGCATTTTAAATGGTTATGATGTGATGGTTTGGCAAGATGCATCTGGCAGAACAGGGATTTGAACCCAAGCTGCTCATGGCCCAACCCAAGACCAATTTTCCTTTTATCTAAAATGAGATGCATAATTCCCAAGGGCAGAGACCCAGTCTCTGTGAGGATCGCAGTACAATTTGGGGCCCTGTAAAAATGACAATGGCAAATAACTGGAAGGTTACACCTCCTGCCTCCTGTGTGGGAGTAATATTCCCTGCAAGGATATGATAAGGGACCTTGAAAAATTAACCTTGCAGAGCTCCTCATCACAGGGAGGATCCTCACTACTATTTTTACTTGGCGGATAGGCACTTCTTCAAAATCAGGGTGATATTTCTTGCCAATTTTGAAAGTAGGACAAAGTTCCATCTTAACTTCAATACTTCCTTAAATATTAAACAATTTATAATGTGCTAAAACTGTAACAGATTGCACCGAAGCTTCACATTCTAAATTAATACCAACTTCCCACCCACTGCCTCCCTGGGCAAAATCTTGGAAGGACAGAAGAAGCAGATTAACATTTCAAAGCTGAGCCCCAGCCTTCTCTTAGCTATCTAGGTCTCCAGGGCAAACAGTCACTTCCCTTGTTGAGCATTCAGGAATGCAGATGGCCTGTTCTTGTTGTGGCAAAATCCCGTCACCCTTAAAGGGATATTGATATCTCAGGGAACCGCAACAGGGGTCAAATCTGATGTACGGTAGGAAGGATTTAGTGTAAATCTGAGAATACAGGAAATGTAACACACTAAAAAAAAAAAAATTTGCAGGCAAGTTAAAGAAGGTAACGGTTTAAAGAAATATATTTGCTGAACAGAGGCATCAGATTTATTTTTAAGTGTGAACTACAAGCCATAGTCACTCTAAGATGTTTTGAAACACGAGCAGTGCAATATTAACCACTGCTCAAGTATTAGAAAATATGTTTTACTTGCATAAATTACATTTTCTTTCACTTAAACACTTACTCCAAAAATGGTCATCACTGGATCCAAATTCTAAGAATCACATATTCATCTACTACTATTACTGCATTTCAGAAAACCAATACCCCTCATTTCATATGCCTAATGACTGGTGAGCACAGAGAACTCCTGCGTTTTATTTTCTGGCTGCATTTATAATACATGGAAATATTCAAATGAACCAAGGAGATTCCTAGGCAATCTCTGCTTTTCATCAACCACAGACAGCTACCAACCCTCAACAAGGATGACACCTCCTCAGCCATAAAGTGCAGTCATTACCTCCACATACATACATACTGCCTCTGGAATGTAGTTCCATATCTCCTGCTTTGCTCTAGCTCTTTTTTCTTTTGCAGGGAGTTTTGAAAGATATAATTACTATAGCGAAAAGCTGATAAAAGTCCCTTCATTTCAAACTGTAAACGTGCCTCAAAAGTTTCTGTAAGCATTCTCTGTTAAAACAAAAAATGTTTTAGAAATAGTCCGAAGCCTCCATTTTTAAGATCTGAGAATATTTAGTATTAAGATCTGGATTCTTTTTACAGTCAAGCCCAATGATCTGTAATGTGTGTCAAATTCATGTAATATCACAGTGCTTGAAATTAGAGGAAAAAGCCTCTAATGAAAGGAAATATTTGTAAATATACCTACCTAAAGAGGGATCTTACATATAACAAGTAGCAGCCAGTCACAAAACCAGTGAGATGTTTTATGTACAAATATTGCCAGGTTATTTGCTATTATAACTGGTTGCTAATGTAAGAATCCATTTGGGTATAGAAATATTAATCAGAGATTAATTAGTTATCTGGGAATACTAAAGCGATTTCTTACCAAACCCAGAAAGACATGAGTTATGCCTCCAAGGATGGGTAAGAAGAATGACAGTATCTTCTTTAATGACTAAGAATCATGTAACTCCACCAAGAGAGTATTTCAAGAACACAAAGACTTTGATATAGAAAACGCAAGTGCTGAGACTGGTCTGAAAGAGCTACCCTCTGATAAACCGTGCCAAAACTGAGAGCACAGAGACTGAGAAAAAGAAAGCATCAAAGCTCCATTATTAAAGAAATAAAAAAGTTAAACAGTTTGACCAGAGACTCTAGAAAAATCACAGACTTCCCACTTTTGGCAGAAACACTACATCAGATCAGCGGAGATGGATCCCTCCAGACCCTTAGGGTTCACACAGGCAAACCACAGTGGCTCTGAACTGTGCAAGCTGAACCATGGTAACCATGAACGTGCATGCTCTTCTGACTGGAAAATACTTGGCACAGTCACGTCTCAATTATCAGTGGGCAATTTATCCAGGGTATGGATTAACCAGGAGACACACAAAGACGCCAGAGCTGCCGTCATGTGGAGCTGCCTATGCTATTAGCTCAGGAGCAGCACTAGAGGACAGCTGAAGCAGTTTATGTACGTGCCCAGGTGAAGAAATTACTGTCTGACACATTCATGGGGAGCAAAGCTTCACCTAACAAACCATGCAAGTCCAAGCCAGCTTCAGGCACAGACAGTCCCAATGTCTCAGCTCTGCACACCTGAGCAGCCCTGCCTGTAGACACCAGCAACGAGCCCCAGCACCCAGCTAACCCTGCAGCGGCACAGCCATCACGGAGTAAGGCTCAGCCCATCCACTGAAGCTCTGGGGACCACAGGGGACCTCCAGCCTTGAGTCTCCTTGCCTGCTGTTCAGAGCTGGCTCTGCAGAGCCACCCGAGTGCCCCTGCACAATGACAACATTGGCCAGGCCAGTGCAAAACCTAGGTGCATCCACCCAACCCTGCTAGCCCAGATAATAGCGATGTGGGTCTCATTCAAATTAGCTTAGCACTAAAAAGGCTAACAATGCATTTAAGCTGCCTTATGACTGCAAAAGACTGCAAGTGCATATATATGCTGTTGCAGCAGTGTATCTACACCTTACATGCTCAGGTCTCCTCTGACAGACTTACTCCTTCATGCACTCTCACAGCCAGTATTAAAGCATGCTCCACCGGCTCTCCTGAGCCTTCGCAGGAAAGCGGCAGCGAGACAGCCGAAAGGGAGAAAGCAGTTGTAATTTAGCATCGTGAAGCAGTGGCCTTCCAATCCACTGCTGATTGCTGGGACCACGGCAGCATTAGCATGAAAGACTGCAAGCAAACCAACAGGGACTTAGACTGAAAATTTTTACATTGCAATTTGAACCCAGTATTACGAACATTTTGCAGTTTAGGGTATTAGCAGCATTTCCACTAAACATCCGTTTGTTTATGCATTTTATTCCTGAAAAAGATGTGTCACAACTAACTTTAATAAACAAAGAGTAGGATTTAATGGCATTTTTAGATTCTGAGTATTTATTAACGGGCCTTTCATGAATGCTTCATTTAAGTAACTGAATTTACTCGGTATAATAACATTTAGTTGAGATTAGTTATCTCTGCTAATGTATAAACTGTTTAAGTTATTGCAGATAAATGAGGCTCAGCAACCTTTCAATGGATACCAGACTCACCAACTTAACATATAAAATGCTCGTGACCTCTGCAACAGGACTCGCTACTGATTTTAGAAATAGTAAGTAGCAGTTTTAATTTACTGAAGAAAGCGCCTGCACCAGAGCAGAGTCAACTGTGAGTAATCCCTAATGGGAGGAGGCAGGGAAGAGGATGTGGATGCCTCTCCCATCCTCCCCTGTCTGATGAGGATAGACCATTCAGCAAGGCAGGGCAAAACCTCCAGGAAATACATATAATGGGAGTCACTATTAAGCCTTAATCAGCTTTGAGAAAGCATTTAGACTTGGCTCATTTTCCTTTTCATTTTAGTGATTTTGGTGATAAAATTACTTGGCTCTGAACACTTCAAAACACCCTTTTCTATGCCACATAGGATACTGTGATGTTTTCCCTTGCAGTGTTTTCCATTCATTTGCAAAAATTATCTTTTCTTCTTCTTTTAAATGATGCTAAAATAAACAACGAAAATATACAAAGGAACCTATATTCTCTTACTGAATAATTAGATACTATCTTTGAATATACAACCAAAGTCTGACATCCAATAAATCCAAAACAAAGCTTCAATTAGCCCAGACAATGCCCATAAACCCGGCAGTGCTTTACAAAGATATGTAAATGTCAGCACCTTTATTTTACATGGAGAAAATGGAGCGCCAAGAGCAGACACAGTCAGATCACATCATGTCCAAGAATCCAGACCCCTTTATTCCCAGACTAATTAGCAACTCTTGTAACAGTATTCCCTCCTCATACTAACATTCAGCTATGCCGTAACATACACCAACAGACAGGAAATACTACCCCTAATCCTTTGGAAACAGCTGTGATTTTTCTGTAAAACAACTGAGTATACATTCATTCTGCTTATTTACAAGTTCAGTGAAATGCTGCTCTTCTAATTAAAATATATCTCTAAAGATTAAAAAAAAATTAAGAAAATTATCTTTCCTTAGAAAAAAAAAAAAATCAAGTTCTGGACTACAATCAAAAACATTTCAATGACTATCTTTGGCACTCTAAAGTGAAGTATTCAGAAATCCAAGACTTTATAAGTCTTTCTCTAACTTGAAAAATGTAAATATAATTAAGCAACAAAAGTTGCTGGATGTAGAACAAGACACAGAAACAGCTGGGCTACAATTGAAGAGAGGTCCAGATGCCTCGTGATTTTCTGTCCTTTGATAACTTTATCTGCCCTCATAAAAGGACAGCACACACAGGGAAAAAAACAGTCTGCAAGTCCATTTGCAGATACAAACCAAAACTCTGCTCTTCCTGCACCAAAGCAGCAAAACAAGCAGCCATTAAACACGAAACTGAGGCATGCACACCAAGATCCAGAGAAAGCTTTGGGTTACTTCAACAGTAACTCGTGCTAGTCTCTGACAATCCACAATCCAGCTTCATCCAGGTAAAACTACTGCAGAAATCCAGAGAGAGGATTCAGGCCTCTGCCACACTGCAGCATGCAGCAATGAGCAGAAATGACTGGTGCAACAGAGGGTGAGCAGAGTTAACAAGCACCATAGCACAAGGAGTTGCTCAACATAAAAAATAAACTTGGAAAGAAAAGAAAGTGGTTAGTCACGAGGGATTATAATAGCCCATAGTAAATAGTACAGTTCATCAAATAAACAAAGCAAATACCCCATCCTGCAAGATGCTGGGGAATTCTCTGAAAGGAAGAGCAAGCTCTCTGCTTTCAGTGCATTCAATCAGTGAGTTTGGTGGTGAGAAGCCCCAGCTCCCACAAGGGAATATTGAACTTCTCAATGCACCAAAGGTGATCACAGCACGTGGCTTACAACCCAGAATGCAAACAGCAAGGTGCAAACGTACACTCAATTTACCAGTGGATTTAGAGAGACTTGCAAAAGTAACTTCGAAAAAATAAAATCTTCATCTAACTCTAAGACCTTACCAGTTCCTATTTCTCAGTAACAAACTGTCAGTGCCTTCTGTTCTGGATTTCAAAAATAAAAGCTCAGTGCTGCAAGGACTGCATCCTGTGAGGAGTCCCAATTCAGCACATTAGGTTATACAGGAAAAGCCTCTGAAGGCTTTGGACCTGTATCTGTGGTTTGAGGAATGTGCAATTAAAATCAGCCGCTCCTAAAGTGGCAGAAGGGTGGAGACTGACAATAATAAACCGCAAGCTCCTCTACACTCATTTGTAAGCAGTGTCTTCTCCCCAGCTCTACCAGATACTAAATTAGAAACAGTTCTGGCAGCATTTTGTCTGCTGCTTGTGAAGCAAAAGGGAAAAGACTCGTTAAAATCCAGCTGACAGGTTTTTGCATTTATCCTAGGTTCAACCACATGCAAGTCTGTTGAGTGTGAGAAGTCCCTGCACTGGCTTCAGTCAACAAGAAACAAAAGGCCCAACCAAGCACAGTGCTGAGGGCCCTTCATTCACAAAAGCATACATTTCTCCATAAAAATGTCTCCATTGGACTGCATGTGATAAGACTCTCAGACGAATTACCATAAGCAGCTAATGCTGGCAACTGTCAACAGAGAATCAGTGCTGACCTTATCTGGATCACAACTATCGATGGAAGTGCTCAACACAATGAGCAAAATGCACTGGATAGGAGAGACCACATCTGCATTATCAGTAAAAGTCCTCCAGTTCCATGCTGCACACCCGACAGTGCAGCTTGCTGCCATTGTGGAGATACTCACATGGAACTCAATCACACAGCATTATTAAAATATCCATACATTTTAGCATAAATTTCCTATTTAAACCCACATTATGCGTTCTACTCTAGGCTTTCAAACCAGTATGGCTATACAAAACTGCCATGCAGATTTAGGGCCTTCTATTTCTTCTCTGTAAAAGTTTAATGACACACAAACTTCTGAGCTTTTCCAGAGCAAATAGCTATTTCAGCTTCACAGCGGTAACGCTTTCTCTCTGAATAATGCTTGTTATCAAACCAGGACAGGCAGGCACAGCAGATTCTGACGGATGCCTAAGGGAGAGAAATTAACGCAAAATTCAGTACAAGCGAACCTCTGTCATATTATGCAGCCTCAGGATATAGACTCATGACTTAACTAAATATACTGTTCCTACAAACTAACTCCTACAAACTATCGCTCCATGTTAATCATGCTTCTGAAGAGCATCTCTGCTCAGCACAGAATTTAATATGACAAACTAGGAGCTTATCACATCAACCATCACGCAATGCAGTTTGATAGGAAAGGCTCAGAGCCTGCTTGCAGTTAGCATGACCTTTTCCAGGATTTTTATAGATTCTTGCATATATTTACTAGAAAACACAAGAGCAACAGGGTAATGAGAGATACCAGAACTGAAGACAGGGCGGACAATACTGTGTCCAACAAATCTGATGCTGCATTAAGAATTACATGTGAAGATCAACAGGACTGAAGCTTTGAGCATGCACACTTCGATGATGGCAGAACGGAAAAACCTTAGAAATAGGAAGAAAAAGTGGAAGAGACAATTCAGCGCGAAAGGAGGCAATACAAGGAAAAACAGTTATCAAAAATATGGCTGGCTGAGGAACAGCTTGGAGAGGTACACAGAAGAGATCTTGCTTTATGAAAGCAATGGGGAGTAGGAAGGCAATTCAGCCAACTTGTTCCGGGATGAAACCACATGTGAGACAAGTGAGGCACAGAAGCTTGTGGGATGGACATCCAATGGGTCCTTCAAAAGTAGGCATCTATTCCTCAGCTATCCAGTGCTGCAGGGAAGTGGATTCAATGACTCTGAGTGCTCCATCCAGTGTATGCCGCTAATAGCAGGGGTCCCTCTCTATTGCCTAATACTGGATTATGCAAAAGACCATACAGAACTGCCAAGTCAGGGCTTTGCATTATCATTCCACACCCCTACAGAGATTGCTGTGATAAAGCATTAGCCCTGAACACACCGCTCTCATTAACCCCTCCTCCTTCGTGCTCACTCACCATTAAGGCTGGGCACACAGCTGACAAAGCCAGCCTTCTGGTCTCCTTGTACTCACAGAGCTGATGCAGAGAGAAATGACAGGAATTCCAGCCCTCTTCAATCCCCAGTGACTCTGGCACAGCCGGATCTCCTTCAAGATGAACTTTCAGCCTGCAGCGAAGTCATTCTTCTAAGGTAGGGGTCAACTTAGTCTTGGAGATCCCTTCTGAGATGAAACTAGCTCCAAGGAGGCATTTGTGCTCTGTACGAGACAGCTTTAACGCATTATGTTGGACTCAGAGCAGTACATGAACTGAGGAAACTCTACAGGACCCTACTCCAAAACAAGAGAACTCTTGCAAACTCAGAACACTTGTACAGACTATCAAATTCAGGGCACATTTCCAGTACTGCCTGACCCAATCAACCCTCTTTGAAGAAAACAAGATGCTGTAATATTTGTTTTCTAAGTTGACTGCTGCAAAAGAAACTGATATAACCCGAAGCAACAACCCAAATCAAAGGAACACTTCCAAAAATACAGTTCCAGCCTGAAAAAGTTTGCTGAACTCTTCCAATTTTTACCACCATGCTGAATAAATCTGGAAGGTTACTGGTAGGCCATGCAAGAAAATCTGACTTCAGAAAGGGTGATTCTGACAACGTGGCCTACATGTCAGCCACTCTTGAAAGTGGACTGTAAACTTTTAAGTAAATACACATTCCTGAGGAAGAACCACATTCAATTCGCACAATAACATTTAAAATACTTCTGAAGAGTAGAGGAGCCACTGTGGTCCCAGTCTCAAGAGTGACAAGAAACACAAGAAAACAGCTACCTGAAGTGCATGAGCTTGCAGAGAGCTCTTCATGGGGAGAACCACACATGCACGTGGAATTTAATGCCCAGTCCAGGCTGTTCTGGCATAAAACAACTAACATCTGGTCAAAGGAGCCCCTTGTCCTACAAAGATTCTGCAGAAACATGAATTCCCAGCCACGCCAACTGATTTGCAAGATAGAGACCTCCAAAATTAGCAGGTTTTGCATGGAATTATTTTCCTCAGTGTTATCAGGGTCACTTAGGTCAACAACCTGTCAGCACTGCAATTTCTTTCCAAATGGTAATCAAAATAACTATGCACACCTTCTTCAGTCTTCCATGTTCCAAGCATTACTTACAGTTGTATGATGAGAGACGCTGCCTCCAATATTGAGGTTTTTGAGAAGCTGGGGAGACCCTCCATACTGCCCTGAGATCTGCTTCCTGACTTCAGCAGCTACAGTTCTGAAACGAGACAGGGACAACATTATCTCTGTAAAAGAATTACAGTGAAGATGATATATCAAATACATTTTACACTGCTGTTGGAATGAAACCAAATACTTAGTGCGCTGGTTGGAATAAGAGTATCACCGGCTGGTGAGAACAGACCTTGTACATTAAATTCCCAGAGAACCACAAAATTCTCGCAAGGCTGCATGTACATGTTCTTAACAGCAATTACATTTTTTTTTCCATTTGTGAACTGCTCTTTTGTGCACATCTGTGGCAATAAAATGCATGTGACACTGAGCACAAATAAACTTGTTCGCAGCAGACTCTTTCCAGTTCCTACCAAGGAAAGCTCTCCTCCAGTGCTCTCCGCACCCCTCAGCAGTTCCAAGCCTGATCACACATCTGCTCTTGTGCACTGCTATCTCATTTTCATCCGTTGCCTATTTTTGGGTTTTGCAGTCACAGACATGAGGACTGGCAGTCACTTTCCACTCAATAGCCAACCCCTTCAACGCCCAGCTCAGGGGCATAAAAGCAATCCTGTGCAGGGTGGGCTGAAATGTCTAGTTGAAATGTCAGGAAACAACCGACCAGGTCAGAACAAAAAACTCCTTCCCCTTTCACGTAGGAAAGGTAGCGGTGCAACTATGGTGACTAGCAGCGGGGGACACAATGCACTGGCTAGCAGGGCACAATGCCTTATGGTCTCTGCCAGAAAGAAATCCCACCACTGGGCAACTTTTGTCACCAGGAAGAAAAAACACAGATCAATCCCTCTATGCCTGGAGGGTAAAACCCATACTGTGCCCCTCTGGGGTTTTCTATTTTCCCCAATAAGCCACATTGTCACCGGTAAGCCTGAAAACACAACAGTTAGGTAAACCACCCAAGGAAACATCTCAGCAAAGGAAGAGCACATCAGAGAGGGAAATGCCCATAGTCAAAGACTGTCCTAACAAACAGCTGTGGGTCAAGCCCTGACACAACCATCCACAATGCTCCATCTTGTAACCTGGCAGTACACTGCAGCTCACCTCAGCAGTAGAACTGAGATAGCCAAGTTTTTGAGTATGGTGGAAATGGTTTTGTTTCAATAGCAAGCCAAAAGCCCAGACTGTTTCCACAAAAAAACATTTTGCTGAAAAGCTGCTGACTACCCCTGGTCTACACGACCTCATTAACACGAGAGTGCTCTTCTCCAGGAGTCAATGACTATATTTATTAGCGACAAACCCACTCCCAACTGTCCTTCACTGCATCGCAGCACTGCAGACCGCTCTGTCTCCCAGAACAAAGCCCCAGCTCCAAAGAGACACTAACCAGTGCACAAGACAGATGAAGAGGCTGCAAGGACACCGGTGATTCTTTTTCTGCTGTATCAGCAATCTTCGTGGGAATACTGTCATTGCTAACAGACTTGCTCCTGATCTCACTCAGAGGAACGTGCCATGTATTAGCATGGTGCACGAGCTGCTAAAATCCTGTCAAGCAAAGATGGTTAAACCTCCCCTGAGCAAAACCTTGACATCAGGGTGGGCTCCCAGCTTCAGGACTGCTGTGGCAGTGCACGCTGGTAGGCAGGAATGGGGGCAGGTGGAGGCAACTGATGTCAATGGAAGAGAAGGGAACTCTAAAAGGGAACTAGCTTGGACAACCAAGCCTACCATGGAGAGCAGATGTTTCCTCAGGCCAGAGGATGGGAGTAAGATTAGCTAGAGGAAGCATTATTTTGTCTTTTAAAAAAGTGGACTGCAGAAGAGGAAAAAAAAGTTTTATGTATTCTGGCTGCAAGAAGTCATTTGCTTCATGTTTGCCTTTATCCACAGGAGACTATGTTTTCACTTCTGGAGGGTGGCTTCTGAAAGCAGACCAAACAGCTCCTGCTGGGGACGGACAACATTCAAGCTGTCTGACCGCCCTCAGAAGAACCATCTTCCCTGCTCCCACCATGCGCACACATACACTCACAGACACACACACATGAGAACAAATCATGCATGCTGCTAGCATTTATAGGAAAATTTGGAATATATTAAAATGGCTGCTTGGCACAGAAAACACCACACATCTGTGGCTGATGCGATTTAAAAGCTTGCCCCTGGATTGCAGACGATCTGTGCTTTAAACTCGATCTCTCACTTGGTGTGCGTTTTGCCTAATTCCTGATGATACGCAGAAACAAGCCCTTCACCGCGTGGCTGGCAGGAAAAATCAGACCCCACATTTCGCCATGCAGCACAACACAGGAAAAACTAAAAATCTTTCCCCATTTTCAAGAAGACATACATTTTTTCCAGACGGAAAGTATAGCCAGAGGAGGAAATCCATCCTCAGCTGTGAAACCACAGCCGATGCCTAGCCACGTTACTCAGCGCTGCTCCTCCTGCGTGCGGTGGCTGCTTATGAACCTGAGACATGCTTTTGTGATAGGACTCCAGGGGGGTTCTCAGTCCTTTCTTCTGCGTGTCAGCCTCAGCTGGGCAGCTCTGCAGCAGCTGGGAGCTGTGCTGTATTTGGAGCACAGCCTGTCAATACACCCTTAACTGCACCTATGATTGCGCTTTACCCCAACTTGAAGCAGAAGCAAGCTCTGCTGCAATTATAGCGTTGCTTAGGGGCACTATGAGTTTGGATGGATGCTATCACACTGCCTGACATCATTCCCGCTGAAAAGGTCATTTGATGCAATAGGGGAAGAAACATGGTAAAACAAAAGGGTGGCACTGATCAGCACGGCTTCTGACCACATGCTGTACATCGATGGCTGCTCCATTAATAACCTCACTAGATATTAAAAATTCCCCTGAAGCATGATTACAGAAAGTCAGAACTGAACAACCTCCAGTCAGTTTGACCAAGACACCATCATTACTTTCAAGTCTTAAGTGGTCCTACTTCTCTAGCTTTCACAACTACCAATTAAACCTCTCCCCACATGAAGTAACTGGCTACCATCTAGACCTCAAAATTCCTGAGTGGAGTCTGCAGGACTTACTACTACTTACTCCAAGCCTGCAGTCTAATCCATAGCTCTTGTTGGCTACCTTTCTGTATCATTGAATTCACAAACGCATCAAACACCGTTTCCCCTACTGGAAAGCATCATGCTTCAGACATTTAGAAACCATCTTCTACTGTAATCTGATCACCAAGTGTATTTATGGGTAATCTATACCCATTTGGTTCTGTGCCAACATCATCAGTTAGGTTCAGTAGCCCTCCTCCCACTCCTTCCTACTTGCAAGGTATTCACAAAAATTAGTCCTATCCCCTCCCAGCCTTCCTTCTGCAAGGCTAAGCAAGGTCAGATCCTGCAACAGGCTTTCTGCTTCCTTGAGCACCCTGATGGCTCCAGATAAGGCCTGACCAGGGCTTTGTAGAACCAAATGAGTGTTTTCCTATTGAGAAAACAACTCAGCTGACTACTTTTAGGTCTGCTTTCTCACTGCTTCATCACAGAGGTTCACAGTTTCCCTAAAACTGATAATACACACTTGCCTTCCCCTCCTCCATTTCCAAAAGCTGTCCATGACAAATGCCATCTATTCATGACTAGTAAGTTCATGTTATATTATAAACCTGAACACTATTTCTAAGGAGAAGCTATGCTTCCTAAACCAACTTAGGTTAAAAGGGCTATTATACCAAATCCAACCAGAGAAGAGAAATAAATCTCAAAATAGTCTCCAAATGAAAAAAAACAAATTTGGCGGAAGAGCCATTAAAGCTCTTGATAATTAAAAGGACAAATAAAAAACTGCCTCTTTAATAACTATCTTTTATTCAACATGTAACCTGGGATCCTCAGACAAGCATTCCAGTTAATTACAGCCCACGGCCTCATGAATGTCTATGTTTAAAGTACATCTTCCCTAGTCACTTCCTTTCTGACCTTCTTCACTGGTTAATTATTGTGTGTGTATGTGGTTCACACAGAAAAAAAAAAAAAGACTAAGGAGAGGGAAAAAAATCCCCTTGGAACTGGCTTCTAAAGCAAAACAAGACCTGTCATTCTCAAAGTACTCTGAGCTGTAAATAACAAAATGAAACCATTTGTTTTCACTTCCATGTTTCTTTACTATGCACAAAAATTTTTTCTGTTTCTATGTGGCCTACCGGGTCAAAACCAAAAATTATTCCTTTTTTTTTTTTTAGCTTAAGAAGCATACTGGAAATATCAGTTCTTCTTTTCGGCAGAAGAAGGCTCACCAAGACCTGTTCAGTTATGCCAAGCAAGGCTATGGACTCTTCCCTTTCACAGAAAAGGTGGGTCAGGGTACAGTCATCTAGATCATCTGCTGCAGTGATTTGAGGAAGTCTCTCTTTTCCATAGTCCCCCCCACCCCGTTTTGAAAGAGCAATGCAAATTGTTTGTTTCTCCCCATCCCACTAATTACAAAACAGTTACTCCTGCCTGTTCTTCATCTTCTGTGTCACGTGCAGTGACTCTACATTCAAGTGAGCCTTTGCCTCTTGAGAAAGACAGCCTGGTACAGTGAGGCATCTGCGCCAATCCATAGCAAAGCTGCTTGTTCTCTCTCTGCAGCAGAGAAAATTGTATTTACATAGTTTACTATTTAAAGTGAAAGTATCCTTCTTTGTTCAGCAGGCTCGCTTGCGTATAACTCTGCACGTGGCTGGAGGCACCTATCCTACTTTAGTCACTATGCTTGGGTTTGAATTCCCAAAGCTGAATGGCACTGGCCGGTTGCATCCGTCTTGCTGCAGTTGAGATGGCCTGTCCCTCTGTCCCTACATGCTCCGCCACGTCGGCTCTCCTGCCTGCTGAACAGGCGGCTCCATCCAGGCTTGAACCACAGTGTGAGTCACCAGGTATGCATTGCAGTGGATGAGGGAACCTGCTGGAGGGGGAGCTCTGGCCTTGAGCTACCCTGCCAGTTCAGCCGTGCCCTGGATGCAGCCTTCCTCCTAAACCCGAGCTCCTGTTTCCTTCGGAGTGAACTCCTTCCCCTTTGGGTGAAATGGGTTTGTTTGATTTACAACCCAACGCTGTGGAAATACCGAGCCTGATCCTGACTGCTGCTGGTTAGCGTGGGTTCTTAAATTAACACAGAAGATTAGCAACAATATGTCCCCCTTTTCCTTACCATTGATTAAAACAGAAAACATCATACAACACTACCTGTGGTGCTCTTCTGACAATATTTGATTATTAAGGCTGAAAGCGTCACCCCTAGGCTACAGCGAAGGGAATGAGCTCCCAAGGTACCTTACTGTGAAAATCACCACAGGACTGCATTCTTCAGGGAAGATCAAAGTCACATCTCGCGTTAAAAAAACCCAAGCAAACAAGGAAGCCTTGTACAAAGAAGCAGCTTTGCAGCGGAGCCCTAGAGACGAACTGTTCTCCCTGCCTTCTCGCTTGCTTTAAGCAGTCAGAGATTTTCTCAGGCTTCCCAGAGCACTGCCGGCTCCCGCATGAGACATCCACAACGGCTGAACAGGGGCAGACAACGTGACTTTTGGAGAACAGAAAAAAGCTGCTCTGAAGCTTCTGTTAAAAATACTTTCAATTATCCGTGATAGTGTTTTGACAACGCAAATGGCATCTGGATGGGGGAAGAGAATAAACTGCGATGAATACCCTGCTGTGACCACTACATTTCTGGCCTGATTCGGTGCTCGTGGAAGACAGTGACAGCTTTGCTATCGGTTTCAGTGGGTGCAGGTTTCACAACATTCCTGTATACCCTGAGGCAGGGCAAAGGCAGCTGTCAGTCTCCCTGACACATCGTTCAAGAAATGTAAAAGGGCTCTAAATGAACACAAATGTAAATTTAGTCTTCCCAAGTCACCTTTTATGGTACCCCATCAGTATAGAGAGAGCTTCAGCAGAAATAAGATGCTAGCTATGAATGTAGTGAACAGAAGTGTTTTCTCCTCGATTCAAAACCATGAAGGCAACCAGCTGTGATTACTCCAGAAAGCTGTCCATATACAACATAAGTGCCCTGGATGATGGGGAAATTCCAAATCACCGAATTTCTGAGAGCAGGGTCACCCCCTTTCAGCCAGGGCTCTGCTGAAGACGCCCCAGCCCCAGACGGCAGTGCCTCATGGCACCATGAGGTTCCCATTCACACGGAAGCACCTCAGAAGAAGGGGCTGGACCCATGAGGGTGAAAATTTTCCGCAGACTCCATCAAGAGCTGGGGACAGGAAAACTGAAAATTCTCAGCATGAGAGTAACGACCAGTGGTAAAAATCACACTCTGGACTTTGTGTGAGGCTGAAATGTGTAGCAAAATGGAGGGTACGGCAGGTATGTTATGATCCTTCCAAGTCAGAAGGATCCTCTTTTAACTGTGGGAGCATTAAAGGAAGAGCAAAACTCTTTCCAAGGAAAGACACTTTCAAAATGGTGATGGTCTGACCAAAGCAGCAGTTCTGGATTCCCTAGATAACCCGATCTCAGGATGGTCCAAGAGCAATGACAAGGCACTGTGACAGGGGCTCACGTGGAAGGCCACCTGTGTATGCTGCGTGATGTTTAAAGGGTGATTTTTTTCTTTTTCTGTATTTGAACTCTAAAAAACCTGCACACTTTTTCTTCTGCCTGCCCCTGGAAAGACTGGAGTGCTGGGATACAACACGCTTTAATTACTGTGACATTCAGGAACTCAGAACTGACCTTTTTGCTGGTGGGGCTTCCACATCCCATTTCTCTGCCAAGCGGCCCCATACCCAGAAAATGTCCTGGGATAATGCAACTGGGAATCTGAAGCGCACACAGGTGAAGGGGGGAGTGCTTGGTGGGGACGGCGCAGCACAACGCCAGAGGGGCCAGACGCGGCACTCAGCTTGGTGGGTACTGAACACCCAGCCCTGCTGAGAGTGACCAGGCAGCTTAGCTGGTTCCTCCAGAATAACGTATTGACTGTTTTTTATTGAGACATCTTAATGCCTGAACTCTGTCTCTGCTGATGTGGATCCTGCCTTCTGCTAACTCTCCTCTAGTCTCCCAGACACCATATGAGCTGAACAGGGGTACTAAATAGAAGGACATCTGTTCTTACACTGAGATGGAAACAACAGTGTACAAGCAGCTACAGAAGTATTATGATGCTGCAGAAGGACACGTTCCAATACAGTTTAATAAAAAAATTTATTACCAATACATTTCCAATTAAAAATTAACAATTTCAGGCAAGATTTCAGGTATTATTAACCCACTATAGTAAGTTTAACTCAGGAATTTCTTCTGATGGAGTCAAGAAGAATTAGTAAGTACATGTGATGGCCAAAGTTCAGGCTAAAAATCTGTTCTAGTCTGAAACCTTCCAACAAAAACGCAGCATGACCTAGTCAGAAAGATTCCTTGTAGCAGACAGTCTTAAAAAGATATTTTGAAACTGCTGTAGCAGTCACTGAGAGCTGCTATCCCCAATATTTAAAGATTCCAGTAGTAATAAACAGACACCGCAAGGTGTTGTTCTGTGGGTACCCTTGAGGTGCACTGCACTGGTTGAAGAAAGCACAGGCAGTAAATCAGGGCTGCAAAGACCACATCTGTGGTCTTTCTAAGAAACAGAACAGCCGATCTCACGTTTCTTTTTCTACCACTACGGTAATAACCAGCTTAGAAGCTCGCATCTCTTTGGCGAGTAGGCCTTAAAGTAATTTACCTTGGTGGATCTGAATTACATCCCATTTGAATTACACGCTATCAGGCAAACCAAAAGCAGCATGGCTATTTCCTGTGAATAAGACAAATGCTACGTCTACCTCAATGAGTAAGCCGAACCGGAGGGCAGAGTGTGAATATGTGATGGATCTATTCTTCTTTAAACAATGGAACTGGGGAGGGCTTCCAGCAACCACCAACACAGCTCTCAGGACTTCCACATGCTGCTTGCTTGAATCTCTCATCCTCCGAAAGAGTAACATTCACCGCAGCATATTCTGTGTCAGCACGAGAAGCGCTACAGCTCAGTCTGGGCATCTCTGGGTACATCAGTTTTTGCTTTCACATGCACTCAATGTGCAGCCCGTGAACCAGGAACTTTAGATTTCTCAGAAGACAACACTATATATATATACGGGAAATATATATTACATATATATATATGGGAAATATCATATATATACATGGGAAATCCCAGAGAGAATTGCAGCAGTCTTACAAATAAGCGTAAAGAAAAGAGTCGGAGATGCAACAGCCCTGCTCCAGGAGGAGTCGACCTCATTGCAGACCACCTGGGTCCTTCTGCAGACACAGCCTGCATGAATAGTAAACTCAACAAAGCAACCTGACGTGTCAAAAAGACCACTTCTGCCCGCACACACACGCACTGCTGCCATTTGGTTGAAAACGCATTGAGTGGGTTAGATTAAAAGGTACACAAAGGTAGCACATCTGTGCTACTGCCTGATGAGCTTAACTGCACTGAGCTAGTGCCTGACACAGGCAGAAACACGAGCACCCACAGTGGTCACTCCAGGGCCGTTTCATTTAGCCTCCTGCCAGGGCTGCAGAACCCTTACACTCTTACTTGTAGTACTTGTCTCGCATGTGATATTTCTATGACTACAATCAAGAACCAGGAAAAACGGTCTGGCAGCAGATCCAGCCCTCTCCATTCCTGAAACCTTGATCTGTCACATTAACCCCTGGCTGGTGCACATCAAAGTTTGCAGAGACCCATGAGAGAGGAGCAATGTTTTCACCCTGTCTTCATATCCTCAGTGGGGTGCGATTGATGCCACTCCTCTACCTCCTACCTAGCCTTTTCCTTTGACCTTTTTCTTTGCCCATGACCCTTCTCAGTCACAGCTTCCGTAACAGCAACTATTTGTACCTACAGTTTTCTCATTCAATGGCATGAAAATGACACTACTTTCCACAGCCTCCTGAATAGCACCAGCGAAACCGATGGTTCCCACTTTCACTCTGCTGCTGGTTACAGCTAGGAGAGGTACCACGGACACCAAAGGCTATCTGGTCAGACCTCTAAACAAAAAACTGTGGTTCCCTTCTGGAGCCGCACGCCTAACTTTGAACATCGATCTGCAGAAACTTGGTATTAGCAGGTAATTTCCTATAAATATTCCTCTTTAAGAACAACAACAAAAAAAAAAGAAACAAAAACTTTGTAAAATACAGGGATGTTTAACTCTTCAAGTACCACATAGCTTTGCATGCCCAAGGAGCTGTGCTAACACGAACCAGCTGCTTATCACACACAAAAGGAAGGGAAATATTTTCTCCATTTTGCAGGCAGCACGGAGGCGAGCAGGCAGGTTTGCTGCTCCCAGGGACGGGGTGCAGCGCCCGGGGAGGGCTCTGGCCCCCTTCCCCGGCGCCCCCCGCCGCAGGCAGCGGAGGGAAGGCGGACTCGGCGCGCGGCAGCCGGGGCCGCCGCGGGCAGCGCGGGCCGGGGCAGGGCCGGGGCAGGCTCCGGCACCCCCGCGCCGGCAGGAAAACGCCGGCCGCGCTGCCGGGAGCGCTGGGCCGCCCATCGTGCGGCGGGAGGGGACTGCACAATGCGCCCGGCCGGCCTTTGTTCGCAGCCAGCGGAATCAAACAGCGCTTTTCCTCCTTTTTTTTTTTTCCTCCCCCCTTCCCCAGGGAAGCGGCACCGCGCGAGGCGCGCACGGCGCACGCACACGGCCGCATCCCCCACCCCTTTGTTGCAGGCGGGGGGAACCGCAGCCCCGCGGCGCCGGCCTGGGCGGACCCTGCCCGGCGGCTGCCCACGGCAGGCCCAGCGCGACAGCCCGGCCCCGGCTCGGCCCGGCCCGGCCCGCCGCCGCGCGGGCGCCCTGTCAGCAGCCCGAGGGCCGGGAGGGCGGCGGGTACCCGCGGGCCGCGCCGGGCCCGTTCGCCCCCCAGGGGCGCGGCGGCGGCGGGCCCCCCTCTCCGCGCCAGCCGGGCCCGGCAGCCCGCCCCTCCCCGCGCCGGGGGCCGGGGCCGGGCGCGCCCCCCCGCCCCGCGCCGCTGCGCTCGGCGGCCGCGCTACCTGCTGATCTTCTGGGCGAAGGCGCGGCGCTCGGCCATGGCCGTGCTGCGGGGCTCCGCGCGGCCGCTCCTCAGCGCTGGCGGAGCCGGGGAGCCGGGAATGGGAGCCGTAATGCTCCGCGGAGGCGCGCACCCGCGCGGCGCAGCCGGCCCAGCTCCCACCCTCGGCGCTCGCCGCGCCCGCCCGCCTCCGCCCCCTTCTCGGGCAGGGGCCGCTCCTCGCAGACATACGGCGGGGCGGGCGGCCGCGGCGAGGAGTGGCCGTCGCCCTTCGCCTGCCCGTCGCCGGTGCCCGGCCCTTTCCCCCCCGGGGCGGGCTGGGGCAGCGGCCCGGGACCCGCACCAGCAGCGGCCCGGCCTCCATCCCTCGGGCAGACTCCACCGAGCGCGTCCCCTCATTGCCGTGGTGCAGGCTGAACGCGCCTTGGGTTCAGCTCGCCCTCGCTGCCGCCGTGCCGCTTTATTCCCATTTAAAACCGGAGTGGGTCGGGGTTATTACTTGCAAAAATGAAGATCCACTCGTGGTTAGGAAAAAAGGCTCTTCACCCGGCTCACAGCACCCAGCATCTCCCCCCGGTGTCAAGCGAGACCTGCAGAGTTCAACTGGGGGCTGTGGGCAGTGGAGGCCTCCGCTCAAAACGGCTGCCGGGGTCCGGTACACGGTGACCCCTGGCAGAGCCTCGCCGGGGCTGCTCTGCTGCTCCCGGCTGCCGCGGCTCTGCATGGGGTGGCCGGGTCCCTCGGCCACCCACGCCCCCCAGCACGGCGCTGCGGGACGCCGTTGATTGCCACGCTCCCCGCGCTGTGCAGGGGCGAGGCTGGGCGCTCCTCTATCGCACCCTGTATGGTACCAACTTTTCCTTCAGAAAGGCTAAAAATCCTTACTGGTGATTTGGACGATGGCTGGAATAGTGTAACAACCATCTTTCCATCCCAACAGGTCATTACCACCAGTCCCTCCATAAATGTGTTGCGTTTGAGGTGGTCATCCTAATGGGAGGAGGAGGTAGAGGGTGGGGAGTTAAAAAAAAACTATTTTGGGACTTCAAAAACAGATCGAGCCTAGGACACATTCTAGCAGATAACTCAAAGTCAATGTTACGTGACATATGCTGTGCATTAATCTAAACCAGAGAACTATTAATAGTAATCCAGGAAGTGTCCAAAAGTAGCGAGTGCTAATTTATCCGATTCCATCTGCTTGCATTGTGTGAATGTTTCTAGCACATTGCGATTGCAATCCGAGTATACCAATTTTTCCACTAGCAGAAGCCACTGATTTCCAGCTGCGTATAATTATTCTGCTTTTCTGTTTGTATGTGTTTACACAGGGAATGTCAGGCCCCGAAATCTGCAAATATATACATATGTGAGTAATCCCACTAGAGTTAATCAGACTCTGTGCATACATAAAGCAAATCCCGTGTGGGTAAGATTGTGGCCCGCTACAGAAATGTGCCGTCATGCGTTACACAGATGCACGCACACACATGCACACAGATGGAGATCCTGCAAAGCAAAGACCTATTGTATGCCACTGAGAAAGGGCTGCTCTTCTCCAAGGGGAGGAGAGAAAATATCCCACAAATCTCTGCCAAGACAAGAGACTTTTGCTCTTGAATTACTGCCTGCACGTAGAATTGCACACAGGATAAGTCCCTCACACAGAGTGCACAGGATAAGCCAATGAACTATTTACCTTCCTACATCCTCGTGAGCTGTGGATGCCCCATCTCTGGAGGTGTTCAAGGTCAGGCTGGACGGGACTTTGAGCAACTCGGTCTAGTGAAAAGTGTCACTGCCCCTGGCAGGGGGGTTGGACTGGGTGATCTTTAAAAGGTCCCTTCCAGCCCAAACCATTCTACCATTCTATGATCTGAATAAATTCTTGTACACAGTGTGTGTGCTTACAAGAACAGACTAAGCATGAGGGACCGCCAGCAATGTTTCCTCTTTCCCATCCCTCACCCCGTATGGAATTTCCTTTCCAAAATGGCATCAGTTTGAGATACAGGAGGGCTAATTTAGTCCCGTCTTAAGGGAAAACGTCACTGCCTAATTCTTTTATATCAAAACTGGGAATCCTGCGTTTCTGAAAAGGGAAATTCTTGTTGCTGCCAGAAGGTGCGAAGAGCAGCCTGGCCCCAGAAGCCCTGATATACAGAGCACAGAGTATCCCAGGTCGATCAAGAGACCTCTTGGATTTTAAGTTTCATTTTCCCCTCCTGTAAGTTACTATAACTGACAGAAGAACTTGATTAATTTGTGGGACACATAAAGTCATCTCAGTATGATCCCCAAGAGCTACGTAGAGCTTATTTTAAAGCCTTCTGCAACTGGTTTGTTAGCATGGGCTGTTTAAAGACGAAGGGTGCACTTCAAAATGCAGTAATGACACAGGCGACTTTAGGTCTCTGTCTGATGAGCCGCCCACCAGCCATACTGCCTGCCTCACCCCGCACAGGCGTCCGAGCTGTATGTCAGCTGCTTCCTACATGTCTAAAGTCTATAGCACAAGGGCTTGAGGTAACTAGTTGCTGAGTTTTGATGTCGCCTTTGCTCATCTGTCAGTGCCCTGCTCTTCATTGACTTTTTCTGCAGCTTAGGGCACGGCCAGATGAGCTCTGGCAGACTTGATTCCAGCCGTCCACCCACCTCTGTGCTGGAGGTGACCGACGGAAGGGCAGTTGGACGAGACGTGCCTGCACCTCAGCCACGCCTGACAGATGTGCTCTGACATCTGAAACTGTGAGGAAGGAAAGCCTGTGCGCGGATACCAGAGTTTGAAACTGCTAGCTGAGGTGGGGACACATATCCTGCTCTGCCACCCTTGCCAGAGAGGCCACAGCCTCGCTGGAAGAGCAGGACAATAACTGGGAGCAATCAAGCTCTAAACTAATGCAATAGTCTCTCCTTGACGGTGAAGGGCCTTTCCACTAATTGCAGATCATCACTGCAGTAGGCTACGAAGCTAAAATGGAGCAGGGGACAGGAGCCCTCCTCTTTATGAATGATTTGTTATTCATCTTGTTGAAGCATATAAAGGTACAGAAGTATTAACAGATGAAAAAAACCCCGAACTCCACCCTATCTAATGTGGAACATCTATGTACAAAAATAAAAAATATATGTATTTGCAATTCAAAGGTACAAAATGGATATAAATTAGATCTCTGTCAACTACAGTATATATTATGTGCTCTCAATGGCAAGGTATTGTTTGCAGATAAATAGGCTTTCTCCATATAGTTGGTCTAAATATGAACAAGATCCCTCAATTCATTTAAGAGTCAACATCAACAAGTGAATTTCAGAAAAATAACAGAAAGATTCCTCATTACTTTTCAGGTAGTAACAGCCCAGCGAAAGTCGACAAAGTCGGTGCCCATGACCTTAACTAGTAAGAGATCACTGAGGGTGGTAGAAATGTACACATGACCTTGTAAAGAGAAGCTTCTGTAGAGTGACTGAATTTTGCAGCGCGTGAAGCATTAACCAAAAGGAGTCAAAGAAAAAGTAAAGAAACGTGAGGAAAAAAAATGCAGTCTTTTACCATTATAAATCCAATAACACCAAACACTAAAATTCATGGTATCAACAAATCCTGCCTCCATATTGCTGGCAAGTCGGTACGATTCATATTGCGCCGTCGCTGTATTATTTCGAGTACTAAGGTGAGTGCTGCCACTGACAGGCACTGTGAGTCACATAACCTTTCTGCCTCTGGTTTTCTCATCTTAAAAGTGAAGAAAATTAATTGAAGGAAACGTTTTGTCTGAAGAAACAAACTCATGCTTTGCAAAGAGGAGAATGTGACCAATTGGACACAGCAACCTGTTACATGGAATTTCAGTCTGCAAAAAAAATTTCTCCAGGCATCTCTTTAGGAGCTAGCAGCTTCCTCTGAGTGAAAAACCACTGTTGTGTGGCAAATTTTACCTGCAGTAGAAAACTGAACTATTTTCTTTTAAATTGGGGTGAAATTGTATGCAATTGATGATATATTTGGAGTGTTAGGCTGCTTATTTTTCATAAAGTTGGTTGTGCATACGTATTGTCCTCAAGGGTGACCGGTATCTCATAATGAGGGTGAAGACAAATCAAGACTAACTTCAGTGGAGGGACTGTGTACGCTGCAATTAATAACTCCATATATAGCCCAACTTCATTTAAATTAATGTTTGGTGGAGGTTACATATTTCTAGTAACCAATTTAAAACCTGGAACTTTATCAGCATTATGAGGATACTGAATAGTTACTCTGCGTTAACACATTGTAATTCTTCATCATGCTTCAGAAAGCAAAGAAGGAACCTATGCTGCTGTGCACCAGATTCCAACAGCAGAATGCATCAGCCTTTGAAAGACATCACTGCCTCCAAAAAGGAGTTAGCCCATGTATGCAGCCACCATCAATAAGCATCTGCTGCTCCAGGTAAGTGGTCTCTGAGAAGCTGGGGGGTGATCCTCACTTGTCCTGGGTGCATTAGTACTCCACCAGGACAAAGGCTGAGAGTATACTAAATTGGGAGTTGAGGGACACTGTGGAAGGTGATGGGTCTCCACTGCAGCTGTTGCATTTCCCTTCTAGTTACCTTGCTGATTTGGGGGCTGAGGGAAGAGCCCAGCAATTTATCAAAACATGGACTGTCATATTGGAAGTCACCTTTTGGTCTTCTCTGATAAACCATGTAACAAAAAGGTGAGGAATGAACAGCCGAGTCTACATCTGTGAGCTGTATTTGGGCTAAGCACCCATCTAAAGTTCATGGCCTAGACACAGTGCTCTATTAACACACATGTATCCATCAAACATCTCTCCCACTGAAGGGGTGTGAAGGAAGAAGCATTTCAGTCAATTCACTAGGGTGCCTGTCCATAAACCACATGCATCCTTTAAAATACATGACTAAAATGCTTTTTTATTGAGAATTAATTTTACTCAGTTATAATCAAATCTGGTAAATGCAACTGGCAAACACAGATGTAACTCGTTGAGCTCGTTAGGTCCTGCACAAGAAAAATCTTTTGGATTGTAGCCATAAAACATTTTGCAAAAATTGAACCCATCCTGTGTCTTGTTTGTTAGCAGTCTATTTACTCAGTCCATTGCTTCCTTGTTCCTCTTACGTAAGCTTCCTCAAAGCAAACACACTGAAAACATTTTCCACTGAAAATGTGTTCAACATAATTCGATAAACAATGTAGTAAATAAGGGACTGCAAATTCAGGGAGCCATCTGCTGGCAGCTAAGTGAAACGAATTAAATTCATTAAGGGCCAAATCCTCTCTGCCTCTCTTTGCAAATAATTTCTTTAAAGATAAGGAACTACACATGGGTAATGTAAACTGCATAAGCACAATTATCTTCTCGAGACATGTATGGCAAGAGTGAAGATGCTGGTGTTCTCAGAGCAAGAAGGAGCAGCCTCGTTTGCCCAGTGCCCAGATTCTGTAGGGTGAATGAGAAACTAGGAGAGCAAAGAAGGAGCGAGGACTCTCCAAGTGCCTGCAGCCTTCACTACATCCCTCATGTCCATGTTATTTCTTTTACAGATGACTCAAGCCAGGCATAGCAAAAGCTAATGACAGCTGAGCTGCAAGTAGAGCCAAGGTGCCCTGAGTACAGCACTTCAAAGACCATTTTTATAGGGAATGGTGTTCTTCATCCCAGGCATCAGAAGATCACAAGGGATCCTCACAGCAAGGAAGGGAGATACTTTGTAGTTCTGGATACCAAATAAAATCATATCAATTACTGCATGAAGCAAAACAGCTGTGTGTAAAACATTCTGCCAAGAGCAAAATTTCCCAGCCTGCGAGCCTGACCCACAGGAGGATCATGCTTCCTCTCTCAGGGAGAAGCGCAGCAGTGCTGTCTGGTTCCTCCCTTTTTCTTGGACTCACCTCCACTATTTGAGGTGGAGCAGCTGGGTAGACCAGCAAACACTGTGGCAGGAATGGTGGTCAGACTCATACTTCTACATCAGGAAAAGCTGAATCCTCAACTGCACTAGCTTTTCTGCAGCCTTCTTCATATGGCAGTATTTGATGTCTGCTTCATTTTTGCCTTTATTCTTTGTCTCCTGGCATTATTACTTTCAGATTTCTTCATTTTAACAGATGGGTTCATGAACTTAAATCTCCTCAGAAAAGGACTTGCAGTCTTCCCAACTGAGCTTCCGTTAATTTCTGCTCATGTTTATCATTTTCAGGTAGTTTATGTTTCTACCCTGAACACAGCTTTCAACCTCTCCTGGCTTAATACTCTGTAAATGCCACTAATGTGCTCTTTATTTCCTCTTCCAGATATTTAACTAAGATCTTAAATTAAGGGTAGCCTTGGCACAGATTCTTACAGGTATCCTACTGGAGCCTCCTCTTCCCTAGCCTAATCCTGGGATAGAGTAAGAAAATCTGGGTTTGGATGGAGTGAGTGGTACGAGCAGAAGCCTGCTGGCTAAGTCAGTGGAGATAAACACCTCCAAAGCAACCAGCAATCTAGTGAGGGGCTATGCTCACACTGTCCCTTTCATCCTGCATTACTGCTTGAAAGGATGGTGCACAAATTACTGCCGCAATGGCTTCCACAGGCAGACTGACATACCAGGCACGTGTGAGCAGATTCACACTTGGGTAGGTAGGTAAGTTTAGTCTGGAGAAGGACCTTGGGGCCACCCTCAGCACACAGCGTAGTCAGAGTCCGTGCATGCAGGTGGGAACATCTCAAGATGTGACTTGGGAGAATCCTTTGTTCCCTGAAAGAATCCCTCAAGCGTAGATGCTCCTTTGTTGCTTTACAGTGCACATACATTGACTATTAACCTTGAAGATCCCGACTTCTTTGCGAAACCCATGACGTTCTGGAGTAATGGCTTTGCTTCAGAGACAAAATAGTTGTCATAGCTTTTAGTTTTTAATCAATAATACTTCTCATCTTTAGAAAGCTCTGTATCATTTATCTAACCATTCTATTTCCAGTATTGTTGCTGAGTGCAAGCAACCCTTCCACAAGCACGTCTGAGGTTTTCCATTCTTGAAATGAGTGGGAGCAACCTTGTTGTAACCTATGTTAACAAGTAGTTCTGTGAGCAGCAAAATTAATACAGTGTTCTCCCTTTATCTTATTCCAGGGTCTCTTTTTACCTGAGCAGCTATTTCCACAAAAACTGGAGGTTATTTAGTAGCTCTGAGGCTCTGCAAACTTGATTAAATTGCAGAGCGGTTTCAAAACTTTCCAGAGGGAAACAGATCACAGATGGCTTACTTCCCTAGGAAATGAAACTAAAAATAAATGAGGAAAAATTCCCGTCTCTATAGCTCCTTGACCCAAGGGCTGCTCTGTTTAGACAACAGACAAATGGGTGTTTTAGAAAGCACATACTGTCGGCCAAATGTTTAATGGGCTTTTCTAAATATATTGCAGATTATTGATGAATGCTTAGATGACTTCCCAGCAGCGACCTAGTAGGCTAGTGGCAGATAAGGGTGTAGAAGCTTCATCTCCCTGACTGCCCAGCAATTCGGTGTTATCTTACCATTCTGCAGTATTTGATGGGTGTTTTGTAACCATGGTATCTCTAAGATCCATACAGCAGAGAGAATATTCTCTAATTTTTAGTCTTCTTGACATTGCCTCTTGGTGTTACCCGCTTGGTTTACCTATTAAAAAAAGCAAAGACAAATTATATTTTCCCTGAACATAGATTTTAAATATTTCCTTACTAGTACTATATTAATTTAGCACAAATAGAGCTCAAAGATGGTTTGCATGGCCTTTATGCCATTAAAATGTTGAAAGTGTAAACTCTGTGACATTTCTTAGAAGTTTGTTGAATGCAGTATGTTCTCTCCCACTCCCTCTGCAATCTTTTCGACAGAAATAGGAATTAGTGAATGTGAAGAAAACTCGCTCTTTACAGATAGTTATTTATGGTTGCCTGAGTAATTATTTTGCAATCAAAGCTTTGTTTTGCATGACCTGACTGATGCAAAAAGCAAAAAATAAATATCTTCATTCTCATAACCTGATTGCCTGAGGGATTTGCAATGTATATCCAGATGGCATATTGTGTGGCCTATCAAATCAGTGCATGGTTATTAAATTTCAGAGCAGGAAGGTGCAGGCAACTAATTTCAGGCAAGGGAATAGCCATTTCATTTGATCAACTGAATAATTCTTTGTTCAACATTTAGCCAAATCCAAGCCACATTACCTACTCAGCTCTCAATATTCGAGACCATACGCAAACAGACAAGCACATTCATCTTTGTCTTTGAGAATAAAAGCAAAGATGAAACTTTAAAGAACTATTATTCCTAGAACAGGTCATAAAATTCTGAAGGCAGGAGGCCTGTTTCCTTCCGCACTGACAGATTACCCACTATTGTGGGGCCACAGTCTTTCATGAGTTTAGTACAAACAGCAACATGGTTTTTATTTTTAGATCTTTATCTTTGCTTGGAATAAAGACATATATGGTGTGTGTGCGCCACTTTCTGTGTACTGCCTCTCCTTTCCAGTTTTCAAAAGGAACAGTAACTGCCTGTGATCATTCTTCAGGATTTTTTAAATTTTATCATGGTAGTGCTATTACTATAACTCTGCTACAGAGAGATGCTTGCTGCTAGAGTCTGAAGGATTCCTAAAAGAGATGAGGACTGTGATCACTAATTTATAGGTTAACACAGAAATGAAGTGCTGTTAGCAAGGGCAAGCAGTGAGCTGAAAGGCCGGGGAAGGATTAGAAAGGTGATCTCCTACATCCCCACTTCAAGTCAATAGCTAGACCTTTGAAACAAGATGTTGCCTGCTTTGCACATAAATACCTAAGATTCTCTTTACTGATCGACCCTACTACGTGAAATATATTATATCCATGAGATTACATAACAAAAACCAACATGAAATACATGAAACATCTGTTGTTGGTATTTGTACTGAAGCTTAATTTTAGATCATGTGCTATAATCATGTGTTGATTATAAAAAAAAATCAAACTCAGCCTGATCATCTTTGACCAGCAGAAGGCAGTAAAATCACAAAATGGAAAAAAATACCTAACTTTCTTCATGAACTCAATCTTGTGCTGTTGAGTCCAGAGTACATGGAGAATGCAGGGACATCGTCTTTTTATAGGATGTTAAACAGTAATGCCAGTTCCAGACATTCAACAAAGTCAAGTCACATCCTTCCCAAATCCTGCACTTTTTTTTTTTAAATCCTTGGCTCCTGATACAGCTAATGATTGCTTTTAAGCAGCTTAAGACAAACAGATCAATGAAGAACCAACTTTACAAAAGACTAAAAAAATCCACGCAAACCCCTCAGCATGTCTAGCCTAGGAGAGTTTTCAGAGATGCAGTTACTCTGACGTACTTTTAGAAAAGAAATAAAGCCTCAAGTTGAACTGGAAAACACTGTTGGCATGTGAACAAACGTGTATGTTTATGCTGGAGATTTAAATATTACTGGTCTCCACAGAATTTGCAGATCTTGGAACCATTTTGCTGTAGTGGAGTCAGAAGACACAAATTAAAAAAAAAAAAAAAAAACACAAAACAAAACAAAACAAACACCACCTTGAAACGACAGCTGAAGACTCCGTAAGGGGCAGCGCGCTGCGGCCGCCGCTGATGGCAGGGCCGAGCCGAGGCCGGGGCCTAACGGCGGGGCTGGACTTTCCACGCAAACCCTCCCGCCTTTCCGGGGGCTCGCCTCCAGCCGCAGCCCGTCTCGGCCCGGCCCCCCTTCCTCCTCCTCCGCCCGCCGCACCCCTTTCTCCCTCCTCCACAGGCGATGGCTGACAACCGCCCTCCCGCCGGACTACAGCTCCCAGCATGCCCCGCGCGGGCTCACCGCCGGGCCCGGCTCGCTCCCGCAGCAGCGCCCGCCGGGAGCTGTAGTCCCGCGCAGTTCCCCTACGGCTGAAGCCCCGGGAGGCCGCTCCCCGGCCGGCTGCGCCATGGAGCTCACCGGGCGGGTAAGCGGCGGCCCCACCGCCTTCCGGCTGCGAGCGGCGGCCTCGCAGCGGGTCGCCGTGCGAGCGGCTCCTCCGCCCCCTTTACGGCGGCCGCGGAGGGCCGCGGCGATGGCGGGAGCGGGGAAGCGTTAACCGCCCGCCGCCCCGCACCGGCGGCGGCTCCGTGAGGGGTGAGCGGCTCGCGCCGATCGCGGCCGGCGGGGGAGCGGGCGGGGGAAGCGCGGCCCACGGCGCCGGGCGGGTGGCCGGGCGGAATGAAACGCCTCAATGGTGGCGGCGAAAAGGCGGCCGCTGCCGGGCGTACCCACAGGCGGCGTCCCGGGCCCGGGGCTGCGCTCCCGGCCAGCCCGTCTGTGCGTGTCCTGCAGGCGCAGGAGCGCGCTCGGGGCTCTCCCGCTTTCCCCGAGCCCCTTCCCGCTGTGTGCCTGTGTGTGGGGGCGGGCGGGCGTGTGCCCGGCGTCCTCGTACCGCCGGCGGGCGGCTGTGGTAACCGCGCTGCGGCCGACGGCTCGGTGGCGGGTTGGGAAATAAGCGGGGCCGCCGGGCAGCTGGTGCCGCTTTCGCTTCCCGCCGGGAGGCGGTTCGGGGTCCCCCCCGCCGGCCGTCTGCTGACAAAGCCGCAGGAGTCATTGCGACGATACAAAGACCTGCCTGCCCGGCTGGGGAGAGCCGGCGTAGTAACGAGCCGGTAGAGAGGCACCTTCTCTGCGAACAGCTCTTGCTTGGCTTTAAACCTTGGATTGGGTAAAATGTTCGCTCTTTGCTACAGGATTAAAAAAAAAAAAAAAAAAAAAAAGCTGTTTTTCTTCACCTGCCCTTTACAAAGCATTATTTCTAACTGTCTGTTTACAGCTGAGAAGGGGTAACTCCGTAAAAATGACTTCCTGGTATTATTCTCTGCCAAGGACTTCTGTGTGGGTTTTGCTGACTGTCATTGCTGCTAGTTCAGTTTCTTTCCAGGTAGAAAAACAGTGAAGGGGGTCTTCATTCTTCAATTAATTAATAAAGATAGTCACCTTTAGCCTTCATCCCTTTCGCTGCGGGTTGGCAGCTTAGGTTGTTTTTCTGTTGTTAATGAAAGCAAACAAATTCTGTTGTTAGGGAGTTGGTTTTTTTCCACCACTATTAAGAAATAGCCACCGCACTACAATCAGTCCCCCTCAAATGCTGGGCAATGGGGGCTCTGAGAAGATGGGACTTCATTTTTCATTCAGAGGTGTGTCCTGCTCCTCTGTGAGGTAACATGGTCCTAGTAATGTATGTTCTAGATAACTTTTTAAACGAGACAACTTCAGTATAAAACCATTAGCTTTAGATTTAATAATGGGGGTTGCATTGTGCCCGTTGGGCTTGAATCTGTATTCCTTGTGACCTTCTCCTGATGCTGTTCCATTAATTTCAGTGGAACTATTACTGATGCCTTCCTACATTGATGGGAAGAGCCTGCGTTTTTCCAGTGGAATAAATGTGCCTGTTTTGTGTTAGCATTCTTCTTAGAAGTCTGTTTCACATCTTTAGCGTAATGCAAGGGAAGAAAGGTAACTGGATGAAAGAAAAATGTGCTGCAATGACCATTGTCTTTTAAAGGAAAATGAGCTTCTGTCTCATTTCAATAATTTTTCCTTCAGGTCCTTTTGGAACAGTAGAGTTTGTTTCATTTATAATTTTAGCCAGAGGGAGATTTTATAGGTATTGGCTTTTAAGGGAATCAGTGGCCTCTGCATGAATGACTGTCACTGATTGATCATGTGAGGACAGGCTGGGCCAAACACACCTCCTGAAGAAGTTCATCTTACCAGCTTTGCCAGCTAGAGTCAGTGATACGTGTCTATACGAAGTCTTTCCTTTTTTCTCCTAAAGAAAAAAAAAAAGGGGGGGGGAAAGGGCAGGAAATTAAAAGCCAACCTTAAATTGTCTTTCTCTTCCTTCCCCTACAAAACCCCAGCTTAACACAAGGCTAATCAAAGTAGAGTTGTAGCCATTTGTTATTTTCACTAGCAAAACAATGTCAGTCTTCCCCTATGTTTGTGAGCTTGCATCGCCTCTTGTTCTGTCCAAAAGTTGTTGATAGACTTTTATGAAATAATACAATGGAATAGCAGAAAAACATGCTAGGGATGGCTTGGGCAGTAGACTGCTATTTTCCTTGCCCTACCTACAGATCCCAGAAACAGTGCATCTGCGTGAGTACCCTCAGGCTCTGAAGACATTGGCACCCCGACATTTTCACTCTCTCTTCAATTATACTATCAGTGGTTAGGTTTTACTTACTTAAAATATGCTCCCAGTGGAGAGAAGTAACATGGTTTAGTCTTTGTTCTGCTTTTGATCCCAATTCAATGGAGAATAACACATGGAAAGGTAAATACAGTTCTAGATTCTCCTTTTAAAGTAAGAAGGCTACGTATAGCATCACTGATGGTGTATCCTCCTGGTCCAAGTTTATTAGTTAAATGAGACAGTTCACTTCTGTTCACATCATCAGCTGATGTTATCAGAACTTAACTAAAAATTTGGTGAAGGTTGCAGTGATGTACCACTATTGATCAACTTTTGATGTCCCACAAGAGCTCCTGTTGAAGCAGGAACTCTTAATTTTTCATCTATCTATGCAAGGGTTTGGGCTACCAAATATCATCAAGAAAACCTCCTGTATCAACTATTTTAAAGTGAACCATTGACAGAATACATGCAGTGAAGGAAGCTCTATTAATTAATAGCGAACTTCCTATTGCAAACAGTGCAGGTGGACTGCAAAGGGAGTTTTGTCTGATTTTCTTGGATTTCTTAGAAACAGAGATAAAGGTGGTACAGCTTCTTTCTGTATTATTACCATTTTAGGTTGCTTTTAAGGTGAAGTCCATCTTGTCTTGCAGTTCAGAGTCAGTAAAAGTGTGCACACACACCCCTTGGAAAATTTATAAGCAGTTTTTACAAAATTAATCTGCACTGTAGTGGTTTTTACCACCATTTCACCACTGTCGTTCTTGTAATACAGCTGGACTACTGTAGACAACATGGTCAAATTAGAAGAGAGCCTTTTTTGCACTGCAAGTGATAATTAGAAGAGATGTAAAGTAAACACAGATTTTATGACAGTATTCTAATCATCTTTTGATGTTACCTCTCTAGAAGGTTAATTCTGTACAAAATTATGTCACTGTTACTAGACACGTTTTCAGTACTACACATTTTTCTGCCTTGTACATGTACAGCAAAACATCTTGCACTTTGTCTTTCAGTTCATCCAATTCATGTAAACTTTGGCTTAGAAAATTCTTGATTAGAAATCTGAAAGTAATGCTGTTTGTAAAACCAAGATTTGCTTATTGGTGCTCAGAACCCCTGATATGGAAAAAAAAGTGCTTATTGTATTCTATTCAGCAGAGAAGAATAGCATCTATTCTATTTAGTGAAATGCATCGTAGCTCTTCATTTCACTGCCAATTAGAATGAGTGTACTCATATGCCAGCACAGGTTATATGCTCTACATCAGTTTGTTGTGCAATAGAGAGCTGTTGGAGAACATTATATTTTATTTAGTTTTGTGTAGTAATTTTATTGGTGTATATTTGGAATTAAATGTTTTTATTACTTATTCATGGAACAGGTGATTGCTTCCCAGTCCCTGGCAGTGGAAGATTCTGCAAGTTTATTACTGTTTCTGGTCATGTTAGGCTTAAGTACCTAAGTGGGCTGGTGGTGATACTATACCCTGTGTTCTCAGTGCCCATGGATCTGTTTATATTTTTGGTTTTACAGTAGCAGAATTGAACGTCTTACAAGACAGCGATGGCTTTTTCTCTAGAATTTGAATATGGAGGCCACAGGGACAGATGAAGTAGAAAAGATAAAATCAAAGTTTATGTCTGCATGGCACAACATGAAATACAGTAAGTGAAACAGTGTATGGTAAAATCCTGTCGCCATTGAAATGAAGGGAATGTTTCTTGTTGACATGAATGAGATCATGATTCAGAAACTTAACTAATATTAACAATAAAAATGCAATATGGCCCTTGAAACCATTTTTACTTTGATACTATAAACAGCCCGAGTAAAAAAACTTGTTTAGCTTTTCATTTTTCAAATAAATTTGCATAATTTATTTTTAAATGACTTATCTTGAAAACAGTAAATACATTATGTAAATTATACTAGATTTGCATAGACTTTTAAACAGGGATAATATGGAATCATCTGCGCAAAGATTTTTTATTTTTATATGTACTTTTCTGGAAAAAATGAGATGGTGTGTGAAATACAAACTCCCCTGAAGAATCTGCTTCACACAGTTGGGTAACATACTTTTCCACAGCCGAACATCAGTAATTTGTTTATAAGCAACCAAATTTTCAAGTGTGCCCTTCACTAATCTGTCTATAACCTTAATTTTTCTACTTTCCCTCTAGGTCTGAGGTTGCTCAGATTTACCACCAGGTTTCTGATAAATTTTATTAATTCTTATAACTGAGCCTTGGAGATGCCTGGCGAGTTGAAAAGATAGTTTTCTCCTACTTTCTTTAAAGCTACCACGTGGCGGAAGGGGAATAGTAGTTGTTACACCCTGTATGTGATAGGAAAAGTTCAAGAAACTCTATGGACTTAGGATATAAAACACCATAGGATTTAGACTTAAGTGAAAAAGCTGCTGTCTGGGGATACTGTCAAAACCGACAAACTGAATTCTGTCTCTTTGAATTTCGTACAGTGTACTATACTACCCTTTTTGTGTCTGAAATCTGCAATTTAATTTTGTGATGAGGTATGTTTAATTAATCCTATGGGAAAAGCAGTGCTCTTCACGCATTTTCACCAGTCACATGTGAAGCTTATTGTATGTTATTAGAGGGGTTGGAAACCTCACAGAACCAAACTATGCAGTAATGAATTCACAATAGAGACAAAGCAACTTAAGCTCAGCTTTAGCATTTCTGTATCCTGACAATTTCTGCGCATTCGTACCATTGTATTAACGTTCAAACATTCATATATGGGTAACATCGTTACTTTTAAACCAGAACTCTAAGCTGTGTTTTGTAGAACTATTAAACTTTTTGTTATTTATGAAAGGAAAATCCAATTTCAGTAGATTTTCTCTATATTCCCCTTTCATGGGTTACCTTTGGCTTAATCAGATGTTACTAGAAGTTCCTTTTTGGAATACTTTAGTCACAAATTTGTATTTTTTTTTGCATCTGTTTTAGGTTGGGTGTTGAAAACAAAAACTTACTTCAGTAGAAACTCTCCAGTCTTTCTGCTGGGAAAATGTTACCACTTCAAAACTGATGGTATGTACATAGCACTTAATGCATTCCAATCTCATTCGGCAGGAGCTCTGTGGATATATTTTTAATCTTCTAGAAGGACCCTCGTTAACAATTACTGAATTCAAAATGTAAATACGAAAAACTTAGAAAGTACTCATTTAAATGTCCAACACCACCACTAATGCAACCCATCCTAACCTGCTTTATTCAGTTTTTACACTGAAGTCTTATTCTTTTTGTGAATATTAGTGCTGTAATTTGCACTTTACTTCATTTACCTATCAATTTGAGATTTTCTTTCTAAAAACTCTTGAATGAAATAGTGACAATACCTGTACAGTCACTACACCAACACCTTTGTTATCATTTTCCAGTATGCAGTTTTCTAAGAATCTCTCTCTATTTGACCATTTACATTTCGGTGAATTAAGCAGTTGCTTACTTGAAAGTCAACAATTCCATTGGCACAGTAATGTTCGCTGCGTTGCTTTTTCCACCCCACCCCCCCTCCAGCTGGCACATTTCTATTATGTTGCCTTCTAATTTTCCTTCCTTGTATTTGAAGCGATTGTTACTTTTTGCAAGTTTGCCCTGTTTTTCTAAAAGAATAGTTGTATGTTTTTAATTTCCTTCTAATAACAAAAGTGCCATACCAAGTTAGAATTTAAATTTGTGCTTTGCCTTACAGAATCTGGTGAACTCTCTACAGATGGGTCCAATTTTGATAAAATCAACACGGAGATTTCAGGAAATGTTGAGGAGTTTCGTAAAGATTTTATTTCTAGAATATGGCTGACTTACAGAGAGGAATTTCCTCAGATAAAGGGGTCTGCATTAACAACAGACTGTGGTTGGGGTTGCACACTGAGAACTGGTCAAATGCTGCTGGCTCAAGGTCTTATGCTTCATTTTCTTGGTAGAGGTAAGTTACAAGAGAAGATCTCTATATTCGGCATGATAAGCATGGGTGTTCTGTAGGGAGTGTGATGGTCTTTATGTAGCCAGAATGGAAAGTGCATGCTGGTTTTGGTTCTGAACTTCCTCTCATTAATATTGGAGTTGTTACCTGGCATCAGAGCAGTGATCTAGCTGACCTACTTTCCATTTCTGAAAAAGGGAATACCAAGGTATGTCAAAGGAAGATCCTGGAAACCCCATAGAAGCTAACTGTGAAGTAAAATACCACAAAACTTTGTGGTCCCATACCTTGGTATTGTTATTGTCCATGCAGCTGTCCAATTCTCTTCAATCTTGCTCATTTCTCGAACTCAAGGTGCAGAACTGAGTTCCACATCCCATAGCTGTGGGCTATGGCAAAAGTGATGTTCCTTTATCAGTTTTAAAGTTGTACATTATTCAGTTCTTCTAGTATTAATATATTGAGTTAATAGAAGGATTCTAATCTAACTTCAGTACATCATTCTTTGTGTTGAAATTTGCACCATTTCATTTCCTTCCTTTCCCCCCATGGACTTACAGAGGAACTTCCCTTTTTTCTTATCATTGTCTATCTCAAAATACTCCCTCAATCACAGCTGTTTGAAAGAAGTAGCTTTAGGAGACTTGGAACACTTTCCACTTTCACAGGCTAAGTGTGCGCGTCCTCCCCATTCTTCTAAGCCAAGCCGTGTCCTGCATAGAGGTATTCTTGGTTCTCATCATTAACCACCTTTTCTTTTCATCCTCTTCTCAATCCCTTTGATAATCTACCGCATTGCCCCTTGCAAACAATCGGTCACGTCCTCTGTCACCACTGTTTGTTGTCAAAATGATCCAAGACATGGGCCTGAGGCCACCCAGGCATGGTAGTCAGAGAGAATACAGTGTATTGTTTACTCAGCCGTTTGTTGGATCCCGGGAATACTTTAGTAGAAGATAGTTCTGAAAGCCTGTTTTGATAATACTTTGTACTTACTGTGCAAATATGATGTAAGCTGTGAATACAGTCCCAAACAAGCTGCATCACAAAGTCGTCTTTCTTGGCAGTGTCATGATCGAACTGCCAGATTGGCTTACTGAATGTTCTTTTGCTGTAGAAATTTAAGTCGTAAAACATTCGTTATTCCTTTCCACTGACTGCAAATATCAAAGTCTATGAAAATACTTCTGCTGAGAACACAAATCCCTTAAATATAACTTTTGTTAGACATACATTTAAAGAAACAAAAAAAATCTGATCAGAAGACTACCTGTGAGTAGGAATGCATAATGGCTCATTCTGAAGTAACCCAAAACAAAAAAGCCCCAGGTTTATATCTTTTAAAATCCATGGTTACAAAGAATTCCTTGCACTGTCCCCCATGCATCCCAATTTGGAAAGTGATTTGGTGATTCCAAAGTGCTAGTGTTTCTGTGGCAATCCAAATGTGTAGAAAAACAGAATATGTATGGTCTTTCTGGACTACTTTTCTCATCACCTAGTCTTCTGACAGCTGGTGAATTATCTTTTGAAAAGCTTTTAATGAGGTCTGGGTAGCTTTTGAAACATATTTAAGTGTTTACATGAAGTTTTTCATCGCTGTTTACTCTTTTCCCAGAGATGTTTTCATTATAGTTTAATGGTATTGTTTCTGTTACAAAGCAAAACTTGACTGCCGTTACTAGCTGGAATACTACACTTTCACTGCTATGTGGAATGTTCCAGGTATTGCTGAATGATGTTGTAAATGAGTTTTTATTTTAAATATTAAAGTACTGGTAAGTTTTACTTTGAATGCCTGTGCTCAAGACACTGACTTAAAGTTGAAGCTCACAGTACAGGAATAGCAAGGCCTGTGATGTTGTTATATCGAGCTTATGCATGCATCTGCCTGGGTCTGCAGTGAAAAATTAATGTGAGGTTTCACAGAAGGGTGCCGCTTGTGGTAAGAAACATTGACGTGGGATGGTTGTCACACTGTAGTAAGAGTGGGTGCTGTGGATTATGGCCATTACCAGCAGTACTTGTGACATTACTGGAGCCCTAAGTTAGATTTTAGAATTAAAATACAGTCGCCTCTGTGCTTCCTCTTTGTTTTTCAAAGACTTTTACATGGATACTTCAGTAAAAATTACAAGGAGGGCTGCAGTTCTCGCTCTTTGTCAGTATTAGTTTGAAAAGGTTCCTCTGGCTGCTGTAATGGCAGCTTTCTGAACCTCCAGGAGCTTACCCAAATGTGGCTCACGGAGCAAAAGCACCCCATCCGTAGGGTTTGTAGGGTGTGTTCCTTACTTGCATGTGGCAGCCTTCCCCATTGCCTTCTGGGATGTTCATTGTGGACCTTCAGGGTACGTTCTGATCTAACAGTATGTTCACTGTGTTTCAGAGGTTTCCTCACATGCTCTGTGTTGCAAGCAGTTGTTTGAACTTGTGGGAGAGACTTTCAGTCATCTGACAAGGGAAGCATTACTGTTCTCTGAATATGCTGAACCATTTGCTATGAGGAACGCTGTGTGTAGGATGCATTGTTAGAGAAACCTTTAGCTAGAAATGCAGACTGTAGATACTGCGCTGAATAATATTTAAACAAGTTTGTCTTGTAATCTAGGTAAAGAATTCGCAAATTTAGTGAATAAAGAAATCTTGTCTATTTTTTCTGCTGATGTCCTTTGACGGTTTGCCAGGAAGAAGTGCTTGTTTTTACATGAATAATTCCTCAGGTTTGCCTATTTTTTTAATAACTGACAAACCAGAAGAGTTAAAAATAGCTTTTGAAACTTCTTGTTTGACATGGATAAAACTTTTTAGATGGTACTGAATATCTAACTTCCATATTTTTAATATGTAAGGTAGTTCTAATCTGTGCCTTGTAATCGGGTATATCTTGTATATCTTAACTGACTGGGATCATGGAGTCTGACCTATCTCAGCATAAATTGCTAAGAAATGTACAGTTAGTATTTCGTTTCACCCATCATTCAGCAGAAAATAAAAGCATATCATATTCCCCTCGAATTCTTTGTTTACAATTTAACACTGACATTTGCATCTCAGTATGTAAAGTACATACTATTGGTCTGAGGAACATGGGGGAGAAAGGGATGTACTTTGCTAATTATACCAAAAGGTTAATACTAAGCCTAATATGCATCTTAACATTTCTTGCTGCAGCCTGGGTCTGGCCAGATGCGTTGGACATTGACAATTCAGATTCTGAATCATGGACAGCCCATACAGTGAAAAAGCTGACAGCATCATTCGAAGCATCACTTACAGCAGAAAGAGAACCCAAGATCCTGTCAAATCATCATCAGGGAACATTAAAGAGAAACTGTGATGACAGTGAAATGAGAAATGAAGTTTATCATAGAAAAATAATTTCTTGGTTTGGTGACTCTCCGCTGGCAGCTTTTGGCTTACATCAGCTAATAGAATACGGAAAGAAGTCTGGAAAAATTGCTGGAGATTGGTATGGGCCTGCAGTTGTTGCACACATTTTAAGGTAAAAATACCTTCATTCTTTGTTGTTACCGTGCCTTACACATTACAGGAGAAGTACTTCAAAGTGTCATGAGATTACTTCAGCTTAATTGAGCATCTAACTGTTCATTACTGGCTTTGTAAAATGTCCGTATTAGTAGCAATTCTAGAGATTTTTCAGAGGCAGGAAGGGAAATAGCAGTAGGTACAGGAACTGAACTCTGAGCCTTTGTTCAATCTTATTTCAGAAAAACCACAGCATTCCCATTTTCCTGTTCTTTGGGCAGTAGAAGTCCCAAGTATCTCTCCCAAACCCGGGCTTTTAAGAAGAGCTGCATTTAATGAAATGTTCTAAAAACTAACCACTCTTTCAACCTTGGAACATGCATAACATTATAGATTTTTTTTTTTTTTAATACTGTAACCTGGGGGCTGTAATGTACTGATAGTGTAATGAAATGTCAGAGCTAAAATTGATGTTTTCAGCATTTCTTTGCACACATCAAATTCTTGTGAAACTGTAAATGTATGGGACTATTAATATTATAATTATATCCCAGTAAAAGTAAAGGGTCTGTGACATTCAATGTGGCTAAAAAAAAAAGTCGAAAGTCAAATTTCTCCATACTATGTGCCTTTATATGCCATTTCTTTGAATATTACTGATTTTTTTTGTTTTGTTTTGGTTTTTTTTTTAATAGCCTTATATGCTTATGCTCTTAGTGGATTCCAGTTTACCTGTAAACTGAATCACTAATAAGTCATTTAAGCAGCAGAAGCCAAAGTTCATACGTTTATCTATAAATACGTGAATAGAAGAATTTGATACTTAGTATAAAAGTACATTAATCTTAAATGAACCTGTACTGAAGTAACCAGGTTATATATGTGTGCATACATGCAAATACATACAGTGATGTGAGAGCTTAGCATTATTTATGTGTTTTCTTCTATTTTTTTCTGATGATAGAAACTGTCAGAATTCTTTTTGCTTGCTTTAAATTGCAGTAGCCTGTTTACCTAATGGGAGCGGGGGGGTGGGGTGTGATCCAGAATTACATTCAACACAAACCCACCAGTGATTTCCAACACTGCAAAGGTTCCCTTTCCTGGATCTCCTTTCCCTCTTATAGCAGTACTAACAATGTATAGCTCTCTCATAACTTGAGAACGACTGTATTAAATGATTCCTCAAAATATATTGTGAAATAAAGGGATAGTGACCATTTAATGCAAGCGTGTATTGAAGTCAAAGGCTAATCTTCTATTTTGAACAGTTTAATTTCTTTACAAATGCTGTCCTTGATTGATGATCATGCTTCAGACTATCGACATTTACTTTCTTTTTAGTTTTTAGGTCCATTACTCTTACTCTTTTGAGGATAGCCCAATATTGCAATTATCTTTTTGAAAGTTTTGGTGAAACCTTACAGCTTTTTATGTGCTAGCCTTTATTTCCATAGACATGAGGTGCTAATGTGTGGCTAGTTATATGCACTGAGGTCAACTAAAGACATTCATTGAGTTGAAAATAATATTTTTGTCAGCAAATTTAGCCTTTATTATCCCAATACACACGATAGAAAATTGTGATAAACAGAAAGAAATTAGGTAGTGAATATGAATTTCATTGTAAGTTAATGTGTTTCTTTGGGCTTTTTTTGTGGTTTTCATTGTTTCTCCTGAATAGCCAGACATTGTCATCTTTGCTTGGGAAAAACATCTTGCCATATGCACTGGATCTTGGTACCCAGTGTTTAAAACAAACAAACGAAACCCCACTCCCCATCTGTATTTATCAGGAATGGAAGGTATCTTGAATTAAAAAAAAAAACAACAAACCAAAACAAAACAACAAAAAACAAACCCCAAACCAACAACAAACAATTAAAACCAACATTTTCTAAAAATCAAATAATTTATGTATATTTACTGTTAATTTCTTTAAAATCAGAGATGAGTTAAATAGTTTTGTGTTTGTACTTAGAAAAGCTGTTGAAGAAGCAAGAGACCCTGAGCTACAAGGAGTAACAGTCTATGTTGCTCAGGATTGTACAGGTAAATGTTGTGATTATGTAGATTTTTGCAAACATTTTAGATGCTTTTTATGCCTTTCAGTAAGCACTTAACAATAGAGCTCTAAAGGAAAAAAATAAACTCAAAAGTGGATCCACAAAATTGAAATTATGTAGACAAAGGGGTTCTTGATATATGCAGATGTTTGTTCTCTTTGAGAATCAGGCATCACAACTTGAAAGCTTCCTACATTACTTATCTGTTATCTTATAGTGGAAGATAGTGGAATTCCAAATCCAGCAAGATAACTTTTCCTTACAGTCTGCCTGTTGTAACTTTTTAATTTGGATTTAAATCAGTTAATAATCTGTTTTATATTCGCGTCAATGTTGTTTTAGCAATAAGCTAGTAAGAACTTCCATATCTTACTAAAACTAACCCCAAAAAACCAACCAAACAACTGAAAAATACTGCAGTTAGATTTGTTTGTTATATTTTATTTGTCTTCTGCATCACAGGATTATTTTTTGCCCATTTTTCTAGTGGAAAAAAAAAAAACCACTGCACCAGTCTCGTAGAATAGTAGGAAGTCATTTTTGCTTGGAGTTCAAAGATGCGAGCAGGATAGTGAACCCGAGTCAGTGGTAACCTTTCTTCTGCTCCAACATGGCATTTTAAATAATCAATAACGGGCAGAGGAGCTTAGAGCTCTCAATGTTCAGGAGCAGAAAATGATGACAAGATAAACTAAACGTGTGGTGAAACTTTACACTAATGACTATAGTCTTTCAAATCTAAGCACAATGTATTACTCCAGTAGCCATGTTTAGCTGCCAGAAATTTTAGTTATGTCATAACCGATCTTGGGGTAGGACAGACGAGACCGACATCCCTGAGTAATCAATCAAACTGGTTTTAAAGAGATGCTGTTTAGTCATATGCTACAAACCAGTTTCACCTGACTTACAATGACAGTGGAAACTTTTAAAATTCTATTAATTTTTCACTTCTTTGTTCTGGTGATGATTTTTCACCTCTCTCTTAGTTTGGAGGGAATAAGCAATAATTCTACATTAAGTTTTTTCACTCATTTTCAGTGACTGTGTTGTGTTAACTTTAGACAGTGAACTTGAGTATTTATTAAAATCAATTATTGTCTTTTTTTCCTTTAACATGTAGATGTTTCTGTTAGTTGTAGGCTTTCAAGTTTTAAATTACTCCTTTTAGAAGAAGTTTATATCAAGTGACTAAATATTTATTGGTTTTCTCCTAACCTCCCCCTTCTGCATTTTCCTGACAATGTATCTTATCTCAGCAGCAGCACATTACCATTCTACAAAATATGGCTGAAAATAAGGAGGCATAACACTGTTTTTCATCAGTCGCTCAAGAGTTATATTTCAGGAGGACAGTAATATTTTGAAGGACTGTAGTTTTAGTGTGTCAGACTAAGTGATGCCATGTTGTAGGTGTGTCTTTGTAAAAGCTAGCGGTTATATTTTAAATATGAATATTTCCATGTGTCTCCTTTCAGTCTACAGTTCAGATGTTATTGACAGACAGTGTTCTTTTATGGATTCTGGAAAAGCAGACACAAAAGCTGTAATTATATTAGTTCCTGTGAGACTCGGTGGAGAGAGAACAAACATGGACTACTTAGAGTTTGTAAAGGTATGAAATGAGGGTTCAATCGTTTTTCAAATAGTAGCACTAGGTGATATGAAAAGCGACTTCATGATGGTAATCTTCTACCTATTAAATGTGTGGTGGTGATTTTACAGTTGAAGGTTGTAAAGTTTGACTTTACAGATTTTAAATTTCCCTATTACAAGATCAGACATAATTGCAGAGCACATGATGTCCCTTGGTAAAGCAGTGATAACTGTCCTACTCTTAAAGTAGCTACCTGAACAGACATTAATGCAGTGGCTCAAATTACAAATGGTAATTTAGTTACATATGCTATTAGAGTTGTGCTATATTAAGTATCAGTCAGCATTTTAAAATATAAATATACCAAATTCCTTACTCTGTTCCTTATTTTCTTAAATATCAAACGGTTTAAGGTTGTTGCTTGTCTGTTCTTCCCATTTTCTTTTGTCTTTTTCTTCCCCTTAAGAGAGGGGTTAGAATTTTTTTATATCTTTAGTCACTAGTTCAAGTGTTTTTTCACTATCTGGACATTAGGATGAATGTTTCTAAGGACAGTGATGCAGGACTAGCAAGCAGTTACTACAAATAAAAACAAACTGGAAAAAAGTAAAACCCAAGGAGAAAGCGGAGGGGAGGAAAGTCTATGCTGTCCTCTTTTTTTTTTTTTTTTTTTTTTTTTTTTTTTCCAGCAGAGGTTCTGCTTATGGTGCTACCACCCAAAGATGCTCTGTAATCCTACCTCTTGAGCGCAAGAATACTTTTCCTAGGGAAGAGATTGTTCTCTCAGCCCTGCTGCTTTATCGTTTTCCATGCTGCTCTTTAAATTCTTGTTTTAATTTTTAAAATACCACAATTTAGTAGCATGTACAAAATCTGAGAGTCTGTTACATCTCTTTTTTTTTTTTTTTTTTTTTTTTTGTGACTGTGTCTTCTCTGTAAAATTTTAGGAAACACGTTTGGTTTTTAATGGCATGGGGAGACAGAGTGATGAAGCCTTTTATTTAAGTGAGGAACTAATAAATTGTTTTTCTTTCCTGATTCTTTTCCTTGTATTTTCAGATGGGTTTGGAAAGTTTTAGTTCTTTTCTGATTAATTCTGACAGCTATGATAAGCCTGGGGTCGCAGACATGTTCTACAGCAACCTTACTTTACTTTCAATGTTAACTGCAAAAAAGCCTTTGAATCAGTCATGTCCAGGAAAACAGACGGTGCCTTCGTTTGTAAACTGACGAACAGTTGCTTCTGCAACTTTCATAAGGCTTTCTCAGCAAAAGAAAAGTGACTCCAGTTCTTTAATACTGGCTCTTATTATTGACGGATATCTATGGCTAGTTTTACCCTGCAGAGGCTTCCCCAATTTAGCTCTCAAAAACACTCTTTTGCCAGAGTAAAATATGTTTGCGTGGCACTGGTTTTCATAGCACAGTCACGTTATGTAAGCTTGCCTTGTACAACTGGCTTTACTGGGGTGATTTTTGCTGCTCATTTACCAAGCCTGGCACTGCCTTTTGCAGTCCGTTATAATGGAGACTGTGATAAGAGGGCTTTCAATTGCATATATTAGTCACTCCAGTCTCTATCTTGACTGTTCACCAGAAGCGACTAAATTTCTTGGGGTCTGGATTTAAGTTAAAAATGCAGATTTTAGAATGTAGTACAAGAAGTAATTTTTACGAAGGATTTTATATTTATGGATGAAAATTGATAAATTTTTTATAATTCACTTTTACAAGAAAATTCCCATAGATTAAACAGTTACTCATTACTCTAAGTAGCTTTGCTCCCTTTCTCTTTCACTGGCAGAGGATGTGTCCTCCTTAGCTGTTTCAGCCTTTGCCTCTGATCTGCCTAAATGTTCTGTAATGCTCAGCTATCGAGGAGCATTTTCTAAAAAAAGCCTTCTCATTCATATTTTAAATAAGCAGCACTTTCTCTTAACCCGTGTAAACAATGCTGAAGTTGACTTTGTTAGCATCTCAGGTGAGGAGTACAGCAGGCTTTTGTTAGGTTACGTTACTTCATCATTGTCTAAGCCAAGAAAATTTTATCTCGGGAAGCTTTGGTCTTATTAGTACATGAAATAGCAATCATTTTGTTGAGAGAAATTTTCCCTACTTATACAATGATGATGTAATGGTTATACTTTTACTGGTTGATCTCTTAGAGGAGAGGATATAGATATGACTGCCAGCTAATGGAGATTTCACTTTAGCTCAACTGATAGTCTTCTGGATTGCTGTCCCAGTTTGGGCCAGCACCCAAGTTTTTGGACCCAACACTTTTCTAGTGCCACTAGAAAACCACTGTGATTTATGGACATTTAAAGGCTGTTCAGTTTTCAGAGTATTTAATGGTCTTGGGCTTCAGTTGCATTAGAACAGTTGGGCTCAGCTTTCCGAAGTGCTCAATGTTGGCAAAATTCAACTCCCACTGGAGTCGGTGGGATAACTAATGGAGAACTGCGTTAAGCCAAGACTGAATATTCACAAAAATCCTAATGAGGCCTGGTAAGAAATAGAACCTCATGAAAGCGAGAAGAGTAGAAATATGTTGAAGCAAGAGGGAGGGAAATCCTCTGTGCCTTCTTCCATTCCTTTGCTAAGTTCTTCTAATAGAGAAGTGATCACAGGTGTTTTCTTTGGTGTCCATTGTCTGTGACTGCATCCAGAGCTCGTGGGTGATAGAGGAATTTCAGTCAGTTAAATTACTGAAATGTTCTTACCTTGGCAAAATTGCGTGTATACAGGTAAATCTTTCTCCCCAGCACTAGAAGGTATATCCATAAAATCAACATTTTATTATGTAATTACAAGCCTGCTAGCTTTGTGTGCTAGCACAGACACGTGGATTACAGAACCCAACTCTTTTACCCCTAAACGAACAGAAATACGCTGGCATCATTGGTGTGACTGTAGCCCATGGTTGATGTCTCAACTGTTTCTGTCCTTGGTGGCTCCTAGCTTTGCCATGGGTGGAGGAGTATCTTTCTTTCTGTATGTACACCCCCAGACTGAAACGATTCCTGTATTTCACCCCGTGTCCCCCTTTAAATCCCATTAAGTGTATTTGTAATGTCTCTTTCTCAAAGTTGCTACATACTGATAGTTCTGATTACCCCCACAGTCAACATCCGCTAGAATTTATGGGGCTTGTCTGTTGTCTGTCTCTCCTCCGGTATTTTGGGCTGTTGATTTTAGAGCTGTATCTTTCTTGATTCAACTGGCATTTCTTCCTATGATGTACAAGGTCATACTCTAGACAGACTTTTACACTTGAATGCAAAAAGAAGGGAACCCCTGGGGCCACAGAATGTAAATGTATATGAACTCTGTAAATCTGAATACGTTGATACCTTTTGACTAAGCAACCTGTGCTCAAGTTCTGTGACATCATGTTTTGTCTCCTCCCTGGAAATGGTACTGCCAATTGTCTCAACGTATGAGCATCTCATGAAAAGGGAGGAGTTTCTCTGGAATATCTGGTGGTACGTGTTCACTGTGGTCAGTTGTAAGTGTCTAAAAATTGAGTCAAGCCCCAGAAAATCATTCAGTCAGTCTTTAAAAAAAAGAAAAAAAGTTATTTGCCTGAAAACAGTGAAGAAAGAGCAAAGATTTTAATTCAGTTTGATACTTACTCTGTTTAACACTGTCCTAATTATTTAATGTTCTGCTTATAGGGAATTTTAAGCCTTGAGTATTGTGTTGGTATTATTGGTGGCAAACCCAAGCAGTCATATTACTTTGCTGGATTTCAAGGTTAGTGTTTTAATATGTTATGTCTCTTCAATATTTTTCTTTAAGAGTTAGGAAGTTAATATCGAACCAGTGGGAAATAGCATGATTAAAATAGCAAAATGAGTACCTTATTAATTCATCATATCTACCCAAGTCCAGTCATTTGTCATTTACCCCATATAGTAATTGGATTCTGTAAAATGTACATTTAATTTCCCTTGTTGCATAAACAAGGCATAATTTTTCTGTTTCACCAAACTTCAGGAGCGTTTGCTGTTACTATCTGGCAGTTCTTATTTACGTATTTACTTTTTACTAGTTTAAGTGGTGTTAGTTGATGCTTAAATGACAAGCAATATATTCTTCCTGTCAGGATGAAGTAGCACAATACATTTTTCATATGCAAACTCCAGAATATAATTGTGTGTTTGTAAAAGTAATTTTATCACCAAAAATTAAATGACAGTCTCATCACTTTATAAAAATTCTGCTTATACAAGCATATTTGATTATGCAAAAGTTAATCTGTCCTGCAAAAACCTATGCTTCAGTCAATGAATGTCAGCCTGGCAAGCAGTTACTTGCTGGCTTTTTTTTCAGCTGTTCTGCATAGAAATTGGATTGTAAGCAGTGTAATAATAAGGTGTTTTTTGAATTACTTCTGTTTTGTCCTTGTAGATGACAGTTTGATTTACATGGATCCTCATTACTGCCAATCTTTTGTAGATGTCAGCATAAAGGATTTCCCTCTTGAGGTAGTATGGATATAGACCTGGCACTGTTTTCTTCCCATATGAATCACACACTAATTATTTAGAGATGTTCTAGCTAGCTGCATCTTTATGGGTTTACAGTTACATGTTATTTATCAAAGTTCTGCCCTTCTTTATAGGCCTATAATCAACAAAAATGACCAGAGGTTAAAAACTCAATATGGGGTGTTAATTTTTACTTCATTAATCTTTGTCTGTTTCTTTTTAATGATCAGAAAACCTCAAAAATAGATGATCACTTCATTTAAGTAATATTCCATCAAAGAAAATAGACAATATTTGGAGTACTTAAACCTGAATTATTTGGATTTGGTTTTGTTAGTTTGTCTTTTTGGTCAATTTTATTTTATTTTAAATTCAAGTTGCAATCAACATCATTGAGAGAATTACTGTAGTATTCAATAGTAGGAGCCTGTTGTCAGGTTGGAACCAGAGTTCCTATAGGTTTACCTGCTGCTTCTTTGTCCAGGAATTCGTAATATTGTAAAACATCATTTTAAATGTAACTTTTGCACCTAACAGCTTTGGAGGTGGCTTTTTTAGCTTCGTACAAGTGGAAATTTTTGAGGCTTATCAGTGAGGTTTGTAGTTGACGAGATTAATTTTACTCAAGTCTTCTGAACTGTTTCTTCTAACAAGTTTTATTCTTGTTTTTAATCAAGCTATTTTTATGGAATAGCAGTTTCCAAGAAACTGACAGGTCTGAAAGCATAGGTGCTGCATTTGTTCTTTCTTTCCCCCCGACCCCTTTCTAGGTCATGACTTTCTGGGTGCATCTAGATGTAGTGAATACATCTTTCCAGGCTATGCCTAGGTCTTAAAAATCATGCTTGCTTTTTTTACAATAGTGTTTTCCCTTTTCTTTAACCTCTTGCCAAATAACTTGCATTGAAAATAGATAGAGCTGAAGGAGGTTATTAAAGAACTCAATTTACAAGTACCATGGGAAAACATTGTCAGTTGCAGAAGTAAGCGTTCGATAGCCACAGTACTCACAGTAGAAGTACTCGGTGCCATCCACGCACACTCTCCGTCTTGATCTTGTGTCCAACTTCCACGTGAACTTCCAGCCTCCTCAGAGCAGCTCTTCATTCAGTGTAGAAACACTCTCTGGGTGCATCCAGTGCTTAGGATGGCATCAACTGCTCTAGAACAGAGTTGGTTATTAGTAGTGGTTCCTCATGCCACTCTGTTCTGTGAAGTCAAGTACTCCTAAATGTGGAAACACAGCTTCAGAAACAACATCTTACATTTAAATAAGGAAGAGGAATATGTATTTATTTCCATAGCTACTAGCTATGGAAATACTAGCTACTTAGTGTAGAATTCTTAAAGGTTTGCAGTGAAGTCCTGTAAACAGTGGAAGTGAGTCATACGCAACTCTTAAACTCACACTTGAGGAAGTGAGTAGGTGATCTTGATTGTGTACACTTAGAATGTAAGTCAGATGGTGTGTAATGAAGTTATATTTCTTCATGGCTTCTGTTTTGTGTAGCAGCTAAGAGTTAACTTAAACTGAGAACAGTGGAGTGAACTGCAATGATCCTGTCTGTTGTTACCATGAAAAGAAAGATCTGTTAACATACGTTGAAGTTGATTGGGATACCTTAATCAAAATACCATCAAATAGTATTTAGGAAAAGTACTTACATGTATCAAAGGACTTACACAGGGCAAATGTCAAATCCTAGGGCCAACTTAAAGCAAACACTACATATTTTTCAGTATTTATGCTTAACAAGATGCTTTAATTAGCATGACATATAATATAGAAGTATAAGATTCTCTAGAAAATGAGAAGGTTCTGAATTAAAAAAGGAACATAGCAGCAAAATGTATCAGAAAATATCCTAGGCAGAAACTTCCATTATTTTTAGACATGCCTTTAGATTGACCCTATTGAGATATTTGGAAGAAGAGTTGGTGAATCGCAGCTCTACCTATATGTATTGTGGCAGCAGCCAGAGATTTTAACCAAGATCCTTGCCCCTTTATGCTAATAACTGTAGTAAAATACAGTGCCTTCTCTGAAGATTTTAGTTCAATTGGGTAAGCCAGACAAAAGATGGGAAGAGCACAAAGAAGCAGAACTGAAGTGACTTCCTTAAGGTCACACCGTAGCTCAGTGGCCAAGCTACAAAAAACCCACATCTTTTTGGTTTCTGTTCCCATGACTAATCCTCCAGATTGTGCTGCAGACTGGCATTAATATGAATTTCCAAATAATAATAAGGTTTTAAAATGTATTTTGAAGGTACGCAAGCTGCCAGCTTGGCTTGATCGCATCCTAATGCTTTTCTGCAGACGGAAAATATATTGCAATTTAATGCTTAGTGCATTTAATAGTATTATATCTTTGTCCAGAAATGTCAAAAGTAAACAGAAATTGCTTTCTTAGTGTGGATAGTTGCTTGTTAGATTTATCTGTAGGGAGTATTTTCAAAATTGACAAATTGTCCAGAATAAGTTGGAAATCAATCCACTCTGTATTGGCTTCCAGAATCCATTTGTTTGGAGGAGTGAAAAAAGAAAAAGCCTACCCACTTCTCTTTGTTGTACAGTGATTTGTGTAGCATTAAGACTCCAGCCCTGAACAGTACAGCACAACAGTAGTTACAATGTTGTTCCTGAGATGTGATATGTAAGGCAGGGTTCGCTTTATGTATGGGATGACTCAGGAATGAATATTCAAAATACAACTTCTGCAGATAAAATTTGAACAGAATTAGGAGAAAAAACAGTGACTAAAACCAGTCTTGTAGAAATAGACTTCTCGTCTTTGTTTATATTTTTTAGCAGAGGTTTAATAGAAATACCTCTCAGGTTTGTAATCACAAGTAAAGAACAATATAGTTCAATATGTAAAACTATTACACTGCCAGATACACTCAGATTAGGTAACTAGTGCTGTCGTTTTCTGTAGATTGACTTTTCTGTCTGGCAAAAAAAAAAAAAGATAAAAAAAGATAAAATGGGTTTCTAGTGTACAGACTGCTTGATGTTAGCGGTCGGGGGTTGCTGTTGCTATAGTCAAATTAGATTGTAACAGTTGTTAGTTATCCTTTGTAGAGGGAACACAGGGGTGCTGGTAAGAAATCTCCTGCGTTGCTCTGTCCTGGTGTTAACTGTTGTGTTGGTAAGCTGTCTGGGTCCTGTGCTGACCAGCGCTGTGCCAGAAGAGCTGTGAGCTGTGTGCAGCTTACGTGTCAGTGGGAAGGGAAATAGCACAGACTATTCACTGGAGAATATTGATCACTGGGGGAAGTTCATGAAAAACAAAATCTGTGTTTTAGTACAGTGGTATCTCTTTTGCAGCGCGGTGCGGGCACGGTATGTTAGCATTTGTTACTGAGCAGCTGTAGCAGGATTGCTAGTGATTTAATAGAGGTAGGATGACAGGGTAGTCCCGCATGTTAGAGGCAGAGTAGAGAGGACTGCCTTTGAGAGACAGTCAGTGGTGACCAATTCATTTCAGTTATTAAGACAATGAGCTTCACCAAAACTACAATTCCTGTGATAAACAAACACCTAATCAGGGTAGATAGCATATCCTTGCCTTTTCTCTCATAAACTGCGAATGAGGAGTGTGGGGAAGGGTTTTGTATATTTGTCTTTTCTTATCGTATAGCTGCTGGTAGTTCACAGCACTGTCAAAGCATCATCTGTCAGAAAAAGAGGTTTCACATTAGGAAAAAAAACATTTATAAAGCAGGGCATATTGTTTGTGTTTTTCTGACTTGTGGATTACTGTAATATGGTTTTGGTTTTGTGGGTTTTCTAACCAATTTCATTTACTAAAGGAAAATGCATGAGGTTGGTTTATCCCATTATGTCTCTGTTAGAAAGGTTGAGGGAGGGAAAGGGGCAATGGGTGGTGGTAGTAAAGCAGTAATTGTAAGATAGTGCAAAAGCTGTTACAAATTCAATTTGCGGAAGAGCATTCACCTCCTCTGCCTTGGGAATATTCATAAAGTACTGCTCAGAGCGGCAGACCTTTGACAGATTTCAAACTAACATGATGTGTGCAAGTTTGGTGAATGCAGTGTAAACAGCGGGAGGTTTTATACATGTGGAGAAGAGTGGAATTACTCGGATGTTTAGAGGGGGTGGAAGAGATTACTTCAAAAGTATGTGCTGGTTTTTAATTCAAGTGATGCAGGGGACTGTATGTTAAAGCTGCTGGTGGAAAAAAAGTAAATGCATAGGTCGATACCATTCTCAAGCTTAACCATGTCTTTCATGTTTTTTAATCCTGAAACTTGCAGTCATTCCACTGTCCTTCTCCCAAAAAGATGTCATTCAAAAAAATGGATCCGAGCTGCACAATAGGATTTTACTGTAGAACTGTGCAGGACTTTGAGAAGGCTTCTGAAGAAATAACAAAGGTAGGTGTCGACGTTACCAAATCGATTCCTCAGCCAGAACGGCGTGCGCGTGCCGCGTATGGATAAGGGGAGAGAATCAGCTTCGCTCTTCTAAATAGACGTCGTTCTTTTCTTGATATTTATCGCTGCTTTTCTAATCATGAGAAATCTAGGCTGGTTTTCATCTCATCCGATTTTACCTGTACGTAAAACCTGGGGAGAGCCGGGGTCGCGCCGCCGGAGCCGGTCTCCGGCGGAGCCGGTCTCGGGCGGCGGCGGCCGGTGGCACCGCGGCGGGGCGGCCCCGCCAGGTGGCGCTCTTGAAATGGGAATCGCCCGGCCGCCGGCCCCGGCCCCGGCCCCGGGGGGATCCTGCGGCGGCGATCGATCCCGCGGAAGTGTTTGATCGAGCCGAAATTGTGGATTAGTTCTCGTTAGCGTAAGCGCGCTTTCTGATGGCGTTTGAATGTAAAGCAGCCTGGTTAGGATTTGGTAACAACGTTTTGAAGCCTACGGAGCGGGTATCGCCCGGCAAATCTGCCCGGTCTTGTCCTTCCCCTTGAAAAACGCTGGTATGGGTTCATTTAGGTCCAAATGTAATTGACGGGTTTTTTCCCTTGATTATTACAGTATGTGAGTGAATGAAATACAGCATTATTTATATGTTGTATTAGCTATGGTAGCAAACAACTGTGTTCTGTGATTTTAAAAAAAAAGTCTGTGAAAGGATGCAGCGGCAGCAGAAGATGGTCACAATATTAATATTCTAACCACGGTAGTTATCACAACAGCGCAAAGAATTAATGTTCGTACAGCATTTTGAATGTCCTGTTAAGTGGTATTAGTATTACAGCCAAAAAAAGCATTTTTAAACTTAATACTGTATATAATCTTTAATAGATATTGATTGATGCTGAAATTGTTTCTTTGATTCTTACACAGACAGGTAGAAAACAGATTTAAAGAAGTAGAAGTTCCTAAGCAACAGATATATGGAAAGTTTAAATAGTGAAGTTTCTATTCTTCCATGCTTTCTTGTTCTATCAGGTATAAGAAAGAATGCAATAATGTGGTAAAAAAAAAAAAAAAACAACTTCTTAGAAAATCAGTTGCATTGGAAGTTCTCTTTCTGTTTTTCCCTTCTTTCTTTTCTTTCAAGTTTGGGATTAAGTACATTTCTTTTTCTGAACATATGTTGTGAAAATACTCATGGCTGATCTGAGTCTTAGAGCTATTATGCTGGTATTTTAGATAGAAGTTCTTTAATATTAGTGACGTTATTTTATATAAATGTATTTCAGGCACAGTACGTTTGAAAATAGAGGAAAGTTTGGATACAAATACAACATGAGAAACATTCTATGATATTTCAATCCTTCCTTCACATCCTTTGTTTTTTCCTGCTCTTCCGTTGTTTTTCCCTTTGTTTGCAATTTGAGTGCCATAACTCTTGAACTATAAAGCACAGTATACTCCCAGTGCGCCCTATGTAGGCTAGACTAAAAAGTTCAGGTTCTTGCTGCATTTGTGGGCAATAAGAGGTGGGAGAAAAGATTTAGCTTTTATTACTTGAGGATAAACCTTATGAGCTGTATATTCAGCGACAGAGAAATTAGGGCATTGAAGTCAAGGGCCCAAATGGAGTGACTGGTGAAACTCCATCCAAGTCACATTCAAGCTACCCTTTGTTTCTGTACTTGCTCGTTAGGCAGCTGTTGTTAAGTAGTTTAACAATACCTGGAATTAAATAGCTGATAGATTAAGGAGACCTAGAAACACATCCAGATGTAAGAAGGATGGATTTACTGACTGGCTGTAGTCTTACTTCTGTCTTGCACTTCCAGCACAAATACCGAGCAGGCACAGCAGTTTCTGTCTGACTTCTCAACACCATGCAGCAGAAGCAAGAGGTCAGCAAGAAGCTCTGGCCTCTGCACGGCACCTGGGATGGCTCTGCCTTTTCCCAGCCGCAGCCTCTGCTGCTACTCTACATTGTTATTTAACTGGTACCAAGCTTGTCTTTCTGCTAATGCAGTGAATTGTTTCCCTATCAAAACTCATGACGTCAAATAAGTAATCCACTTGGGCCACAACTGCATTTGCCTGTTTGTAGCCCAGGTTCTTAGCAGAAATGAAAAGTTCTCTGAAGAACTGGACTGATTGAGTGTTGAATTTGGATGCAGTTCAGCACAAAGAATTAATAATCGCAGTGACAACAGTGGCAGTTTGAGTCTAACACTGAAATATTAAAAAATTCTGATGTTTACCAATAAACTCTGTAGAAATCATCACAGTGGTATCTAAAGAACTTGCAAGTTCTTTGGAGTTCCAACTTATCTGTGATCACTGAGTGAGATGTAGCTTGATAATAATTGTAGTAATCTTAACCAAGTTCCACTGGACTCTTGTTTAGGCGTTTGCCTGTCTGTCCAGTTTATGTTCTATAGTTAGTATTTCATCACCTCCCTTAGTACACAGAGAGAGGTATTACATGTACCTGTACAGGAGGAAGTTTCAGGGAGAGTTGAACACAGACAACGGCAGTGGAACTGCAGGTGTATTTCTGACCTGATTTGGAGGGACCATCTTTAAAGGTGTGATGGTTGTTCGGTCACCATGCATTCCCTGAGATGCAGTATTCGGATGAGTGTTCTGTTGCAAACTTGCAGTTAGGAGCTGGCCGAAGTCCACCTGTCCGCTTTGCAGACCAGCAAACAGCCTTCACGTGGCTATCAATTTCTGTTGCTACTAAGCCAGCTTGTATTCAACCCTTAGAGATGAAAGGGTTTGCATCCAGTTGTCTAGTCTTCTCGAGAAACAAAGCATTTGTACATCTTACAAATGTTTTTTCTTTCTAATGCTCATTTGTTACTCTTCTTTTGCTTATTACTGTGTGCGTATCTCTCCCATAGCTCCTTGCTCTTTTACAATAGCCAAATGCAATTAAAATAGACAAGAATATTTCAGACTACAGTAAAAATCAAGGATTTTACTGAGTGTAATTTTTTTTTAAAAAAAAACACCCCCTTCAGCCCCTGACTGTCTTTTTTTAAATAGTCCTTACTGCTTAAAGACCTATTTAGGTTTTTTTACTGTTTTATATTAATTGTTCTCATGAAGTTATGTTCAGTGATTTTAGTTCCACACAGTGTATACCTCTAAGCTAATGTAATTCTGCATGTCACTGTACCACTGTGCTGTTTTTTCAAAGAAATGAAGAAATTAAAATAATAATTAAAAAAAAAAAAATCAGTGAACAGTTAAGTGTCCAAAACAGGCTGAAATGTCTCTCAGTATTTGGCAGATTTTTATCTGCTATTAAAGGTATTTTGCTGATCTGTTGTAGTATTTATCATTCCCCACCACCCGCTTTCTACATGCTCAGTTTTCGTATTTATAAATGTAGATTTTTGGCACCCTAGTTACCACAGCTTGTTACTGTTGTCAGTCTGTTTTTAGCCATGTGCTCTTGATTGGCTTATTTACATAGGTGTATGTGTTTAAACTTTTATTAAAAAACATTGATTATTGTACATGCTGATTCTACAATAAAAATATCTCCCTGAGATGCTTAGTTGCTGCAGAGTTCATTCCTGTGCTTGAGGAGAGTGTTATGGCCGTTAACTATTTTGTAGAGTTTTTTATCTTCCTACAAGAGCTCCAGCTGCACTGAAACAAACAGCACGTAGAGGTGGTCTATATAGAAGAAGATGCAGGGTTAGGCATAAAATTAGCAGCTACCTGAAGAACAAATGGAAGTAAATGTTTGTTTAACGTGAAGAGGGGATGTTTAGCTCGTGCAATGCTTTTCTTTTAATATGATGATAATAAAAAATGGGTTTTTTTACTTTGCAGTCATCATCAGATAAATATCACTACTTACTATATTTCTTCATTTCCAATTAACGTTTTATCTGGTATGTGTTTTACATTGTAGATGCTGAAATCTTCATCTAAGGAAAAATATCCCTTGTTTACTTTTGTAAAGGGTCATTCTAGAGACTATGACTTTGCTTCCAGTCCACTCCGGGAAGAAAATGACCTTTTCTCTGAGGATGAAAAGAAAAGATTAAAAAGATTTAGTACAGAGGAGTTTGTCTTGCTTTAAGGACATTTTGCACAAGATTATTGGCAGCTGTCCAGGAGAACACTTGCCTTTTAAAAAATAAAAAAATGTATGTGTCCTCCTCCCCCAAAAAGGCAAGCTTGTGCTGAAATTGGTCTATTTTCATAAAGATGATAATGTTTTATATGTTAATAGTCTTTAAAATGTCATTTATAAATGTACTTACTAATTATTTTTGTTCACTGCTAGTTGGATGAGTTTAATGTCCCGTTGTGCTAGTGAAGACAGAAGGCATTGTTTAGAGCCAGGTGTGCTGAAATGTGCCTATGTCCTGGTCTTGCCCTCTTAAAAAGCTTGGCCAGTCCCTAAAGCCTAACTTGTGACCCTGATGTCACGTCAGTCCAGGACAAACCCTGGGCAGAGGCTGCCAGATACGTGTGGGTTTTATGTCGTGGACGCATATCCATAGGTTTTGAGACCACGTTATTTCTGTTTGTAAGTAAAATTTGCGTTCTGTATTCATGTGGTAAGGGTAGAACTCTAATCTGTCTTGCTACGTAAGCCCAAATAATAGTTAAGGCTGTAATCGTGACACACATCCTGAGCAGCACTGTGTAAGAAAGGTAAGTTTGATATATCAGTAGTAATTGTCAGTTGCAATACTGATATAATTATATAGGCCGAATTGTGAGTTAAGATACTATTTAGCAGTATGATTTTATAATGGTTTCTCATTAAGCTTGCTTTGGAGCCTTAATATGAGGAGCGAAGATAAAGTATTACCTTTCCCCACAATTTTTAAAGGTTATACTATTAATATTAACTGCAACCAATCAAAGCAGCTAAAGACAATTATTAGAAGAGAGCGGTGTTTGTTTCCTGTTTCAACTACTATAATGTTGAGGCTTCTCTCTTATTAGTGCAGCTTTTAAATCAAAGCAAATGGGGGAGTGAATGTCAAAAATTCGGGGCTGTGATTTTTTTTTTTTTTTGGATACATGTTATTGCTGTACAAATGATTACTTGATGGTGTGTGTTCTCAGATTGCAAACAAATGTACATAAATAGGTTCATGTTTTAACAAAGTAAATGCAATATTTAAAATACGTATTAACACTGCTTGGAAAATAAAAAAGGTGTGAAAACATTAAATGCATGTGCCTTTTATATTAATATTAGATCCTCTAAGAGTGAATATAATCCTGCATCTAAAACAATATTGCAAGGTGTGAATACTCTGTTTATTTGCAATAAAGGCAAATTTTATTGTTGTGTTGTAAACCAAATGTTAACCTATTCTAAGTGCCGTTCAGGCACAGAAGGCACAAATGTTGCCGATCCAAATAATAAGCATCATGTGTATTCATTAAAGCACCTTTTTTCCTTTTATGAGAAAGAAGTGACTAATAGATAGATTTCAGGCAGAACTAGATCAAGTATGTGTATGTGTCGGGGCTGGAGTGTGCATTTGCATGTGTTAATTGAGTTAATAATCCAAAAAAGCCGAAGCGAGATTGCGTTCACTTGCTTTCAGGAAAAAAAAACCCCACACATCATTTGTCTAAATTAGTAACCTCTGCACTGTTGAATCCTACTAATAATTGGCATAATATTACTTTTAGATGCTGCATGTATGTGAGGATGTTTGGCTTGATCTTACTTAATATTTTCCATTAATAGCCCAGAAGAGGGAGTAAACAACATATTTATGGAATTTAGACGTCAAAATGAGGAGAATTGTGAATGTCAGTGAGAGCTAGAAAATAGAAGATTCCTGTTTATTGAAGCACAAGGTAATGTAGGCACAGCAAAAATAATGCAAAACCGTTGAGGTGTTCCTTTGGGTAACAGTGGACAGGAAATTAGACATGAAGTTGTACTTTGCTTTCACATTTAAAAAAAACAAATGCAGTCCTATGCTGCATCGTTAAAAGCTTCTGTCGCAGAGCGGGGGGATATAATCGGTATAATCTGGTTTCACTGACGCTCTCCTTTCTGCTTACCTTTCCACGAGGAAGGCATTAAAGTGCACAGAAGAACAGGAAAAACGATCAGGAGCCTGCAGGGATGGATTTAAGGAAGATTAACTTGTAGCTAAGTGGCTTTGTTACTCTGTAGCTGAAGCGTGAGGTTAGGGAAAGGGGGAAGCGCTACAGTTTACAGATCGGTAGTGTATGTGCACTGGTGAGAGGGAGAGGAGTTGCAGGGAATGGTAAAAGGACAGACATCTTTGGGAAAGGGGAAGGTGCTCAAGGAAAAGCTTCCTGCAGGGCAATACGAGGCTGTGTAATATTCTCACCCAGAAGTGTTGAAAGTCTTACTGTCTAAGGCTGTTACAAACCAGACTGGCCCAAAGGCGAACAAATGCACGGTAAAGAACAATCTGTATTCAGCAGATTAGTGGAATCAATAACGTCTTTTCCATTTACAGCTTCTGTTGTTGTAGTAATAATAATAAAGTGTAATAAGCTTCAGAGGCTTTCATGCACAGGAGTCTGCAGTATTTGTAATGAAGTTGAAAGTGGTGCTGAGCTATGTGAAACTAACGAAAATACACAGCTGTACAGTGGACTTTTTTCCCAATCGTGGTATTTTTATCTTTTTAAATGAAAGTTACTGTACAACATTGATATATGTCTCAAGTCATATAGGCAAAGACCCACGTCTCTTTTGAAGAACTTTATCCATCCTGCCCCGCTGCAGACTTCAGCCTTCATAACATTACTGGGATCAAGCCTGGCCATCGGGAAGATGTCAAAGGAACGACTCTTCCCATACCACTCACCGAGTGCACTTAAGTTGTGAAACAGGCAAGGTGAAAACAGAGATGTTTCTGGACACGCAGATGATGAAAACGGTAATGACGCTACTTGGTGACTGCATTTTGTCATCAGACTAAACCAAAACTGCTCAGGCCTTATAATTCTGCGAGTTTTTCATGTCCAGGCCTTTGTACCTCTTGGTCTGCTGCACAGACATATATCATGGGCCACTCTGTCCCACTGCAGTACAGGCAGCTTTATCTGAGAGAAAAGCTAATGAATTTTCCTTTTTCCTGAACTCCGCTGGCTGAAGTTCAGGTGCTTTAGAAAATTGCGTGTGCACGTACCCACCTAGGCTAGCTGTGTCTCCAGAAATGAGCTGCTATTCAAAAGACCTTCGGTTTGGTATTCTTGTAACAGAAGTGGTCAAATGGAAATATAAGAGCTATAGTACGTAAGTGTTGAAAAGAAAAATGTAGTTCTGCCATCCCAACAGCAAACTTCTCTGGGAGGGCGAAGTAGTTCCATTTGTCTCAGTCTTTTTGCAACTTGTCGATAAAGAAATGTAATGGCTGAAACACCTTTGCTGAGTTTATTTAAATAGTAGATATTTTTTTTCCCTTTTTGACTAAGGGCAAGGAAGACTTCAGTGCTAGGACAGCAGCTGGTTTTTGGTCTTTTAATCTGCTAGCAAATCCTTTAGTTTACCAACGTGGTGTTTTATTTGAAGCCTGCTACAAATAGTTGTTAAAAACGAATGGCTATTTTCAGATTTTTTTTCATGTTTCCCGTACAAGGCTTAAGCATAGACAAACCCACACGTTGCCCTGGTGCACTTGTGTACAGTGGTGACACAAGTTAAATTACCAAGTTACTAGGGATTAATGTTTTTCGGTAACTACAGGGGACTTTAATTGGAAACTATGTTAATCGCATAGTAATTCTCTTTACCTTGTCTGCATTATCTCCTGAAAACCGTGCAATTAATTTGTGTCATCACTGTTGCTGCTGCTGCCTTCAAACACAAACCAAATGAGCATTAGTTACTCACACACCCAGCAGTGGCCTATTTTCTTAAAGGACTTCCACAAATCACTGGCTGATTACTCGCTTGCCTGATGGAACCAGACTGCACATACCACAGAAGGTGGCGAATAGTAGCTCTTTTCAATGTCCGAGCTTTTAATTGCCTAATAACCTTTTCTTTTTTTCTTTTCTGCCATTTCCTTTTTCATTAGAAGGAACATTTCTTTGTGTGTTTATAATATCTAATACTAGCTTGACACAACCTCAGGACTCTAAATGATTAGCTGGGACTCTGCCTTCCCCTTCTAGCTAAGATATTGCCCTCATTTTTCAAACTAATATGAGACCTCAGGGTCCTCTTTGACTTGCCCCTACCTGACCAGTGACCAAAATCCCATCACGCTCAGAACTGATGGCAACGGTGTTGGTGTTTGTCCCTCCCCATGCAGCGCTGTAGCCGGGACTGGGAGCTGGGGTAGCCCATGCGGTGCAAGGTAGAGGACCTCTCCGCGGGACCTGACTGTGTGGTTCCCCCATGGGAAAAACCCACCAGGCACCACATCCCTTTCCTGTTGGCTCTGTGGCCACTGGCATCTCAAGCCAAACTCACAACCTTTAAAAATGCCTTTGGCCAGCACCCACCTTCCCTGCAGGCAATCATGAAAGGCAGCGGCTGATTTCTGACAACTTCCCAACCCGAAGTCTCAGACCGGGCTGGAGACTGGTGGAGAAAGCCAGTGTGCTGGTTTAACTCCATGGGGAACAAGCCAGCAGACCCTCAGGGATGGCTCTCGGGAAAGATGAGGCTGGAAGGCTGGTTTTGCCCCATAATGACTCATGAAACGGCAATTTCTAAAGTGGCTGTTTAGGAGAGGGAGTTATTTACTAATGTTAGTAGAGACAACTGACCTCAGAGAGAAACGTTTTTCCCACAGTATTGATGAGACGGCCCTAAACGACAAGAACATGAGTAGGTAACTGTAAGAACTACGTAAAGGCAGCTGCTTTATTTCCTTACAGGTGCAGTGGCAACTGGTGTTGAGGTGATGCCACGCATCCCCTCGCCTGATTTTCAAAGCCAACACTGGCTTCATGTTCTGAACAAAACTTGCTCTTCCCTGGTTCCTGTACAAGGCAAGATCATGTGAGTCTGGATCTGTTCGTGGTGAGTTGACTGGCTCCTCCCAGAGGAGTCTACACGACCTTGCACTTTTAAAATGATGCAGTAAATACACCTGATGATTGACATTTAGCATGGTGACATGCTCCTTAGTTAAAGCAGTAACAGCAAACAAGTGGTTGCTCTATGTGCGTTAACTGGCACTTAAACATCAGGTTCATTTATCTGCAATCGGTATGAAAATGGAGTCGGAAAACAAGGAGTGTGGATGTGAAAGAAGGAGTCCCTCTCCTCCCCTGAGTGCTGCCTGGCTATGCAGTGGCCGCAGGCAGAGTCTGCCACTGCCTGGCTGTGCTAGAGAGGCAATAACAGACCCTGGTCTGGGTTTTTGTCCTTGTCCTTGGCTTACAAATTTTTTAGTGTAAGGAAAGTCTTTTGTGGTTTTTTTTTTCTTCAACTTACCTCTCCAAATCCAGAAGCATTGGTAATGAGAAGCAGGCACGGAGTTCAGTTATGCACAATGCAGCCAGAAGGACACAACAGGGTATTTGGGGAGGCAGGGAAGGGATCTCCTGTTTGACATTAATTACAGTAAGAAAATGGACTCACTCTGGAGACCTGATTTATTTCCAGAGTTATTGACAATCTCTTAACTGGAATGATGGAATCAAAAGCAACCGTCAGTGAGTTATGAAAGGTCAATAATGCCACAAATGAATACAAACAGCATATGTGAAATCCAGCCCGCCCCATGTTCTGTTTATGCAACAATTTCATCCAAGGTGATATGGCTTTTTGGGGAGGCACCAGCTCTTCTTGCGCTACCAGGAGCCTCCAAGGGGGCAGAATATGCCAGATTACTTTCTGGTCCTTTACCAGCCTGCAGTTGATTACTATGGGAGTATGGCTGCATTTCTTCTTCCCAGTGCGTGGAGTGCATTTCCCTAGCCCCGCATGGAAGGCTGTGGAGCAGAGTCAGCTATAACACACAGCAGTATTTCAGTCTAACACTCCTTGAGCCTCTGTTGGACTATAGCTGCTTTCTGGCAGCACAAAGGTGATATAGCCTCCCACCGTCTTGGTTAGGCCATGCTGACGTTATGGAAAGGGGTCTTAAAATGACGGTAACTTGTTTGCACTGCCAAAAAGATGTAAAGAGGCGTTCGAGGGAGTCAGGATTGAGCCCTGTGTAATCATCGTTTGACCCTGTGATTGGGTACCTTCATGAGATGGCTTCTGTTGCCTAATTGGATGAACTGAGCTTTATAAACAGTTCCCTTCCCTGTTTGTAAGCAGTTCACGGGCAGCTGTAATTGTTTGAATCCACAGTGTGAATAGTAAAAAGAGCTTTACTTAATGACTGCAGAAGCCCTTCTCGTGTGAGAGCTCTCTGGTATTTATTCACACCAGAATTCACGACGCTTTTGTTTTCTGTGAACGCTCCTGCAAATAAAAACTTGCTCACTCTAATGTTTATGAATAAATGTGGTCGTAAATGCCATCAAAGCAAATCAGCAGGGTTTTATTTATGCAAGAAGATGTGCAAATAAATGTTTGCTGTTTTCGCCTAGCTCTAGTAGGTGTGTAGGCATGTGTTAAAACCAAGGCTTTGTAGGCTCTCTGCTCAGCATTCACATGTTATTCTTATTTTCCATCTCCTCCTTTCCTACACTCTGATCCTGCCAGTGAATCCCTGTGCCCCAGGGGAACATTATTAAAGTCAATGGTTTAGGTATTTATCCACATCCAGCAGTTTGCTGAATCAGTGAATAAGGTCATGCAGGGTAGTAGGATCACTTGTAGGATGCCCAGGATTGGGGCCCTGTACTTAGATGGACAAGAGGCAAGGGGGATTGTAATTGCAGCCTTGTGCTGTTTTCTGCTTGGCACACAGCAAGAACTCACAACTGCTTTATTGGCATGTGCTGACTCATGAAGCAAGGTGGCGTGGATTTTGTCTTACACAGAAGTAGTGTGGGAGGTTATTGCCATCCTGTCTCAATCAGTGCCCTAATTAAATATAGGAGAGGATTTTCTTTTTAAAATGCAAATGTCAAGCCTTGTTAAAGAAAATCAAAATGCACTGAAATTAATGTGGTAGGAACTGTGGAGGTGCTTAGGCTAGAGTATCTATATTTATTAGAAAAGGAACTAAAAAGGGAAGTATTTTCTGATCAGAGTTCAATCCTTAAACTGAGCCATTTGCAAGTTACTTACAGAATATAAGGACGGTATGCAAGTTTACAAATTTCCCTTCAAAATCTGCAGTTAGGGACTGGTTCCAGGGGTGGATTCTATGTCCCAGCCTCTAAAAACTATGAAGGAATATAATCTGACACTCACCTCTTTCCGGGATTTATCTGTAAATTCCTCTTCTCTTATCAGGATCATTCAGGATTTTATGCTGGCCACACTTTCAGGGGGTTGGGCTTGAAGACTCAGATCGTTCCCTTCCATTCCCTTGTTCCCCTGAGTTCAGCAGAGCACAATAGTACAGAATTTTAAAAATGTACATTCAGCAATATGATCATCCCCATTTACAAATAACCCTTTATAAAGGCATCTGACTACTTCAACCCACCGAGAGCCATAATCAGAAGTATAAATAAGAACTTGCAACAGTCAAAACTAAAGTCCTAGATATGAATGCATTAGGATGAGGAGTTCAAACAGAAAACTGTAGTTTTTCAAAGGCTTATAGAGAAGAGCTTCAGCTGATCACAGAGAGATGCTTCAGCTCTGAACCGTGATTTCAACCTGACCAAGGTCAAAACTTCAGTTCAGACGTGTTTGTGCCTCCCCTGGAGCAGGTGAGAAGACATGCCGTTTTATGGCAGTGTGGAAACACAAAATACAGTATTTGTTAAATACAACAAGCTCACATCTTTGCAAATATATGAAGTTCTTTGGCCTTCACAGTTCAACCAGTGGTTTGTTGTTTTCATGCTAATACAAATTCTTGTATTAATAGGAGCATGGCCTTGGGTTTCTCCATCCGTATGGGAAAAAGTTACTTGTCTGATGGTAAACAAAGAACAGAAGAATTGATTCACTGTCTTCACTTTTAAAAAGATGGTATGAAGCAATAGTGAAGCAATTTTAATTGTGACTATGTAACACTTGCGATCAGTACGATCATTTGTGTTCTGTTTTTAGGAATTGGGGTACTACAGAGTACATACAGCATTAGAAATGCAAAACATGACCGCATGTTCTCAGGATTTTGTCAGTGTTACATGAAAGAGCACTTGTGCTGGGATGCTCAACTCTGAGGGTATTCTCTGTTCAGTGTGTATTTACAGAGATGTATGAATATTTGATTAATGAGTCATGGTCTCTGGAGAAATTTAATAACTGTACTGCTGTACAAAGCCAGCTCCTTAACTGTTAACACAGCTGCCAATAGTGTCACTGACACTGAAGCCCTTTCTGCATCTAATATATTCTGTGGAGTAAATTCCTTCGTTACAAGAGAATCCATGGGACACATTATTCAGTTATCTGTTTTGAACTGTTGCAGGCTCAATTTACAGACCCTGATTTGTAAAGATTTTTCCAATGGAAACAAGCAGTGACACATGAGCCATAAAGCAGCAGTTTCATGAGGCTATGTTGCTAGAAAAGTTAGTTGGAAGGTCAGTTCTAAAGAAGTGTTGCTTTAAAAATTCTTGCATGATTGTTAATAAAATAGGTGTTACTATTGTCCAAATTGCTATTTTCGTCAAATATTTTTATAATATACTGTAACAGCATATTCAATACGCAAGTGAAATAAAAACTGTCAAAGCTATTAGTTGTACATGTTCCTTATATTTGTATAATCTGTTTATAAAATGTAAAATGAACAATGGATGAAGATATTGATGTATAGCAGACTGATCTGGCAAGTTCTTACTGCCTTAAAAACTATTCAGTGGGACTACTCAAGTGAGGAAAGGTTGTTCAGGGGTATATGATTTGCAGGATGGGGCAGAAGTTTCCCCCCCCCCCATGATGCCAGACCAGAAGTGTTCTTCATTTTTGCTGAGCAGTTTCCCAAGAATAATTCACTGCTAATTTTCTTTTTCCTCCATTTTTATTCCTAATACCTGTGAAGAGATCAATTTTCACTTATGAAGTTAGGTGTATATTTTAGTGGTGTTACTCCAGTTCAAGTGCTTTAAATAATAGGGGAAAAAATGTCAAAAAAAGATAAATTCAGTGCAGAGGCTTTCACTAGAAGCTTTAACTGCAGGTTAGAATTATACATGCTATGCAGAATTTCCTGCAACACTTCTCCTTTGGGCCACAATGCATTACAGCAGACGTATAATGAAGCTGCTATAAAATCCGTGGTAATTAAGGGGGATTTGACAGTAATTGCAACAGTGAATCAACTTAATTATTACCTGCTTCAAAGAGAGCTAACCTGATGTTATAATCTAACCTTTCCTACTTCTAAAATGAGAGATTAAACAAGTATATGTAGCATTTAAGAATTAAATCTGTTGAGATAGAGTTATATTAATATACTTCTCATAGACATTTTATATATATGTGTGTGTATAGGTACAAAGCAGCTAAACGAACAGCACCATAAGCTGACAAGCTGCAGATACCCTGACTGTATGCATTCATGAAATAAACAGAACCTAGTCTGCATCTGAGGCAAGCCAGCTTCTCTGTTATTTGCTGAAAGTATGGGGACCTATAGAAAGACCATTGCTGTAAAACGCTATGACGCACACAAGCCTAGTTCCTTGAACAGCCTTGTAAAGGGGTTGTGATGAATGTATTGTCTTTCTGTGCTTAATTTTAAGCAAACTATTCTGAAATACATTTAAGGTAGGCTGTAAAGCTGCAGAAATGAGAAGTTGCTCGAGGACTTCACAGCCCTGCTGCATACCGCCCTGGTGCGGCTACCATCGTGATCCCTTAACAATTAATATGCAGTATTGGAGATTCCAGTGTTACACAGCATAGAAGAGATTCTCCTTTGTCCAAAACTGGTCTGCTGTTTTTCAATGGCATGTGACTTGCCCTTGAACGAAAAAGAAGCTTCTTACAATGTCTTCCAATTGCTTTCAAACTGGGACCTGGGCTAGAGAGCTCCATGGATTACAGAGCAGCAATGTCTAAACCTCCAGGTGCTTTCTTACCCTGCCTTCAGATAGTCATCATAAACACCAGGGAGAAAGTAGCCTAATGTAACGTTGGTCTAATCAATTCCAACACAATCAATCCAGCTCTTTCACCCACTGCATCAGGTATACTGAACCCCATGCCACTCACTCAGGGTCTATTGGCTGAGCCCGTTTGCCTAGCTTTTCAGATGTGTTACCTGAGAGCAGGGGGTTGTCAGAGGGTCGCTGATCCAAACTCTTCTCAAAACTCTTCCCCAGTGTTGTACCTGGCTGGTACATCAGCGCCATGTCTATAGCAGGTGCATGTCAGCAGTAGTATTCTGGAAGATAAGAGGTGCAATAATAAAGCACTAGCTCCGAAAAAAGAGAGAAGTGGGCATTATCATCGTCATCATCATGAAAACTTGCCACAGCAACTTTCACGTGAAGGTCATCTGCAAAACTGACAAAATTAGCTTCAACTCTGCTCTGAGGAGGGGTCTGACCGTCCAAGAGAGGCGCTGAGGGACTGACTCATGCATGCCCTTAAAATAAATTTGCCAATGTTTACTTCTTCTTGTTATGTTGTGAAACAATAAATTAGAAAGACTTCTTGTTTGTGTTTTCATGTTCTGGCCCATAATATGCTACTATTAATAACTGATTTTTATTACTATAGGCCTCAGTTTTCAGGGATTTATCAAGCTGACAATGTTGAATAGACAAATAGCTTAAAGATGTCACCTGCCACGGATATGTAATCTAGCTGTATGGCAAGAACAAAGTCTGAAATTGCATTTAGCCAAAAACATCCCGTCTTTCGGACACACACTCTCAGAAGGTTACAGCTGTTGAATCTGCCTTAAAGTAAACTTGAAAGTCTGCCAGGCTTTGAATAGTGTTGTACAGTAAAAATGGTAGAAAAAGCCAATTCAGCTTGGCAGTAATAAAAAAAAAAATCTCATTCTATTGTTGGCCTTGTGATTGTAAATTAAGAATAAACATCTAACTTGCAGGGGAAAGCAGGCTGTGATTTCTCCTTAAGTATAGACAACATGATCTCTCCATCAGTAATTACACTGGTAAACTGTGGAAGCCTCAAAGTATCTGGCAACTCATCCTGGGACATGTGCCCTAAGTGCATCACATCTGTATCTGGTACTGAGGCTTTTGTTTAAGATGCTCCTTCCTGAAGCCATAGAGAGATCCTTTTCTACATCTATTATTCAGTAAAGCATAAGAGACTTAAAGCTCAGCTTCTTTCATAGGATACACAAGCCAAACACTTCTGACCTGCCCTCATTCAGACGTTCATTTCTCTTATTCTTAGTGAGCTGGCCCTTTGCAAAGTCAGGAACAATATACTCCTGGGAGGAGAATGCCCATGAACTTGCTGCTTATGATCATTAACTGCCTTCAGCTGCCGTAGACAACTGGCATTTAAATATCCAGCTAAAGAATTGGACATTCCCTTCAGAGCAATCCCTGAACAAGGGGATCCTGCTGAGAACAGCCTGCTGTGGGGACCCACGAAGCTTTCTCCTGGGAACTGACACCAATGTTGCCCCAGTCTCTGTTAAGTGGCTGTGGAGAAAATCATGATCCCTCCTGCAGTGAAGTCCCACATTGAGACAAGACCGAGATACCCAAGAACTCTTGACAAACAGCTCCTCTCCAGACAGTTGCAACTTGAAGCTCTGCAACTCTCAGAACACTCACTCCCATTTGGTATGTGCCTAATGTGGGGGAGACTACAATAAATCCAGGACTGTGCATGCACCCGGTGTGGTGTGATGTGCTCACAGCCCAGTGCGCTGCATCCCCCTTCCTGGAAGCTGCTTGAGCGCAATGCAAGCCAAGCACATATTATGAGGTACCAGGGGCTGTCTTTCTGGTGGCTCTCTGCTCATATGTAAGTAGAGGAAATGGCAGACTTTAAGTGACAAATTTTCGCTGATGCCTTTTGCTATTTTTACAACGCATTTTAAAATAAATGAGAGATTAACACAGAAAAAAGTACTTAAGGTGCATGCTCAGTAACTATTTTTTCATAACGTTTTAATGGATTCAGGGTTGAGCTCCACTAAAATCTGGATTTATTAGAAACGCTCCATGCATTTCAATGGAGTTTTTCTCATGAATCTAGATATTTTACATTATTTCAATAGAGCTGACCCTCTGATTCATTAGAAATGCTCCAATATAACCAATGGAGCATTTCTAATGATTCTGGTTTTACAGCAAATCCAAGGGTCAGCTGTACTGAAAACAATAGTGCTAACCTCTAGGTTTATTAGAAAAATGCTTTGTGTCTCAATGGAGCATTTCTAATAAATCAGATAAATAGGGATCTCCCACAAAAATGCTCTACTGGTGAAACAGACAAATGGATTTGTTGTTATTGAGATCTTTTGAAAACAAAGATTGTTTTTGTTGTTCATTCGAGTGTAATCCCCTCCTATCTAGAGTTTAGGTCTACACCATTAAAGACTTAGTAAATATTCCTCATAATGCCATCAGGCTGAGAAAGAAGCACTGCTGTCTCAAACTGCCAAGCATTTTTCACTTCACTGAAGAAGACACTATGGCATGGCCGACTTGCATGATGTAGGAGTTGCAGTTGCCAGGTTGGGGTTCAGGGGTTTGGTGCTATGCTGCTGGCTGGGATGGGTCCTTTCACACTCTGCTCACTGCCTCTGCTTTTGCTACAGAAATGGGGAGAAAGGGTGAGTGTTAAAACAGCTGAGCAGTGGTTATCTCCATTGATCCACTATGCGTGCACATGAAATTTAACTGCAGCAGATGGTACTGAGATTTTTTTAGACCTTTAAGCTAGCTTTTTTTCCAAAGTTCTTCTAATTTCACCAGAAAAAATTATCATGAAATGCATGGGCCATCATGCCAGGCCACAAAAAGGCTAAAAAAGTAACTCGCACATACCATCTCGACAGGTCTCTTGCCACTCACCAGAGTGTCATGTCATGAAGAAGTTACAACTTCTGGGCCAAAGCTGTGGAGACCCATCACCGTCTCTCTTTGGATCATCCTCCACTGGAACCACTCTCTTCCTTATGTGTGTGCCTGCGTACAAGTGTTTGTACTTTCATATGCACAGGCTCTTTGGAGGGTGTTGGGAGTGTAGCCATGTCAGGAGAGCCTGTCTATCCACAGGTAGGCTGGGTGGCACATCGCAGGAGCTGCAGTGAGAGCCTGGCTGTGAGGCCTCCTCTGTAGCAGCGCTCCTTCTTGACAGGAGGAGATTCTGCAGTGTGGTGCTGACAGGAACAGGAATCGCAAGCATGCACTGATGAACTCATGTGTTGATCCAGTCCAGCAGGAGTAAATGCCTATACTGTGAAATGCAAAAAAGCCTTGGTAAGCTGAGACAAAGCTTTCTGTTTAAGAGGAAAGGCCAATGAGATAATTTCAATGACTCAAGATTTGGTTAGAATGTTCCATATTTATTGAGTATATTCTGTACTGTCCAGATATTTCCCTGTGGTTCAAATACCATACATAAACCACAGTTACTGTATTTGGATTCCCTGTTCTCTCTGTGTGAATTGCAAATCCTCGGCTAAAAGCCAGTTAGTCTCAGTTTGAACAGTATTCCAGTCCTCTTCCCTACACTCCCCAACAACTTCAAGAAGTCTGCTGACCAGTTTCTCTGAAAAATCTGAAAATAAAACATGCTGCAGTGGTCACAAATCCACAAAACCAGAAACTCCACTTTAAAAATGATTGGTGTGTCTCTTTTTTTTCTGAGCATGTCTCTCTGATCCCCCCTCCCCTCAAGTTAGATGATTTTACCTAACAGTGAAAACTGAGAAATTCACGATGGAGTCAAACAAAAGGAATTTTACGTATGGGATGCTGGATCTCTGCCCACCTGCCTGGTGCTTGAATATAGGATTGTTTCGTTGCCTGAGTGTGGGAAGATGCTGAACCTGTCTGCTCAAGTTACTGAGAGTCCTTCATAAGGATTAGATGTGCGTGACCACCACTGATTTCCCTGTTCCATGGTTTCTCCCGTACACAAGTTCATGCTGCCAGCACGGTTGTCCTCTAAATGATAAGTAAGTTCTTTAGCAAAAATTGCAGGTCAGGGTGGGAGCCTGCTTGGTCAGGGGGATTATAGCAAAACCAGCAATGGGATTTCAAGGCTTTTCCTACCCCAGAGGCACTGGCAATATCACCACCAGGCAACCTCCTCCCCCTACCCACTCAAATGAGATACGGCAGTTTATCATGTCAAGCCTTGCTGCTGAGTGCTGTGCCTAGGGCCTCTGGCTGTCAGAGGCAGGATTTCATCTTGGGGTCCCTAAGGCCATACAGAAAGCCTAAAATGTTCATTTGTGTTTCTTATTGTCTGGCCAAATCTGTGTGTGCTTAAAAAATATCCAGAAGTTTAAAGGCTAATCCCCGATTATTGTGGTTTAGAAATTTACTTGGTGTTTTAAAAAGTTAAATACATTTATTATTATAAACAGCAGTGCCTTTGTCAACTCTTAGTTATTCTACATAAACTGTTTATATAAGAAATGTTTCCTTCTGTGATGTTACTTCCTGAGATCAAGCTCTCTCACTACATTTTTGCAAAGCAGCTCCATTAAAGATAAGTATCACTATACAGGTCTAATTCATAGACATATCTGTAAAGATGTATGTGTAGTGCACAAGTACTTACGCATATGGGAACTTGTACCTCGGTTTATCAGAATGTACATATGTTTGTGTGCATATATGCCATAAACAGTATTCCTATAACAAGCAGTGTGGCCATACGTGTTTATAACATGTGTAGATTTATGTGCTTTATATATATGCAATGTGTCTGTGTAGCCATAACTTAATCTGCTGTTCAGAATTTATTTCAGCTTTCCACATGAGCTCTTCTAAACAATGTTAATTGTTTCAGAACCAAAATCATTGATGATAACTCTTTTTGGAATTGTCATGTTGTCTATAAATATTTAGCGTCTGGATTGTATTTGCCAATGTATTCCTGTATTACAGATGAAAAGGTAGCATCTGCTGAAATTAAAAGTGGCCACATTTTCGCTGTGGCTTAATTAAATGCCAAAATTTATCTACATTAACAACAAAGTGGTGAAATTTATTGATCAATTCACATGATATAAGTTGACAAATGGCCTGAGCAATTTCCATAATTTTCTACACGTGTTAAAATTTGTAATGAAAAAAGAATACTATATTAACATTAAATGTGAAATGAAAGGGGGATTTTGTAATGGGAGTGGGTGCCCTGGGGCAGTAAGCTGTGTTTTCCATGCCCTGTCCAGGCGGAGGCTGTTTGAGCTGTGTACAGATGGGCCTTTGACAGTCCTACAGCTGTTCTCCTAATTGTCCATTAAGTGTTCTATTGATTCTCTGATTCAAAGTACATGTCTTTCAGCTCAAGCTATCGTGTGAAGTGGCAGACACATTCCTCCTAGAATGACAGAGCTGCTTGAAACCTAAAAATGTGGGCTGCCAGTTTCAATTGAGGATCCCGCTTTCAAAGGAGAAGGCTTGGTTAAAGGAGCTTTGTAATAGCTGGTTAGATTTTAGTTTCTAAACTTTTAGCATCAATCAATTAAAGCAGCAGCAGCATGAAAAGTTTTAATTCCTTGTTAAGCATTACGGATTGCACCTGGCTGATAAAGTGCTGCCTGAGGATATCGGGTCGCGATAACAAGGATTAGATCTTGTTTAGCTGTATGCAGATTTTTTTCTCAGACCCCTCTGACATATGTAATGATATTCTCATTTGACTTGCAAGTTCACTTTTAGCATTTTTTTAAAGGAAGATCATCTGCAATTCCAGGTTATGCCAGTCAGAAGCCTGTTTAAAATCATCTTCCTTTAATCTGAAGAGTGAAAGATAAGATGCATATCTGTTGCAAGGACCATAAATCTTCAAAGAAACAAATAGCCATAGATAAAACTGTAAAAGTTATTTAGTTCTCTTCTGAAAGAGGTTTATTAATCTAAAATTTCCAGTCCATTGTGTCATGATTTGGTTATCGCACTGTATCTCATTTCTTGCACTTGCATAAGCCTTGTGTATCAAGCAAAAAGATGAGAGCCTCATAGCTTAAACTTGATCAGTTGTATTCAGATACATCACTAGAGCTAGGAATAAAAAAAAAATAAAATTGAAACATAAAAAAATAGCCAGCTGAAGAGAGATTTGGACTGTGCATGAATTTTTATTCAGAATGTTTCCTCTTATTTTACCGAGATGTGTATGAAGTGATTTTATTATTAAACTGAGTTTTAAATTCTTGTTTGTCATCTTAAAGCATAATTCCTGGTAGAAAGAACACAAACAAACTGTTTATAGACTTACTACTTGGGAACCATCCGCAGTAGTTGTGCACAAAATGAGCTTTTTCCATATACCACCAGTTCTATCTACCTTTATATTTTTCTTTTTAAAAATCCCCATCATTTAAATGAGACATGAAACTGTTTCCGATAAAGCTTAAAATAAGGAGAATTATTTCTCTTCAAGAAGATCTTTATCCTTTATAGTTAATGAAAAACCACTCTCCTGTGAACATTTAAGATCTGCTTATTCTTTAATCATCTCTCCTTATATCATTGCCCATGTTAGTTTTTGCACCACAGCTACCTTTGTATGGTTGTATTTCTGATAACCTTTACCTCCAGGTCCCTATTGGTGGTGATTCAGTAGTCAGATTCACCAACATGGAGGCTAACAGATGACTTGGACCCATCAATCAAATTAGTTACACCCTTTTAATTTAAACAAGAAGCTTACTGATTTGAACAGTATTAGATTTTTTTTTTTTAACCTTAACCTATTTGTCTTTGGGACATCAAATTTACAAGCATCAGCAATGTTTAATCCTAAGAAGTAAGTGCACTAACTAGCTAATTCCAAAAATACAAACAAATCTCTACTCATGCATCAAAGGTAAACAAAGAAAAGGAGGGAAAAAAAAGGAAAGGAAAGGGAAAAAAAGAAAAGAAATGGTATGTAAGGGGAGGCATTTGACATTTTATAACCGGAGTTTCTCTCCCTATTCCATAAAAAGGAATATGTGTCAAATTAAAGCAGTAGTGTAGGAAGCTGTAGACTATGTTACAAGGCACCTTTTCTCATTTTAGGAAAGTAAGTTTTGGGTTCGAGGCATGGGGCCAAACACTAAAAGCCCCTTGCGTCAAGGGGACAGTAAACCACCATTTGTTTTCACCATCAAAAGAGGGAACTGAAGAGTCTCTTTAATACAATAAACCATATATTGATACCTGCAAAATATTTTGTAAATCTACTTTGATTCCAGCATTTTCAATTACACCATTAGACAGTTTTTTAAAAAGATTTTTAGAAGCTTTCAACTGTAGACTTTTGTCTTGTTGAATGAACTTCAGCTACACTAAATTTTAAGTAAATTTGTGATGACTGAGCAATATACATTGGCTGAGCTAGAATCCAATAACCCACAGGACAAATTAATTTTCAACAAAAAGGGCAGAAACCTCAAGTGCCATGAGTATATGGAATCTCAGTCTATCTCTCTGGAGCCATTTTTGCAAATCACTACAGCTATTCATAATCTAAATCAGTCTCCTTTAGCAGCAGAAAGATCTTTTTTCATGACAAAACAGAAGATGACATTCATTAGTGCCTAACTTGCATAAGCTACCTTAAATTTATTGGTGCTCTTATACTTATCTGGGTAAGAATTCCTTTGTCTACAGCTATAGGAAAATTCCGGATGTACTACTTAAAAATATAAATTGTCACTTTTATCAGAACTTTTGGCAGTTTACTTTATTTTAGAAGTAAAACTGGTGGTTAAGGTTTTAAGACTTCCAATGGGCGTTGTTTCAATCATGGTTAATATGCACCCAGGATAGCAATACCAATATAAGTGTGCAGTTGTATAAAAATCTAGAGAACTGCCGCTGTCTAGAGCACCGGGTGCTAACTTTTCCCTGTATTTAAGTACAACATATGGCATTACAGAAGAATCCTATGATCTATGTGTGGATTCAGGACAGAAAGCCAAACCCTTGGCTGGTGCAGTTGGTGGTTCGCTACAGAATTGTCTGGACAGCGTCGCCCTCTTCTTGTCTGATGGACCATTTCTTACATGGAAGGTCTACCAGACCATACCAATCCACCTGCAAATATCACATATCCTACAGAAACTGCGGAGTCTGATTATTATAAAAATGCACATTCAAGTCAGTACATAGGAAATAAAATATAAATGGATTTGCTTTACTGTGATGCAAGTGAATACTGGTCTTCATCCACCTGTTTTATAAACTCCATTTCCTGTCTTGGGTACAGGCTGTTAATTCTTAAATGCCTTCAGCTTGATGTCTCCTACTTGGGATACAACTGCAGGAAGTATTGTGACCTAAAGATTGACATCCATATCATTTGTACAAGTGCTCTTTATTTCTTCATGCAGAAAAAGTGGAATAAGCATCTGTGGCAGCAGCGTTTGTTAAAGCCTAGATAAAGCTAAATGATCACAGAGTCACTCTAGCCTCAAAACATACGAACGGACGCTTGCTTTCAATTACACTTTCTTTTATATGGTGAGAGCGGACAGGGATGTTTGAATGACAAACAAAAGATATAAAATAATGAGAATGTTAGTGGCTATGCCTGCTCTTTCTTTCTGGGTGGAATGACTTCTTGTGGCAGGTCTCCCACTGTCAACAGAAGATGGTAAATCTACCTGAACGCAAGCAGCAGGTATCTAGGCTTCAGAAGGTGAAGACGTGATCTCAGTCACAACTGCTGTCATGGAGCTCTAACGAATAAGTTTCAAATGGCCAAAGATCTGCTATGTTGCTCAACATGTTTTCTGGATTCTGTTTCTAGTTCCCAGTTTCCATTGCTAAGAACATCCCTGAAAAGTAACTGCTGAACTACTTCCAGCCCAAGTTCCCACCGTGTTGCAGAGACTGCTCTGATTCTTATTTCTACCAAGGAGTTTTGATCCTAGCAGCTGGTTGGATGCAAATATAGCTATATCTTTATAACTTCTAGGGTATGGGTCAACACTGTTTGGGTCCCAAAAGGACTTGCAACATAATACATTTCAAAAGTCCTTCTCTTCATTTATCCTCAATTGTAGCCATAATCCTTTGAGATTGACTTATTTTTCTTTAACTAGAAAATTCCTAGGAATATTGTAGATTCATAATTTTGGATCTATTGCAGGCTGTTGTAATAGGTAAATGAGACTAATATACTTAGCTACAGAAAACATATCAGAATTAACATTATCTTCATGTATCCATATGTTTAGGAAATCAGGCTAAAAGAAAAAAATGGAACATAATATCTGCTGTATTCATTCATCAAGCACAGACGACCCTATATCAGATGGAGTGAAAGCGTTCAGATTTAGGGCTGGAAAATGTAAAAGAGATTTCATGGTGTAGATGTGAAAACTCTCATTAATTGTTTTGCACATTTTTTCCCCCAAATTTGAGTAAAAGTTCAGGTGAGCTCTTATTTTGGGCCGTCTTTCTTTGGAGAAAAGGCAGCTGTGTAATTCTTGTTTTATTGCCTACATGCTATTCCTGGCTCTGCCTCAGTGGATGACCTTGGCTAGTCATTTCCTTTCTATAAAGTGGCAACTGGGCTATTTACTCCCTTCCCATAGGTGCTAGGAAGCTTAATTAATATCTGCTTTGAGATTCTCAAAAGGTGCTAAAGTGTTACTATATACTAAAAACAATCTTTGTAGCTCTAAACATAGAAGAGAAAAGGGACTATTAACTAGCTGTCAGTTTAGAAGGTGCTGTATGAAGCGTACAGGGTGAGTGTATAATGTACTGCCTCTATTCCCGAAAGCAGAGACCTTTCTGCAATGACCCTTCTGTATGACTCTCATCTCTGTAGAACAGTTTTGCCATCCAAGCTCCAAACACTACCAAATCACTCTCCTCCAGCCTATTTTCTTCAGGAAACAGGGGAGCACACTTGCAATGGAAGATGAACATCACTTTATGGGAAGGAACACAACTTGCCTCATGAGATCTGAACATGGAATGGAAATCCTGTTGCAGGAGCTTCCCTGGTGCTTCTGTACACCTTGAATGTGCAATCTGCAGCTTTTTATCAAACCATATGATTTATGAAATATGGATGGCTACACACTGATGCCTCAGCACAGCTTGGCTATGCTCTGTGGTTCTCTCACCTGAAGAATGTGGATGACACTCATGGTTAGTCAAGAGAAGCTGCCAAGTATCCTCTGATATATAGTACAGAGATTGCAGCGCACAGAACTTGTAAGAACAAAATCAAGTTCTTGGCCTCCAGGCATTACCATGTATCTCAAACCAACCTTCAAAAAAAGTTATTACACTGGAGTGAGAGCAGATCAAATCAGACTGTAATGTTTGCTTATTATCGTCAGTTTTCAAACTGCAACCTATGCTATCTCTGAGCAATTTGTCCTTCGATTTGAAGCTGATTGAGAGCAGAACAAAATGGCTCAATTATAAAGTTACCATAGCTGGATCTCTTTAAAAGTGAGCCTAACTTAATTTCAGCTCTGCCTCGTTCTGAGGAAATCTCTGCTGTAATTTGGCAATCTTCTCAGGATGGTCCTGAGGGGGTAGCATAAAATAAGAAGGCAATTCACTTCCATCAGGCTTCTGGGTTTGCAGCTTAAGCTGATGGTATTGAAATGAAGGTGAGATTTGTTTAAACCTCTTCTGGAGTGAAACAGCCATTTCCAGCTGCTGCCATATCTCAGCATGGAGTGGCAGTAGGGAGGGAGGATGGAGTTTAGGTGCAGGCGGGATGAGATGATCCATACAAAAATTCAGCATGTTCTCCTGGAGAATGGTGAGGTTCTTGAAAACTGAAATTAGAGTGACTCAAACTGTCCTCTTCGGAGCATATAAAAATCATAGGCTTTAAAATAAAAGAGGGGAAAAAAAAGCTCTAAGAATGGATGTGAGGCTCTGCAAACTCTGTTGTACCCACAAAGCTACTGAGGCTACTAAGCACAGCCCCAGCTAGACGGTTCAGAATTGTTGCCCCTTTCCCAAGTGTAATAGGAAGGCAGCTGCCACTGACTACTGGTCCTTTGGGCATTCAGCAGTGTTGCTTCTAGTAGCCAAGATGCCCCGCGAGATTCCTGATAGGAAAGCTAACAGACATACAGCTTACAGAGGTGCAAGTAGGAAGCATGTAATTGTTAGAGAGCAACTACTGCAATGAATGCCTGAGAAGCCTGGCTTTCAGCCACCTCATGTGCTTGCTGTATAATTGTTACAGCCTTTAGACAACTGCGGTAGCCCACACTGCCCACTCACTCTCTTTTTACAAAAGATTTGGGAAGTGACTCAAAACATTAGTTAAAAATTTAATAAAAGCATTAATAAAAACATTAAAAATTAATCAAAGCATTAATAAAAGAAAGTTGTTTCATCTCCAACATTTATGTTAATCTGCAACAGAGCTCAAGTATTTCCCAAACATGAAATACTTCAAATACTGCAGTAGGAAAAGGAGGATTTAGCTTAAGAGGGTGCTTGGTAGATAGACATAGTCTAGGAAAGCACTGAGGTAACTCTGTCCTGGGTGTTACCAACCCAAGACTATTGGGCTTGGAGACTGAGTGGCTTTTTTGACGACCAAAGTAGTCCCTTTTGGTTAAAGAGCATAGGGTTAAAATGCTGGGCTGCCTAGCTAATATAATGACACGTTGTGGGCTGCACGTGCTGCTGCAGGAGCGGGGGATACACACTTTGGGGTCTGTGGTGCCAGTCAACCTTTCCAAGGGAAGCAATTCTTTCCCTTTGAATCATCATGTTTTCAGGGCTTACCTTGCTTCCACCACACTTTGAAGTGGTTGTTCTGTTGTCTTCTGGCACAATGGCAGTATCAGAGTGAACTGATTGCTCTGCCATGCTGCTCTGTTTTCTGCCCGCAGCATGCTGCTGGGTCATCTATAGGAGTGTTGCTGGGCTTCTGTCCTCTCTGCACTTAGGGCCTTTCCCTCCCAAACGTTTCTTTCTCTCTCTCTCTGCTACAGCTGCTCACTTTCTCTCCCACGTTTTCCTAAGACTTTTCAAAGCCTTCAGAATCAAGGGACTGAGTATTATGAATGAATTAAAACAAACAAACAAAGAAACCACCACACACCCCAAAATCAAGCCATGAAAATTCAGTGCCTAGGTTCCTTCGTGCTGCATCTCACCACAATTACATACGAGCAACTGCAGCTTAGTTCTGGGCTTGGCTGAATCTCGCCAGCTTAAAATAAAAATAAAGCCATTATAATAACAAATTTCCACTGGGTCATTTTCCTAAGTAACATGGAGAGAAAAATACAAAGCCTGGAGTAAACACACACAAAAACATCAGACGATGCCCACCTACACATACAGAGAAAGATTTTGGCAAGAATTATATGTGACCCAGTCTGTGTGTTACCTATGCAGACATTTACTCTATTTTTTTTTTTACAGTGCCATGTCAGAGCATCTAGAACTTGACATTAGACGCAAAACAAACCTTTGCAGAGAGGTGAGCTTTTGCAAAAAGGTAAATAATCCTTTTAACTTGTGACCAGGGTTAACGTGCACATTTCCTTACACTTCACAAGTGGTGAATGAGAGGTCTGATTAAACATGATAAAAAAAGAGCTTGCAAGTAGCACTGTTTACTAACATTTCAATTTCTATGCCTCATTTATTAGACTTAGAATAAAAAGGTTAGAGGGGTGTTTGGGATTGTCTTTAACCTTGATGATATTTCCACTGAAGCAGCATAATGGCTCTTAATTGCTTAAGTGAAGAGAACATGTTGACATGTCCTTCTTTGTGCTTAAAGCTCTGTGCCTAAACCATTATGCTAATTCAAGCATTATATACACCAAAGTATTTATGGGACTGACACAAGTGATGTTGCAGGTAAAGGGCTGTGAAATGGTCTGTAAACAGAGAGAATTGATTCCAGGCCCAAAGCAATGCTGTTAAAGTCACAGACATTGAACAGCCAGCCCTACAATTTCTATCCAGATTGTCAAACTGGGTCAGACAGTGTCAGCAGGGCTGCCATTATAGATCAGATGGGTGGCTTTAATAATATGTAAACCAACCACATAGACGCAAATTAACATGGAAGCAATACGGACTTGACTGTGCCTTTTTTTTCCTGTACGCAGCAGTTTTGGTCACAGAATACTCAGTTGTAACATTTGCTAAAACATTTAGGTGTTCAAAAGAAAAAAAAAAAGAGAGAGAAGAATATCAGCAGTGCGACTTATTACTGCATTTTTCCTAGTCAAGAGAGCAGCACTGCAATTTGAAGGGATCACAAAGAATATGTACATCATGTGAATTTCTGTACAAAAATAAATAGTCCAGTTAGTGGGTTTTTTTTGCTTATCCAACATATGAAGCTGGATAGATTATTTGTATTTTCCTCCTTGGGTCTAAGGCTAACAGTGTGGTTTTACATTACGCTGAAATAATTTATTATCTTGCTTGTTTTATTACTAATAACCCATAGTTTTTGGCACTGAATAGAATTTTGAAAATACAGTTTCCTTTAAACTCTGCATCTAATTTATTGTTTGCATTTCACTAATTTTAGACAGCTAAATGAGACTGATCAGCTCTGCTTTTATTTTTGCTTATTTTTATTTTTGGTTCTGGAGTCCTAGGACAGACAGTTTTCTGTTTAGTTTTAAAATGATGCAGAGTAATGTCTTAGTCTCTGTATGTTTCTTATACACTCAGAGCAGACATTTCACTGGTTTTGATTTTTTTTAAATGTCATGAGAACAGTATCTTTCACCCTAGACCTCATGCGTAAAATGTAAACCTCAGAGGGAAGTCCTATATTCATAGTAGTTTGTAAAGCAGTATCGTACTTTGGTGGTTATTTAAATGACATAATAATTTGAATAAATACAAAATAACAGATTTCATAACAGCTCTTTTTATAAAAAGAAAAATATAAATGTTTACCTTGAATACACTTGATTGTCCTTTGAAGATGATCCTTCAATAAAAAAGAAATTTGAGATAATCTAGAAAAATATGGAATAGTTGTACCTATTTCTTCATAGCAGAAAAGCTATGTATTTTCCAGCAAAGCACACCTTGGTCACGCATCAGCATTTTCTCTTTTTTCCACCCTGGGATATTTTTGATTTAATGTCATTTTATAGATTGCTGCATTGCTAAAAGAGTTACACTGCAAAAACATTACCTGACCATGCTACTCAAAAAGATTTTGGAATTATGCATCTGAGATGAGCATGCCCATTGAGATTACCAGTATATTCACTGCATTCTGACATTTCTTGGATCAAATATATAATATCATAAAAAAATATTTGATGAGTGTTAAGACATGTATTTTTTAGTTTAGATGTTGGAATAGCAGAAGGTGCTGGGGCCATTTAACCCCAGGAATTCCTTCAGTTGTGAAGTGAGTAATTTTGCAAAATTCAGAAAAGTCAAATAAATGGATGAAGGACTTACTTGTAATAACTGAAGGGAAGGGTAGTTACATTAAGAGACTGAAATAGGATGCAGGACCCAAAGTGGTATCAAAGATTGCCTTTGTGAATTTGAGCAAGACACTTAATCTAAATCTCACTTTTCAATCTGTAAAATGGGACTGACAGTATTTCCTCTCCTGTTGAGACAGCTGGACAGACAGGGATCGTTCTAGCTCCTCGTCCAGTGGGTCCTCCCTCCTATTACTACCATTCAAATACACATGGCTGTTAGCTACTTCTCACAAATATATATGTATCACCCGAAACAGCCTGTTTGGAAAATGGGTTTCCAAAATATGACAGAAGATATTTTTGGCTGTGTTTATACTAAATGGCAGTATGTTCATTCCTTTTAAAATGCTGTTAGGCTATTTAAGATTTATACGTTTACTGAGTGGTCACTATCAGGTTGAAAAATGATATGTATTATCTTCAAAAGCAAATTTTCTTGCCTGGTATGATCAACAGCCCTTGAACTGTAAGAATTCTACCAGACTAAAATATGTTGCAA